>NW_020454427.1:3957901-4002018 GCF_003342845.1 Nothoprocta perdicaria | reverse complement strand
TTTTTTTTTTTTTTTTTTTTTTGCATCTGTAATGAAAATACAGACTGCTAAATGTGCTTGGAAATCAACTCTGAAGGCCAAATTTCATCCTCTCTGCAGATGAGTAGCAAGTGTGGTGGAGGTGCTGGAGTGTTGCCTGCTTATGCTAGAAATGAAATTTGGCCCAGGATATGGTGAAAGATAATTTTGAATATCCCACAACAGCTGGAGCTCAGCCTTTTCTGATTAGAGTGTAAGCACTAAGGTTTGATTTTTCACCAGGATCTACTGCAGTATATTTCACTGTAGAGTGATTCAGAATGGCAAATAAGGTGGCCAAATGAAAATAGCCACAAAGTATCTGCCAAGAAGGGTGACTAATGAAGGATATAGAATCTGTTTGTTCTTCCGAATGGTGAATGCTTGCTGAATATGGATATGGTGTTTGAAGAAAGGGATTTAAAGGCTTATTTGGGAGCTCATTTCCCTGTGATTCTGTCTGAAGAACTTTACACAGTGCATGTCTGTTCAGGGAAACTCTRTGCCCTGAAAATTTCACCCTTTCAACATGCATCTGTTTCCTTAAATATTCAGATTATTATGAAAGTGTTTGTCTTGCTCCTACTGAACCTACCACTTTGAAACCTTCTACTCAGATAAGGATTTCTAAGGGCTATGAATACAGAACAGATAATGTACTTGGAAATCTTAACATTTAATTTAGCCAAAACCAAAACTAAATACTACACCTAAATTTTTTTTTGTAAATTGCACATTTTTTGATAAGCTTGAGTTTAAGCACATGGAAGAAATGGAACTTAAGCTGAGGAGGCTTTCCTTAAAGAAAGCCAAAGAATGTGTGGCCCTGGCAGTATGTAGCTCAACAGAGAGAGATGGCAATTCATATGGTTACAAATTAGGATGTTTTTTATTCATGCATGTGTCTGCTTTAAAAATGGGCTCCTATATATGTTTGGGCTCAGAAGATATCACTGGTGGGTAGTGATATTTTTGTATGTCACTTCCTTAGACACTTTTATATCTGTCCCATTTAATGTAAGATACCTAGGAGAATATGTATAGTCAAACAAAAGAATTTTTTTAATGTAAAGGGACATAATCTGATCATTAAACCTCTTTATAGAATGAGAGTTGCTCTATAGAACTGACTTTATAGAATACAGGTACTTCATTTTAGATGGCAGGTTGGTCTTATTTAAGCTGTTTGTCTCTGGGAATACACAGAAAGAAATAACTACATTTATTTAAATTAGAAAACATTCTGATGATCATTATGAGCACTGCCAAAGAAATAGCATTAGTTCTCTTGGGAAATAATCATGCTTCTGAAGAGGTGCATTATATCCTATTGCATTCAGCACGTTACACTAAAGAGGCAAGCCAAGCTTTCATTTGCATATGAGTTATTCAGGTGTATCTAGGTGAATAATAATATATATTATCACTTCTCTGACTGAAAGTCTGAATGCAGTTATGTGCAGCTTATATCTGCTTTAACTTGGAATTCTCATTCAACTAATTGAAAATCTTCCTATTTATTCTGGATCTTTGAAGTTTACAACTTTATCTTCTAATTATTAATGAAATACTGTGAAATTTGTCATAGCATCAATAGCGACAGCTTGAGTATGTAGCAAACAAATGCAGTCACTACTTTTCATGCTTTCCTCTGAAGTTGATTCAGGAAGACCTAATGAGCAGCCCATAGTTGTACAAAATTCCACTGCTGGACTGTTGCAAGGGAAGGCAGACTCCTTTTCATCAAAAGGAGTGTGTGTATGTGTATACAAAAAAGTCTGTGTGTGTATATATATATATATATATATATATAAAAAAGGCATCATTAGTTTTCTTCCTTTATTCCTGTTGTAGCTGGACTTCCATAACTTGGGTCATCTAATGAAATCTAGGCTAGTAAAGAAGGCAGAAAAGAAGCCAACTGAAATTCAGGCTTTTATTTAGTCATTGGATTTGAAATACGTAAAATAGTCTTTGTTCAGTAACTTGAAACTGTTACCTGTGTCTTMGTTAAGTATCTGCAGTAATCTAAGAATGGTTTTTGAAAGTTCTTGAAATGTAGGTGATTTACCTGTTGCATGAGATCAGGTGAGATTGAATCCAGCCATGATCCAGCTGTTTTACCTTTATCAATAGTACAATTCAGTTACATTGTGATAATAACATAAATGTATACTTTTTCAAGTCCTTAGTTATTAATAGCATATAAAATGAAAAAGTGCATCTGTAATAGCTTGTCCTTGACTCCTCAAAGAAAGAAGGCTTCTAGTGTTTCAAATCTGCTTTTTGAGTTTTTACTGAAGGAAAAAATGAAGAACAAGTGAACTGAAAGCTTTCTAATCTTAGTCATTTGTTTCCCCTCATTTTCCTTCAAAATGTGTCATAATGCTTTACTAATCTGTCTTTGTTGTCATCCCAGTGAAAATTTCTGTTGCATTTGTTTAATTATCTGTGCTTAATTTTCTTTTAATATTCAATTTGAAAATATAAATTTTCAATAAAATTATTGCAAGACAACTTCAAAGAGGATACTTTGAGTCAATGAAGGTGACAAAGAAAGCTGAACACTAATCTTAAAGGAGATGATGAAGCAGGAAGTGAATTTGAAAGTGATCAGAAAGTTCCCTGGAATCTGTCACTTGTACTTGCAGTGTAGTTCTTATATTTATTATCACTTCTGTTTCCCAAATTTTCCTCTTGTTCTGCCTCAGATTTTTCTGACTAGGGAGTTGTATTTTTCCAGGACTACACATGATGGGATTATTAGCTCATAGTTGTTGCTCAGATGAAATGTTTAGTCTTAAACCCATTTAGAAATACTAGCTTCACCTTAGTCAATCATTGCTGTAAGGGAAGCAGAAAATGTCAACATCAGTTAGGATTATTGAAGAAGAAAATTAGGATAGTTGAATGTGCTTCAGAAACAACCTCAATTTTAAAACTTTTTTATAACTTCTGATTCATTCTATTTTAATGACATGCAATATATTTATTTTCAATTATCTATCTCTGTTGTCAGAAGTCAAAAGAAATCCTTTTGATGCCCTTGATTTCTACATGAAAATGAGGTGGACAAAGAACATTCTAAAATCTCTAGCATATTTTCCTTGCAAAAGGTATTGCTGTTTTTAATCTTGGGATTTCAAAACATTAGAGACATACTGTAGTTATCAAGGGAAATGTACAGTTACATCAGTGTTAGCCAGTCTTTTTAGTGTCTATAAAAACAGTTGARTGGCTTTGCAGAAATCTACCTTCATGCTTGTTTCCTTGTTGTCTGTCTGAATGATCATTCTAAGACTTGTAATTAATCTCAAAATTCCAAAATTTCTCCTTACAAAGAAGTGTATATAAAAATTTGAGGTGTAGGGCACTTCTCAAGAGGTAATGCAGAGATTAGACTAATTCAGGGCAATATATAAATAAAATGACACCCTAAAATTACAGACCACATTTCTACTGGAAAGAGTAGAAGCTTAAACTTATGTTAATTCTCTTTGAACATGAAGTTTCTTGATTCTTTTTTTTCCACTCAATTAGTAACTTCAGTTTTAGCCCTAATTCTGGATATAAAACTAGGGAAAGCATATTGTGCATATTAACTAGGTTGGACGTGGGTTCTTAATAATTAGCATTGACTCTCAGAAGTGCAAATAATAAATTTGGCTTTTTCTTGGTTCAGGCCAYTGCTTTGAATATGGCACATAAATTGCTATAGATTTTATATGACTATGAATACATTTATAAGCTTAAAATAACTTGCAGTTTGTTATATCTAACAAACTCTGTCAGTGGACTTGGATAAAACATCTATCTTACAGGAAGTGACCTAGATTAAATATAGCAGTCTGATTTTCATGATTTTGATTCTACCTTTACAGGAGAATGAACTGTGGGAGTAACATTTTAAACGATTTTCCTATATATAGAAATTCATTTTAGTAAAATATTGCTAACGCTGTGAGTGCAAATGATTTTGTAGATACTTATGACTAAAGCTAGCAAGAAATGAGACCTTTTCTCTCTYGGCATATTCACATGTATAATAAATTCACTTTGTATAATGAATGTTGTTTTTATTTGTATATAAATTTATATACATGTTGTATGTGTGGAGGATTCTTTAATTTCCTTTAGTGCTCTGTTTTCAATATCAGAATGTTATAGGCATTGTTTGTGGGTATGAGGTGCTCTCCCTTACTATTTATTTATTTGCGATTGGGAAGACACTTTGCAAGTGAAATAACGGGATGAGATAAGCAAAGAAGGTAAATACCAAATGAGTATTTATGGTTTTGTGAAAATACATGGAAACAAGCAAGTCCTTAGTACTTTTTAGCCTATGTAGTAAGTACTGATTTTCCTAATGTGTTCTTAGGATCCATATGGTAGGGCATAGCCTGTTATCTGGACTCTATAATGGGCTAGGACCACCTTCCAYTGTAATCTTTTCTGCCAGAATAAAAGCACATTTTTTTCCAAACTGAAAATTGTGCTATTTAGAACTACTTTTAAGCATCATTATTATGGTTGAAGGCTCACTACATAAACATTCTCTCTGCAGTTAAAGAAGTCATTAAATACAGCTTATGAAACAGCGAGTATCCTAAGGATCACTGCACTTGGGTAGTCCCATGCTGAGCTCTAGAGTGGAGAGCTGAGCAATGTAAACATCAAACTTAATCAAAGCTTCTTGAATTAGGTTCAAACTGAAAAAGTTCTTCCTAAGTAGATATACCAAAGAGAATTTATTTTATGGCAGGGCTAGAGTTTATTTTAACTTTGGGCTAAACCTGTGCTTCACACTCACTTCTATCCAAACACTTTGGATGCAAATTCACTCTCACCTGTTGATCCTGGTGATCTTTGAGGCTACTGAAGTGTTATATCTTATTCTCCTCTTAAAAAGGAATTTGTTTTTCCTTTTTAAGAAAGGAAAAAAGCTGTTTGTTAATAGATTGCTAAAGTAAAAGTGAGGAGGAGGAATATTGCTAATATTACGGGACTTATAAGGGTATTAATCCTGCAGAGTAGTGCAGTTGGACATGATGAGAAGGACACCTGAAGTGTGGAGTTGCTGAGGTAGTTTTGGTGCAGATGTTTCATAACAACTCTACTAGTGCTGGTTTTCAGTGCTGCTCTTYGGTATTTGTGGATATATCTGCATATATGGCTAACAAACCATACTGCTTTTATCGAAGGTAGTCTCAAGTTAATGCAAAAGACTTTGGCAAAGCTGCAAAAATCTGTATGCTAGGTACATTTGTATGTACACATCTGCATACCCAGGGCACGTAACAAGAGCCTCTGTATTTGTTGTTTACTACCTCGAGTTTTCCTATGGGGTCAACTTTTCCAATATTTCAGTGGATAATTAATTCACTTGGTAAAATTCAAATCTTTTGAGGCTAATAAGGAGATTTATTTATGTAAAATACTAATTTGGATAAGGAAGGGATGCTTCCCACTCCATTGTGTATCATAACGCTTGCTGGTTATCTGAAGGTTCTAAATATTGGGGAATAAATAAGCATTTTATTACAAAATAAATATCTAATATTTGTTTCATTTTACCAATGTATTCTTTCTATTACTTTAATATGTGATTAGCATCACTTATGAGTGGAGTATTTTTATGATGAATAGTAGCTAAACAATAAAAATTCTATCTTATTTGTGAAATTGTGTTATAAGAATAAAAAAGTGGTAAACTTCTCAGATAAAGCTTCTTYACATGGATGTGTCTCTTTCAAATAATTAAACCTCATCAGAGTAAACTCAGCTTTATTTTGTACTCTCAATACTAAGTAATAACTAAAGGAAAAAAATAGGGTAGAAACTGCAGATGGAATGCCACTGGTGCTAGTTTCAGGAAATGGTTCAGAAACTGCATTTTCAACAGCAAAAACACGAATGCGTTGGGTAGAGGAGTGTGTGTGTGTGTGTCTGTGTTATTTTTTAATATAAGTGTGAAATAGTAGTTCAGAAATGAATCATTGTTATAAATTAAATATTTCACTGCTGTGAAAAGTAGCTGAAAACAGGYGGAGAGGAGCTGTTACTAGAGGACGAGTAGTACTTTGTTCATTGTGTTTGAAATCTGTGAACTGTCTTCCAGCTTTATTGTGAAGAGTCTGAAATAGGTATTTTGCACACTTCAATATAYTGAAGACTTGAATGGATTCATTTCTTGCTCCTGTTGAAAGTAAACAAACAAGCACTTAGTTTTCAGTATCAGTTGCAAGGTTTGGTTTAGATGAATTAGACTAGTGAATTTGAAAGCTTATTCCTCCTTTTGGTAGCAATGGTTGAGGATGCAAGTGTTCTGGAGAAAGATGCTCTTGCATGTTTTTATAAACAAATAATCTCTTCAGCAAAATATTTGACTTTCTGTAATGTCAGTTACAGTTGCAGATTTTTTTTGGAGGTGAGTGTGTACAAAAAAAAAAAAATCTGTAGCTGGTGTTCTTTTCCATTCTGCTTTTGTTGTATTAATTTTTGGCTGCCTGACGTGGAAAGAAGAGATGATGGTTGTGTAGTTCAGTGCTACAAATAAGAGCTAGTGCGTATGTAAATAGTCCCTCATTAACAATTTATTCAATTCTCTAATAAATTTTTGTAAGGCAAATTAGTCCCTCTGGAAAGCAAGAGTTAACAATTAAATAAATCTGGAATTTATTTTTAACAGCGATATTGCACASTCTTACTGTGTCAAAATAACATATTGGTTCTTACAGTAAAAATAACAGTTTGTTTGCTTTACTACAGTTATCAGAAACAGTCCTTATGGAGCACAAATATAAAATAAACCTTTTGATGTGGTTTTGCATCATGAAGAAATAAACGTTAATTAAAATGATGGACCTGACTTKGATTATAAAATCCAGACTAAAAGCATACTAGTCTAAATGTGCAAGATGTATTGATAGGAAATACAAATATTAAAAATAAATACCAAAAAGTTGGAAAAACTCCTCCAAAAGATATTTGGGAATAGGAAATGGAGGTAGGAGGCCATTTCTTTGTTAGAAGGTAAATATTGCAAATTACTGTATGCAGGAAATGGAGATAAAGAGATTTCAGTTTTCTGCATACTTTAAAATTAATTTTATCTGGTTTAATTTTATAGTTACTCCATCTTAGGTCAATACTACAATGTCTTCTTACTGGGGGTAGACAAATAGAARGTATGGATTCAAAGTCTTCATTTGGAAGATCAAGCTGAATGCAATGGAATGATGTAATTGCTAGCATGGTACAGTTCTGTCTTTTAAGAGGAGGTTAGGAAAGTTTGCGGAAACCCATGGGGAAAAAAAAAAAACAATTACACTTCTGGTGCACGTTAAAAATAAGATGGGGGGGGGACTTTTTTTAAAAAAAGGAAAATTTCAGCCTTTTATTCCTTAAATGACTTCCCTAACAGCTTGGATTCTTGCCCCTGTCTCTTAGATATTGTTCCTTCCCCAGTCTTGCAGCAGACTGCCAGCTCTTTTCTGCTTCACAATAAGTAAACTTAGATATTTCCACAGATTCTCTACGCTACACCTGTTTTTGCAGTGTCACATTTAATCACTGAGCACATATATTCAAGGTCAATAGTCTTGAGTTGCACTTAATCACCGGTCCGTATACTTGATCTCACTTTTAAGGTTATTCTGCTGTCTTCACATTCCAATAATGCTAGTTGGATGCCTTTATTTTGTGAGTATTTTTTGTACTCAAGCCTTACTTCTCTATCAGAACACTTTAGAGCATTCATTTAGGTTGTGATGAAATAAGAAGAACGGTTGATTAATTTGCATGTCCAATACCATTTCTTTTTTGTTGCTCTTGGTCACTGGGTGTGTAAGTCCATCAGGGTATAAATTTGTCTTCAAACTTTGTTTTTTACTGTTTTAAGTGCATTGTCACTTGGTTGTAGTCAAGATAATAACCGGCATCCATTTTCTGTCACTAAGTTTATACTGGTCATTGCTTGACCTTGTAGAGAGCAAGGGGAAGAAATAGATGGTTTGAGACTTATGAAAGGTGTAGAGGACTGTGGAAGTGAGAGCTGTGTCTTGCTTTAGAAGTCTGTTGAAAGACCTAATGATTAGATGGAAAATTAAGGGTGACTCAGCCTGTAAAAGTAAAAGATGCCACAATGGATAACAAGAAGGATGCCAGGTCTGGGATTGATTTGGTGGGAGGGGGGAGTTCTATCGGAAAACTTTTAAATACTTTTTAAAAACACAAAGAAATATGCACATACATAGCGATATACTCCAAGATATGCAAACCTATCACATGAACACTGCTTCCTACAGTGCCGAGGTGACTGGGTATGTTGCCAGTCGGTGACAGTACTTTGTTGGTGCTAGAAGAAGTTTGAGAGCGGTAAAGCAAGATGCCTTTTCACCTTCCATCTGTACCGAAAGGAACTAAACTAATGTTCTATTATGAATATTTCATGTGTCGGGGGGGTGGGGGGGAAGGGAAGAAGTGGAATTTGGTGAATGTGTTCTTCCTTACAGAGAAAGAAAATAAACATCATCCAATGAACTAGTCTAAAGACTGCTGTTGCCCAAACATCATCCAATGAATTAGTCTAAAGACTGCTGTTGCCCAACATAACAATTTCAAGGTACGAACTTGTTAAGCTGTAAAAGACATGGGCAGAAATGTCTTTTCTTTTAAATAATGCCTTGCATAAAGCATCGTGGTGGAGTCTGTGTGCATTATGGAACAGTAAAGCTAGAATCTGAAGTTAGAGCGGTAGTCAAGGTCCAATATTTGAACCATAGACTTGGGGGGGCATATACACTGAGTAACAGGGAATGTATTATTCTAGGTCTGTTCTAAATTGAAACATATATGTCAGTTTATATCTTTTTGTTTCCATTCTCATGGACTCGATGACTACCTATAATTTTTATGGTTGGACTAACAAATACTATTCACGCTGATGTGAAATGTAGGCTTCCATAAGGAAGCTAATATATACCATGTCCAAAACCCCAATAATGGTTAATTACTTTTTGAGTTATTTGCAAGTTACTGCAAACATTTAATCTATTTTATCCATTCATTAAAAAACATTGTAAAAAGATTCTGCATGGTTTGTATAAATTGGCATACATTATCCACTTTATTTTTCTTTGTGATAGAAACTGATATAAGGCTCCTACTAGAGTCTAAATAAGAGCTACAGAGTAAATCAGAGTACATTTTCCCATCTGGATGAAAGATGGAGTTTCTCAGTAGACTTGAAAACAGTTTATTAAGGAGATAACTAAGATAAATATATTCTTGTTGAGGAAAACATCAATGATGGATTTGAATGTTGGTTCAGGACTACCTGGGTGGCCCCTGCTTTGGCTTGGTGTAGGCCCTGGAGCTCCTTTATCAAATGCTAAATTAGCTGAACATCTGGAAAAGGGGTTCACAGGTAGCTTTTCTAAGTGCACATGCTATTAATTGTATAAATATCTCTGATTCTTTTTAATTACTTTCTTGCTGGATGTTATTTGTCAACTGTGGACACTATACTGGAAGATTTAATGAAATTAGAAGATAAAACTGTTTTGTGCTACCATATAAAATTTCCGAAGGGGTGGGGGAGTTGGGATTTTTGTGTGTGTCCTTAGGCTCATTAATATATTAGTCTGATCAGGTAGTTTGATTTCCTTTTTCATCAATTTATACATAGCTTTATAGCTAAAACAAAGGCAGCAGTAGGTGAGAACCAGCAATTAGTAAGGCTAAATTTAACATGTTWGCTGCATTAAATTGGCAAGGATATCTCTGAAATATTTTTTTAATTTAGAAATTAAACTGCTCTTAAACCTGTTTGCCTAATGTCTTAAACTTTGGATGTGTTTTGTTTTTCTTCTGTCCACAAACAGGAGATCTCTGCAATGATTTCAGAATTTGAGTGTTCCTTGGTCATTTGAAACAGGTCATACCACTGCAAACTGCTCTSGTCTACTGTAGATAATTATATATGTTATGCACTGATTAATTTTGAATGTCRAATTAGATGTCTAATTATGTTGACAATACCATTGTATACCGTATTAAATGACCATGAAAACAGGCTAACCCTGATATTAGGGTGTTCTTATTTAGGTGGATGCTTGCAATAATGAGACTTCCTAAAATGGTATAAATGTGTTTTGCCAAGAAATTTCCCTTATCAGTAAAAGTATGTGGTGTGTCATTTTGTAGACCAGTTTTTTTACGTACTTTTGTTTTTCTTGGAAAACATTATGGCATAATCATCTAAGGAGGCACTCGCTAATCTCTTGGGCTCCAAATAGCTGACATGAATATTCAGCTCTGTTGTGTGAAGAAGTTTGTTTGTTTTCTCTCTGACAACTGTAATTTAGTTTCAATGCCTTTTAATTTTTTTAAGTTATTATAAGAGATAGTGTGTAGGGATGTAGTAAATTTACATACTCTCTAGATATATCCTTATTAATATAGCCTAACTGAAGAATCTGAGAATTGAATTAAGAGTTACAGTGAAAGATTTAAGTTAAAATGTATGGAGGTTCCATGTAAATGTTGACTTCTGACCTCCATGCCATTCACAATGTAGTGTTAAATTGCACTTAAAGAGCGGATTTTTTTTAAGTCTTTAAAATAGAAAATGYATATTTAACTTTTCCAAATTATTTAGAGAATTGGTTGTGTGGATTTTGATTTGTTTATGAATGTTGTATTTCCGTGTGCTTGGTAAATTCTGTAAGGTTTATATGGGTTTTCTAAAGGCATAGCTTATCTGAGGTTGCTTCAGCTTCTCTTAGGGAAGATGCCAGGCTAAGAAATTTCAGATCACTAGTATTCTTAGTTTGTAGCAATACAATTCTCATTGCTCAGAATCTAGGAATCAAATATTTATGTCTTTTCCAAGAAAATCTCTTAACGCCTATTGAAATGTCTAATCAAAGTCTTGTGGAATTCGATAGAAAATCTTTTAGATGAGCCTGTATTTAATTGCTTTATCTGCTAATGCACTTTTAAGATGCTTTTCTTGGTGAAAACTACATCTGGAATTGATTTCTCCTGCCACTGAGGTGCAAGCGTTGACACATCTCTTGCCTTCCTGGGCTGAGTTTGGAGAGGCTTTTTGGCAAGTGAACCTCTCAAACTGCTTGAGGCTTGTTAGCTCCCCCCAAGTATGCATTTGTTAGCAGGACTTGGCAAGACTTGGGTGGATGTAATCATGCTACTGCTGTTGGGAGCACAGCGAGGCCATGGCAGTTGCCCTCTCTGTGCGTGGGATCCCAGGGGAGCTTCCCAGCAATGTCTGCACCTCTTCCCTTTCTCCTCACGTTCATGTTTRTCAGGGTACTTAGCTTTTATCCAGGTGTGTAAGAACTTTATTAGTATGTAGATTTTCGTAGCTTAAGACTTATCCTATTTATAACCCAGCAATTGAGACATTCTCCTGAGAACCATGAATTTAAGCAGAAGCTCAGTATTAGGTAAAGAAAAGGGCTTTAAATCCCTGTTTGATGCATTCCTGATGTCAGGGTTATTGAGTGAAAGTTGGGTGATGAAAAGCAGCATGTTCTGCAACTATTCCAGGAAGCTGGGCAATGCAAGCCCATAGGTGCAAGTTCAGCCTGTCCTAGCAGATGTTGCTGTGGTGTTCCTTCCTTCTTCTGTTTGTCTGTTCAGCCAAACAGCATTAGCTGCAAAAATTAGCCCTGGGCCCTTTCTGCTCCCAGCCAGACTTGGAGATGGGGAGGAAAATCTCTTCCAATCTTTCTCAAACAGTGTTCACGCAAGCCTGGCAGGCAYTTGGGACAAGTTCTCCTGAATCTTTCAGTAAGTGTGGAAAATATTTGAAGAGGCCCAAGCTTGTGAGCTCATATATGAACCTCTTGGCTCTTCWCTGGCTGGGCTGCAGTGATGATGGCAGCAGAGAGCAAGAGCAGATGTAGGAGAGCGGTGGCCTTAAGATTCCTTTGGCCTTCAGACTGGGAAACTTTCTTGGTAATAGAAAGTCCCAGTCGTGCTGCAGTGTTTCCTATTTTTTTCCTATTTTCTCCTATATTCTATATACAATTCTTATATGCTATATATGTTATACTGTGTGCACTGTATACATACMGAGTAGTCTATGTACACTATATCTGTGTTTCTCAATACAGAGGATAATTGTTATTTACTAAACACACCTTGAGGTATATTTATGGCTAATCATGCACCCTTTTGTTGTTTTTGTGTGTTTCAGTGTTCAGAATTGTTAGAGTAGTTTCAGACATTTGCCAAAGGAKGTTGAGAGAAGCTTGGTTGCTCTTAAATGTTCATATTTTCTTGTTGTTCAACAATGGATGCTTCTGTAGAGCCCTTCATCCTACCTTAGAGCCCAATTATCAGGCCAAGGTTTTTTTCCTCTTTTGATGCTATAATAGGAGAAAGTTAGCTAAATAGGGTGCTAATGTGATAACCTCATTTAAATACCTGAATTCCCTTACTGAATTAGATATTAGTATGCTACAGCTGTGTAAGAGATGGTGGAGGATCTGGAAGGGGTCTGCTTGTGTGTGTTACAGTAGAGGGGGAAAAAAGGTTGGAGAAGGAACCACTTGCATACTGTACAGATTCAGCATTGATTAGCACTGTTCAGGAACAGCTTGCACTTGTATCTTGGGTGACAGGAAAACATGTCCCTAACCTCCCACCCATACAGAATAGCCAACTCTGCAATATGGAGCAGCAGAAAATTCAGCAGTAATTGATATATTTATACTTGATAATTGATGATTAGTATTATTTATTCATAAGTTGTAAATTTGCCTTTTAATTATGGACATTGAGAAAACTATGTAATAATATTACAAGTAGGTAGAGGAAATGAACAGTAAATGAAGAGCTGCCAGCTTTTAATTATGCAGATGAGCAGCACTGCGGAAGAATTATTTAATCTTTTTGTGCTTAGAATTGTAAATCCGTCTTCATGATTGTATTTAGAAAAAAAAAATGAAATGGGATTTGTACAGTCTCTTTTCCCATAGATCTTTGCCATGAATAAGATGGAGCAAAAATATCAGCAGTCTTATGAGGCAAATGGGTAACAGAATTGAAATATTACCACAAATATTCTTCCCATAGGGGGATCCTGCAGTATTGCCCTGCATTACTTAAGAAACAACAGTTATCTACTCTTCCTGATTGGTTTACATAATATTTTTAGTGAATGTTTTATTAGCCCTGTATAGCAGTATATTTTTATGTTCTCTTTCTGCTGTGGAACCCAGCTGGATGTCTAAGCTATGACTCGTAGCAGCTGGTAGGATTTGGTTGGGCTCCTCCTGCTCCTGCAGTGTCCTGGAGTTGTTTTCCTGGGAGCCTCTGTCTTATCCAGTGAATTCTATAGCCCAGTGCCCTTCTTGGAGACTGTCTGTTGTGCTCTGGTGCGGGGTTGATGAGTAAAGAGTGTTGAGAGGTGGTGCTAATTTGGAGTCTTTTCCCATCACCATTTAAAAAAAAAAAAAAAAAAAAATCAGAGCTTCAGAGATGCTGGCAGCAAGATGTGCATTTTTAAAAAAATTGTTGGAGGGGAAAAAAGAAGGCTCTGCAAAACAGTGTTATGACAGAGGGATACATCATGAATGAAGCACATTTAGGAGATGGATTTGTTCACTGCTTTGTGTCCACTTTTTACCTTAACGTGAGGAAAAAGTTAGGTGAGAGCATTGTGTGTCACTGTGTCACTTGATTGAGTTTCCTTTTTAAAAGAGATGAGTCTTGACTTTATAACCTAGTTTGACTTTCATACTAACAAGACCTGCACCGAGATGCAGGACTTAGTTCTTCAATATCACAGGCAAGCAGAGGCATAGACATATCTTGAGCAATGAAGGAAATCCACTAGCTATCTGAAACCCCAAATATAATTTCTGGTCATTTTATGACCAGAGCAAACAGCACATGGCAGCTAATCCTCAAAGGGTTTTGTCACAAGCATCCAAAAAGTATACCTAAAAGTGTTTAGCTAAATAAATGCAGTGTGTGTGTGTTTTTCCAAGCAATTAACCTAGGTAATAAATCAGACTCAAAAAGCATACTAGATATTATATTTGTTGTCCTTTGTCTTTTATCTAGTGTTATGACTAAGCACTGATTTTGGAATACTGTCTTTATTCTGAGTTCTGAAGTGCGTAGATCATTTTGAGGGATATTCTCCAGTAAAGTTCAGCCAGTAAACCAAATTAACATGGATAATGGATTTCTGCTATACAATTTTAGATCTTCATGACAGCATGAAGACTAAAACTGGAAAAATTGCAAGAAATGAACAATACAAGCTTTTCATCAAGATGGGGTGGAGACCTTAATATAAAAGATCCAGATTTACCGTAATCTAGCATGATGAAGTGTTGAGAGAAAAAAGTGGAAAAAACATTCTATGCTAGTTAAAAATAAATTATGCTACATAGTGATAGTGCTCTTTGCTCTCAAGAGTAAAGATGTGGTTTGAAAATGTTCTGAAATTCTCAGCTTGTATGAAGTATTGAACTTCTCAAGGTTATTTATTTAGCTATTTTAAAAATGTTTCTTCTGTTATAGTTCCTTTTTACCAGTGTACCTATGTCTCCAGTAATTATTCAAATATATGATGCACCTTGTATTACGTGTGACCTTTCAGAAACTGAATTTGCAGTAAAGCTTAACGCTAATGAAATTTCTCCATGACTAGGGATTTAAGCTATAGCTGTACCATGCATGGAGGTGTCCAAAAAGTGTCAAGGCGGTGATTCAGCATAAGTTGGGGAGGGAGGTTTCAGAGATGAAGTAATAGGAGAGCCAAGTTGTTATCTGTGTTCTGGGACAGTATGCAGATAATCTTGGCATATATTCTCTAATTTGTAATCTACTTTGAGTTATTGCCAAATGTTTCTCTTTTCCTCTTGTTGAGTTTCTCTGAGGAGGATCAATGAGAGTGAAATAATCTTGCTCCCAAGCAGCGAATCAGAATAACATAATGGAAGTAGCTGTGTGATACGTAAGAAATTTTATTTAAAAAGGAGTAGCAGCTGAGATGTTTTCCTGTTAGGACCCCTTTTTGAGTCTTGCTCTTTCCAGTGTGGCCCTGGGAAGCCTTTCCCCTAGCAGCTGGAAGAGGCAGTCAGAACTGGGGAGTGCGAGAGGTATGAGATGATAGTCTTATTACTTCAGTCCCTCCACACTATACATCCAAATAGAGAAAAGACATGCAGCTGTAGGAATTCCTTCACATGAAAGTTATTTGTAGGTGCTTGTAGGTTGTTGATCCCTTCACATTTCCTTTCTGTACTGGCCAGATAACTTCAGTTGAGTGAAGTTTTCTATGTTGTCTCTTCTTGAGTTTAAAAACAAAACTAAGCTAAAACTCTGTCTTTTACTGTAGGGTTTCCAATAAAAGTTAACAATGCCATATGCTTTTGCAGCAATTTATGGGAGATGTCTTCCTCTTCCCTCCCTACTRTCCTTCCTACACATAGGATGTGTTTTCTGCACACTTTATTTTTTATTATTTAATTCTCTGAATCATGTTGGAAATATGCCTTATGACAAATTTTACTCTATTGGAAAATCATAAAGCATACCCTATTTGGATTTCAGTCATTTATGAGCACTGCTTGCTTGGCATGACTAAGGCAGTGCAAATCATCAAAATGCGTGTTTGTAAAATGGAAAAATGCATACTTCTAAGAAGGGAAGGCATATAAGCACTTGCTTGTACTTGCTTTTACACAGGCATTTAAGACGGTCTGTTTTCATTTAGGGCACAACATTTAAGTTGCTGTGAGCAACATTCAGCTTGTGTATATCTTAATCTTGCTCTCTCAATCTTCCCTGTTCAGAATGTTTCCCTCTTATTTTTCCCATCCACATCATATATGTATTTTATCTTTAAAGAGTTTTATCATTCTAATTGTTGGTATTTTCTAGTTGGATGTATTTACTTGTGTGCTTCAGTATGTTCACTGCTGTGAGCATGACAGCTCAGTCATTCAGGATATCTTCTGAGAACGGATTCTGTTTGCAGAACAAGTTCATTGTAATGTGTTAAAGGAGATTGTGACTGGATATTCATTTGTGTTTTTACATATAAAGCAGCATGGATTGTGTTTGTGTTTTCTTTTTGTCCTAAATTATTGATACGTGTAGTCATCAACATAAACATAACTTCTGCTGTCAGTCTGCCTTCAGCTCCGGACAGGTAAATTGTGTCTAGTGACTGGAAAGAGGAATTTGCCAGGCTGCCAGCTCRCGCGTCCATGCAGAAATATGTTGTTCATTGGCCCTATAGTGATAAATATGCCATCTAAGTTCAGCTTTGATTGTCACTGTCACTTGTTCTTACAACTTCCAGGAGATGAAAAGCTCAAGGCTGGAAAAAAAATTTATAATATTAGTTCTACTGTATTCAGTTTTGAAAAATAAACAGGGCCAGTTTACAGCAAATATTACTGTCTGTTACATCGCTCTAGCTATGAGGTTAGTCAGCAGCAACAGCCTTTTTTCCTCTTCATGCCTTTGCATCGATCAAAGGCATTGCTGCTGTTGAGCAGGGGTGGGGTAGCACAGATTTGCTCTGCTTATTTCCTGGCGATATGCCTTGTATATTTAAAGGAAGAAAAAAAAACTATATATTGAAAAAGGTGAAAAAATGAATATCTCTTCTACTTGAAGAAGAAAATAGCACTTGGTCACAGGAAAGAAATKGGGGTGTGTAGGTGAATGCATCTCATCTCACTTGGACTTCASTCACCTGTAGCTGGACTTTTACTAATTTGGAGCCTGGACAGAAGGTAATTTTGGGCAGTCCTTAAAGTCTTTGAGGCAAAAAACATGCTTTTTTAGAAGTTGTGTATTGTATAATCAAGTTATTTTTAAAGATATTTAGAGAAATCTAAATATTTTAGAATGGCCCTTTAAAGAAAAAGAATCTATATGGAAAAATACACTTTTTGTATGTGAATTATTAGAAACTATATATTTTTTCTAATTGATGAAGGATATTAGGGGATGCTCTCACTGTCAAGGCTCTGAATGCTTGCAAATAGTTAAAACAGTTTCTGCTAGTTTCCCCTTATGAGGGGGGGTTGTGAATTTCTCATCTAAACAGACCAGTAGCCTTTTAAAGGAACAGAAATATGTMATTTTAAGAAGCTTGTTAGCTMAAGGATGAAAGCAAATTGAAAATAMCAGTGAAYATTCACTATAAAGCATGAAACTACTTACACATAGAAAACAGTTGGAAGAATATATTTCCCACTGGATTTTCAATTACGCRTTATCTTACCATCAAAACCTTTAGTGTTTCTGTCAATATGCATATGTAGCTTGGCTTTAGGGATTTTTTTTTCTATTCAGAGTATGCAAAAAGAAAAACAACTTTATTACATTTTTTGAGAAGATGAATTTAAATAGACTTCAATTAAAAATACCTTTTAGGTAATGCTAGTTGTTCCTTTCAAAAGCTTCTAAGGAAATGTAACAACTCCTGGAAATTTTTGAATAAATAGCTGTTGTAGACAGCTGGTGAAAAGATTGACTGAAGACCAACATAGATTCCTTTTCTCGGCTGTCAAATTTCTACACCTCATTTTTGATAGTTTAACCCTAAAATTATAAAGGCTCACATTAGTTGCCAGCTTCAGATTTGGGTCAGTAAGTGTAATACTTTTTCAAATAGAAAGCGTAGGTGGTTATGTAGTATAAAGTTTAAATTTTCWTAGTTTTCTTTTTTCCTGCTGTAGAAAGATCTCCAAAGTCAAGCAGTCCTCCAGGAGCAGCACAGGCTACAAATAAGGCTAAGCAATACAGTTACAAGATCAGAACGGAACGCAAGCTTCCTTAACGTATCCTTGGATTGCAGATCCATTTATCTCAAACTTTCTCAATTTCCTTGTTAAAGGCTTACTTGACTGAGATATGGGTGAATAATTTGACATTCTTTGCAGCCAATGGCTTCCTGAGATCTTTCAGCACCTTGTTTTATAAACTTAGTTTTGTTTTTAGCTSTTCATGTATCTGACAGGTGTGGAAAATGTTCTCATAATTTTAGAGTTCTTAAACTTGTGTTTCATTCTTAGTTTTTTTGTAGTTATGTATGAAAAATACAGCATATGATTTGAATAAAACTTGATTTTTCTAGAATTATTTCTAAGACAATCATCTCATTAACCTAATAGAATCAAAATACTTGTGCTGAATTTCAACTTTATTAATAGGAAATAAATACAGGAATTGAAGTGTTTCTAATAATGCTTAGAAGCATTTGTGCTTCTATAGCTGTTTGTCTCTTCTCAGACAATTAGGCTTTTCTGTTGTAACTGAATCCTATGTTTGCCATCTAGTCAGCCAAAAATGGTAATTCATAGCTATAGGGATGTTCCTTAAGGAGGCTTGGTGTTTTGAAAAATTTCAGACTTCTACATTCTTCAGTATCTCTTGAAAGACTAAATAATGTTTATAACCTGTGGTTATATGTGCAGGGCTTTGCTGAAGTAAATTGTTAGTTTACTAATCCATTATTACTTGCCCTTTCATTGTTATAATTACAGCAGCACTTGTGTAATGAAATGTCAGATGTTTTTGTGGTTGTGTTTTGAGGTTTCTATACTTAATTATTCCACATGTACTCTCTTTATTACGTTTTTTTCTTGACACCTTGAAGAACCTTTTGTATATATACTTTTTTAAACAAGATTTGATTTAGTTCTTGTAGCTATTTATTTAAAAGTGAAAAATCAGTGTTCTGTTGAAGACCAAAGCGGGGAAAAAAAAAAAAAAAAAGGAAGTCTGGAAATATGATTACAGGTAACGAGCATATGCTTCCTTGATTGCCTAATTTTAAACTATGCAGAAAGAGGATTAAGAAACTAAAAAATCAACTTTTAACATGGCAGTGCTTCATACAGACTCTAATGTCTTTGGTACAGGAGGCAAGTTGATGATCAGCCTATACATCAATTCAGTCTCATAAAAAGTTTCATAAGATTGCTGCAGAGCCCRCATGATCTCAGGCAGTTGTGGAAAGCTGTATTGAAGCCTGGAGGTATATTGCTATTCCTTTTTGAGTGTGAAGTAATGCTTTTTCTCAAAAATAGGCATTTGTTAAGGCAGGATTCTAGCTACCTTGAGGACTGCGTTCTGTTATTTGGAATAGGATAAGTCTCTGAGGAAAGAGCACTGGAGAGATTATCGATGAAAATAAATGAATAATACAAAAGCATCATAAAGAAAACTCTCCTAAAGGTCACTTCTGGAAACACAGGCTTTCAAATCAAATTATGTTCAGGGAGACTGAAGTCATGGTCAAGATACACTCTTTCCAGAAATTTCATTTGTCATAGTGTTTTGTGGTAYCATTTTAGTAAATATTGACTTTACCAATGAAATCAATGACAATTTAATGTGATATGATATATTTGTAACCTAAATGGTAAAACTTTCATTATATTTCATTTGGTCACTTTGACTTTTGAAAAGAGCTCTGTGAGCCATTGAGACACAAGATAGGAGGCATCTGCACACCTAGCAAAGCTCAGGAGACTTATAAAAGGAGAAAACTGTCATGAAGGGTCTCTCTCCCCACCCTCTCCCCCCCCTTTTTTCACTCTCCCCATAGTACATTAGGTTGTGTTTTATATCTTCCTATGTATATATCTTGTACTTCTTCCCTCGTCGTATTTATCTGCTCTGTCATAAATTTTGGACAAATGTTTCAGTGTTAATGTTAATCTCTTGCAAGATTTAACAGTAATAAGATGACTGTAACATAAATTACTAATATTGATGATTCTTAAACTGTTTGTTATTGATTCATTTCTYTGCTCATTTTATCTGGCAGTTTTTTAATACTATTTGAGGTGTAATTCTAGGTGCACAGGGTTTATCTTTTTCTGCCAGTTCCTTTCCTTGTAATGCCACCACTCATCTCACCTATCACAGCAGTYTTGTTCATTTAAATGGCTTTTTAGGTAGTGCAGAAAATGGGATAGGAGATGAACTCAAATATCATAACTGCTAACTAATTGAAATGATTTCTKTGGGCATGTTAAAACATGTCACAGTTATTTTCCTCTAAGGACATCTGAAAGTACAAWTATTGCAATTCTGTGTTAGTTAAATTATCTGTTACTAAATAACCAAATATGGGATAATTTGCAACCATTTTTGGTAAAGAGTGAATAATTAATGCTATTAGCAAGAAAGTTGGTTGAGGGACTTTAAGGAGACAATGGATGTGTTCTTCAGACTAGATTAAGATTAATTAGAGTTGATGGATTGCTGCAATGAGTATTTTTAAAACAATGTTTCATAAATGTTCTGACTATAGACTCCATGTAAAGAACTTAACGTCCTTATGATTTCTTTAAGAACAACTGTTCCTTTATATTTAAGTATCAAAGCCTCAGAGCAGTAGCACCAATGACTCATATTCCTTTCCTTCACTGTGACTGTCTGGACACTGTGTTTAGAAATTAGGTGAAACCTGTGTTCTAATGCTGTCTGTTGCAATCATCAAAATATAACATTTTCAGGGAAAAATACKAGCAACATTAGGCATAAGATTCAACGTTAGATACATAACCATAAGGTATAGAAGAGAATAAGGTGATTTGGGGAGGTTTTTAGAAGATGGTGTCCTTTACATCTGCTAGTCTGTGTTTTTGGACTCTAACTTATGCTCAATGATCGAACTACCTGTAGGGCTCTGTCGTCCAGGTCATTGATTAAGCAGCATTAATTCAAAAACAAGCCTATGTGAGACCTGCTAGCACCATATTTCTGTGGTTCTTCATGCATATAAAAGCCAACATGCTTAAGATGGGTATTCTTTCTGTTCTCTCATGCTGAGATGCTAATTGTCATATAGGTGATTGTGGTTCTGCTTTACCAATCTTGGGATACTTGTTTGATATTCTGATTGTCTGTGATGACGGTAATTTGTGTAAAGCATCAAATAAYGTCTAGATGTCAAAACAATCAAAAAGTATCTAATTTTTCAAGCTATACATAGTAGGATCAAATTGCCCCATATATKCAATCTAAAACTGTATTTCTRTTACTATCACAGAATCAYAGAATATTCAAGGTCGGAAGGGACCTCTAGAGATATCTAGTCCAACCATCCTGCTCCAGTAGAGACATCTAGAGCATGTGGCACAGGGTGGCATCCAGGTGGGGTTTGAAGACCTCCAGAGAAGGWGACTCCACAACCTCCTGGGCAGCCTGTTCCAGGGCTCTGTCACCCTCACAGTGAAGAAGTTCCTCCTCACCTGCAGATGGAACCTCCTGTGTTTCAGCTTATGTCCATTTCCCCTTGTCCTATCATTGGCCACCACTGAGAAAASCTTGGCCCTCTCCTCCCTACAATCTCCCTTCATGAATTTATACATGTTAATCAGATCCCCTCTCAGCCTTCTCTTMTCYAARYTGAACAGGCCCARCTCACKCAGTCTCTCCTCATATGAGAGATGTTCCAGTCCCTTAATCATCCCTCTCTAGGAGCTCCACATCCCTCTTATATTGGGGAGCCCAGAACTGCACAGTACTCCAGGTGTGAATGTTTCAGTTAACTATATTTCAGTTAACAATAGATATTGAATTTCTCACTCTTACTCATTCCATTCGTAGATCTACTTAGGAGCATAGTTAGAATTTGTCACTCAGCAGTGCTTTCCCATGGGATATTTTGCTTTGAGAAAGAAAATGCTGTGCACAACAGCTCTTTGTGGCACCCATATGTCTGTTTATATGTTTTAACAGATTGTGCCTAGCGTTCAGGTTCAGCTATTCACGTTTCAGCATAGAGTTTTTTTGCACTGGGGTGGATTTGGTATCTTTATAGGCTCTATTTAGCTTTCCTATAAATATCCAGATGAATGTAGATGTGAACCAATGAACTTGTAGATTGCTATCAGTAAAAGTGAGCTGGCTGGTGCCAGCATAAGTTAGGCTGGTCAAAATATTTTGAGTGGAGCGCCAGTACCAATTAGCTTCAAATTGAACTATTATTCAGGAACAAATTTTTGCTATATTGAACACTTTAAAGAGGAAGATTGAAATGCTTTCTATACTTCTCTTTGCTGAACGTGTTAAAATGGAACTGCCTGCCTTGACTTCATCTCAGAACTAGAAGGTTCATATTCTAATTTTAAAWTTTTTATTGCATTTTTTGTTGCCTAATGCATCCAGTGAATATAAACAAGTATTTGTTTTCAAAGCTATGAGGAAATGGCTGTTCTTAGTTAGAAGAAAGTGCCAAAAAACTCCTGTAATTTTAGGTTGAAATTGTGCATAAGTTGCTAAATTTCAAACTGTTCTCYTAAACCAGCAGCTGTTCCATAGGAAAAAAAATGCAGAGAATATGATTTTTTTTCTTTTGATGATTAATTCATTGAAATCCAACCTTTCTTGTAAGTTTCAAAGCTCTTTAGGATTAGTGGTTAGTAATGGCAGTTAAATTAGTAGTAGTAATTATGAAGTAAATCATGGGGCAATTAATAGTTGCCTAATAAAGAGAATCTTAACCTTTGACTTTTAGAAACTTTTTGCATAAATGGTGTTTGTTTAGATAATTTAAAAGAGCATGTATGCCTMATTTTTATGCAGGGAGTAGTCCATCTGTGAGCTGTGATTCTCTCCTTGACAAGTTTTCATTGCTGTAAGCTGGAGTAATATGCTCCTCATTAAGACTGAGACATGCATGCGTGTGCTAGTTGGTTAACCATTTCTGTTGAGGAATTAGAGTTTGTGGAGTGGCATAAATTGGTTTTGTGGAAAGGMGAGCAGAGCCGTACACTGATTATTTTTTTCTCATAGTTGTAGTTGACCTGAAATGCTTGGAAAATCATTTTCATCTACTTAAACTTAGCAGTTATACAAAAGATGACTTGAGAGAAATCAATTTGTTTTCCTTTGTAGATCTTGCACTTCTGTCTGCAATAGTAGCAAAATGAAAGCTGGGCATAAATTAAAACAGTTTGTCATAACTAACGACAAGAGGTAATTTAGTTGTCAAATACAGCAGAACACAATAATTTAAGCAAGCCAATGCTAATGTGGCTAGAAAGAAATAGATTACCTTTCAAATCTCAGTTTTTAGTTAGCTTGGGAAGACTTRGACAAGATGCTTTAGGGTGCATGGAGCATCATATGACACAAAAATGAAAACAGCACTGTCTAAAAGTACTGCTTGAGATTCTGGAGTCTCTTAATCGTGCCACTATATGGTGCAGTATTATCCTAGATAAAGGACCTATTTGTTGTTTTCTGTAAGGAAAGAGAGTAGAAGTCTGTGGTTAAGTACAAGTATTTTTCATTCTTCTGTGACTTCWGGCACTAGATCCCTGTTTTCGTATTTATCTCAGAAAATGACTTTACAGTTCCATTTCAAAACTATTAAAAAAACCTAAAAAACTGAAATCAATGGCAGCTTCCAGAAGAGTTTGGATCTTAGAAATCTTTGTGAGCTTTTCTGAAAGTAAATTAGGCTTAGAAACAAACAAACAAAAAATATAAAAAAAAAGCTTCAGAAAAAGAAAAGTTTACAAATCTGAAACCCAGGTGTATTTTGCATAGAATTATTTCAGCAGGCTTCATATGGCATATATATATTATGGAAAAAATGAAAAAATAGATTTCATCAAATACTTCATTGCGAAGGGATTCTGAATTCMCAGAAGAGGCCTCTAAACTAAAATCCTGAATTGCTGTTCATTTCAGTTTTGCCAACTCTTGTGCTAGAAGCAGGTTGTTATTATTGAAGGTCTGTACGGTTATACCATAACTTTGATTCTACATATTTTAAAATGATATAAACGTGTGTGTATACATGAATRTATTTTTCTGTTCTGGACAATGAAGTTTCAGTTAACTTTCTCACTGATCTAAAATCAGCTGGCAGTGTGTCAGAAGCAGGCAACTGAGTAAGATACCTGCGCACTGATGACTCTTCATTTTCAGTTCAAGCAATCTGTCAATCAATGAATACATTCTGTGTCACTTTTGCCATAATGCTTGATTCATAGTACTTGATTGTCGTAAATAAGTTTCTTGGTACACTATCTTTCCCTTCTTTTTTTCTAACTTGATGATTTTTCATAACAGACATGACTTGTATTATGTTAAGTAAAATACGGTTTTACAGTGTTCACTCTTTTGGAAGGAATTACATGGGAAGAGTTTTCTATTGTGACAGTATAGACAGGTTGGTGAGTAATGTGTTTTTTTTTTTAGTATTCTGAGGGGTGCTTTTTCCCCCCCCCCCTCTGACTTTGGCAAGGCTCATACAGGTCTGCATCCATTGCAACATCTGGCCATTTAATCTCTGTGCCCTGCCTGGTGTGTGTTGTTCAACCTCACACCCTGAATAACCAAGGAAAAAACTGCTGTCCTCTCTATAGTACTCAACAGTAGCTATTTCTTTCAGTAATAACCAAGTTTGAATGTTTGGTTCTTCAGTATTCTTTTTTAATTTGTTTCTGCAGATATTGAAATAATAACCTTTTAGAAAAGGATCAAGTCTGGACATGGAAATTTTTGTTTTGCTRAACTAATGCAACTGTTTGAATGGGAGAGTTGATTGCTTGCCCTTCCCCAAAATCTTAATGAGCTTTATGTGCTTTTGATACCTTCTAGTTCTTTTCCACTATAGGGTTCTGTCCCAGTAATGAAATAGTAATATAGTAATCTAAAGCAACAGGTAATACAATGAATGAAGATCTAGCATGAAACTTTTTTAACATTTATTGCTAAAAAGTCTTATAAATCTTTCCACTCTTTTCAGCATTTGCCTAATCATGAAAGGTATAGAATTGGAAATTCCTGCTCAAAAAAAAGGAAATATTCAAAGAATATTGTGCTTATTGTGCTTCAAAGAATATGTTGTGCTTTACCATTATGTGGAGTTGAGTTTTCTAGGATCTAGATAAACAGAATGTACCAGTATGTTTGTCCTAGAGGCTTAAAGTGCAGTATTAAATTCATTTCTTTTCAAGGACAGAAGCCCCTTTCTTAGTACATGCCAGATTGCTTTGAAACACGTAGTATTTGCATGCCTCTCRTGGTGGTGGCAATGGGAATTTTTACACAAGGGCTAGCTCTTTCCATCTCACATGCATAAGACATAAAGCAGGGGTAAAAGTTACTTGCTAATCAATTTTGTCATTTTTTCAACATGCAGAAGTATTTCAGTGGCGATTTTCAAAACAGTTATTAGAAAAACTYGAATTTTATTTTGATAGTAGATGCTTAGAAATTGAAGTTTATTTTAATTAGAAGATCCTATAAACATCTCCTTTAAGTTTTATTTTTAACTCTCTTGTGGTTTTTTGGTCTACTTGAGATTTAAGAGCCTATATTATAAAATGAGATGCTTTTTACCTAAACAGAAAGAACAGTGTAGGCAGTATCTCTGGGAAAAGTGTTGTGAATGGTGGTGATAACTGTGTGTTTGTCTGCTACACACTGATTTATGCACTATAAATATACTTGCCTGTATGCTTTCAGTATGCTTTTCATACATGAAAACAAGACTAGTATAAATAGTATGCATAGGTTTTAATTATTTTAGAAGCCACAACATTCCTAGATTTGGGAACTGAATTATTTAAGGATTGCAAAAATTAGGTATATTGCTCTAAAAGCAATAATTCCATGCCATAGAGTTAATAAATATTCTTTCTGGATGTCTTTATATCTTCTAAATCCCTAAATTGCCTTTTAGACCTTACAATTCCAAGAGGATTTGATAATATGCTTTTCTCTAGTGTTTACAATAAGTAAAATGAAGACAAATGCTTATCTAGTCATACTGGAGATGACCAGTGCTCTTCTAGCTCAGCTATACATTTTATAGATGTACATGAGAAGAGCACGCATTACTATTTTGATAATTGAGGGGCATAGTATTCTCAAAGGGGAGAGAAAAAAAATAAAACACAGTGCTTTAGGTGTGGCCTTTTTCTCTGTCATATGCACATTTGCAGTGCTTACTGTTAGCATTTCACTGCCAACCCAGTGTGAAACCTGAAGGTGCGGGCAGTTGAACGTGCGCTTGGTGTGCASATGTGGAAGAGGTCCAAGCTGGCTGAAGACTGTGACTGGGTTCTAGTGGTAGAGGTTTGAGATAAGAGCAGTCTGTTATTTTGGCAAACCCCAAAGGAAGCTTCTTGCGATGAAGAAGGCTTGAGAGAGGAATTACATTTCCTCACTCGGCTTACCAAGGAGCTATGCAATGCTTGGCTGCTCCACTAGCACCTTTCAGTGACATGCAGGTGATGAGAAGCCCTTCTAGAGAATTAAAAAACAGACTGCAGTAGTCACTGCACTTTAGTTATCTGTGTGCAGAAATGGGCAAGACTGCGTCTGAACAAGTAATGCTACAGTGGGAAGCCAAATTCAGACAACTCATTTGTTTTTTTCTTTATAAGGTATTAGAAATGTAGTATTTGAAATTGTCTACTCAGAGATATAAAAATAAATGACACTTTCTTCTCCAAAATATGTTACTCTGGCTTTGCAATCCGCAAGTGATTGCTGTTCTTGACTGTACCAAATCCTCTTGTCTCTACGTAGCTCTCCTTGTCGCACACCAACCAGCTTTGGTTCTCCTGGTTTCCTAGGGTTCTTGTGATATCTAAAGTTTTTTTCTCTCAACTGATTTATCTTTTCATTTTTATTTGAGCAGAAACTTAAATTTTGAGGGGAGAAGTGGAGATCTGTTTTATGATTCTTCTAGTATACTAACATTTACCAGCATTTTTAAAGTTCTGTAAGTGCGATTTCTTAATCATCAATGGCATTTCTGTACGTAACTGATTTTGTGCACTTCCTTCTGAAGCTTTTAATGAAAATATTAGGTGAAAAGTCCCATAGTTGCACCATCATTACCCAAATCAGAAATATACTAATGCGATGTCATATCTAATCCACTGTAAGTTAATTTTGCAATACTTATGAACAGCAATGTAAATGTTTTATGAAACTGCTGTGTTCTTTTGTTCTATTCCTTTTTATGTAGTTGTTTACCATTTCGTATTACATCAGGCAGTTACTCTTTGAAGCAGAGCTGAAGGAATGATATGCATGTGGAGTATTTACACTTCAATTCTTTTTCCTTCATTAATGGATAATTTCTTAATGTCTTCAGTCTTAGTGAGAGAGAGTTCTGTTAAAACTCACCAAGTTAACCAAGTCTTTAGTATTGCATTGACTCGTTACTAGTTACTCACATAGGTCTACTCTACTGCTTTCATAAAAAGCTTGGCATGCATGTTAGCAGTCACGTAACTCCCTGAGATTATGTGTTCCCAAAGCTTAATTTGTATTTCTTCAGACTGCCCAACTATTCTTCTTTTAAAGGTCCCCTGTGAGTTCTAAATTATAAAAGAAAGGAAGAAAAAAAAGGCACATGTTGATACTACATTGATTACTTGTTTGGAGGGTTACAGTTGTTTAAGACTACATAAGACTATAGCTTGTTGTTCATGACATAGCTTCTTGCTTCTAAGCAACCAAATACAATCAAGAGTTACAGAAAATGTCCTGTTGATTATTAAATTGGGGTTTTTCTTGCTTGTCTACGTTTATATGTTACTAACCTTTAAAATGATCTGTTCTCATTAAAAAAAAATCCATTTGCCTACTCATTAACTGAAATTTTTAAACTCCCACTTCATTTTAATTTAATAACATGTTCAGGCAGTAGAGGTTTCCTGATTAAACGATTCTCTAAAAGGAGATGCTGTTAATCATTAGTAGTTAACTGTAGCACAAAACATAGCAGTTCTCACAACATCAGTGAACTGATGATGTTAGAGTAAATCCTTGTGCATATTTTGAATCCTTTTATTGTTATATCCATTATTATTATTTATATCCACTGAGTTTAGTTTATTAGGGACTTTATTATGAAGTACTATGTGTAGTCTCGATACATCCACAAAAGCTAGTGGTACAAAAGATATATTGCAGTAGGAAGTATTAATGCAGTAGGAAGTTGCATGGTAGAGGTTCTTTTTACAGGTATAAATCTAAAATAGAAAATCCTTTTCTTGATTTCACGTTTAGCATTAAATTTGTGGGGAAGATTTTCAGAAACCTCTCTGTAGATACCAAATATCTATATGCATATCTTTATGCACTGCTTATTATAAATAAGAGAGGAACTGGCATTTTTGAACACSTACCAGCAGGCTTGATTCACTATTAAAAAGGTAGTAAATGAAGTAAGAAAAAAGTTTTAAAACTGTGTTCTGCTGTATATAATATAAAAATGTCTGTCAGGATTAAAAAAACAACAAATAATAAAAACCCTCATCTTATGCGTGAGAGATGTTTTCTTGAAAACAAGCTATTTCTCGCAGCAAATAATTTGTGAACGTGTAATTAAAGACCCTTTTTTCTCCTAAATCAGTTCTGAATGGCTGTATTTTAGGCTAATCATGCAAGAGGTTTTCTATGCTGGAAAATGTGATTTACCCATACCACAGTAAGAATTTTAGAATAGCTTTATAATATGTATGTTTTCCGGTAAATTGGTAGTGTTCCATCAGGAAAGTAGCCATTTGTCTTTTTTTAATGTTGTCTTTGGGAAATTGTCTGTGATTATAATGAATTTTTTACTGAGCAGTCATTGTTTCCTGTTTAGTTTTTTACTTTGAAAGACTTTTTTTCTCTGCTAATATCAATAAAGTTGAATAACTACATGGGAAATTGATCAAATTGGGAATTGATTAGATTAGAGATTATTTTCTAGTCCTTACATCTTGTCTCCTACGCTCTTAGGGCTTCATTGAAATGGAGGTGAAAGTGTTTGAGCCATTACTATTGAAAAGCTGAAGCTACCTAAGGTAGCTCTGAACAGTAGTATGTTTATTAATGTGACAGACTTTAGAAAAGTAAATTAGAGAATCATTTGCTGCTTAGACAAGTGTCATAAGGTGGGAAAGCAAACTCTTGGAGAAACAATCTCTTTGTGCTATACTTCTATTTTTTGCTGACGTGGGAGATTTAATGAGAAGAGCAGTTACAGATTTTTTTTTCATAAGCACTAGATCTTCCCTCAATTTATTCTTCTGGTATAAAGAAGGTGTTTTCTTTTGATTTCCTCTAGTCTTCCTTTTGTCAAGTTATATTGATCCATTTGTTTTCACAGCGGGAAGAACATGTTATGTTGGCTGAGGTTCATTTAATTTTTTCTTCTCATTTAAGGGAAGCTAGTAAGAATGTGCCACCTTCATTAGAGTGTCAAAGGATTTATCTTACCTATTTCCCTTGAGTGCAGAACTTGTAACGGCCAAATGCAATAAAGATGAGATATAAATAACCTCTCAAATCTTGCTCAATCATGTAAAGTTTGTAGATTATAACCACCAGCAATTTTGACTACAGTTCTGTTTCTTGACCTCTAATGTATGCTGTGTCCTTTTGATTGATTAAAAATGTTAGCTTAGTACTTCTAACATAGTCATTTAATGTAGCTGACAAATGTGACATTTAATCATTATATATTAGACTTGATTATTATTAAGTTTTTAGAACCCCTGTTCAATAATGAAATAAACTGGTATGGTTGAGCATGCATTGCCAATGCTTTGRTTCCTGTAGCATGTTAATCTGAACAGGTGGACTGTTAAGAAGAAATATATTTCCATGTGCAATTTCTGCATGCAGTATTTCAAAATTTAAAAATATTTTCAAAATATTTCAAAAAGTATTTCAAAAAATCAAAAAAATCAAAAAATGTAGAGGAAATGGAAAAAAAACAAAGTGTGGAGATAATTATAGTATTATATTCTGGTTTCTACTATAATTTTCAACAACTTTATTAAAATATTAAGGAATTTTAGGTGTCAGGTTACTGACAAGAGTTATCTGAAGAGCATTAAATAAAATGTTAACACCTGTCTGATGCTTGGACCAGAACAGGGACCTATGATGGTAGGTTCTATAAAGTAAAAGGCTACAATGTATTTTTTATTATTTAATTCAGGCTTTCATTCAAAGGTCATCTGTTTTAAGATAAATTTTGCTATTTTCTGGCTGTRCTCTTAAATGTAAGAAGTATTGTTTATATTTTTTTGAGATGTGACTAGGGATCACTTCTGTTATATGCTYATGTTTTTGAAAGACCAAGACCTTTTGTTTGAATATTGATGTTGTTATAACTTTACATTTATCAATAAATGATATCACAGAAGTGAGCTGCAGCTGTCATCTCCTTTAGTAGGGACAGTGAATCTAATTCATGTTTAATATGAGATCATCTAAGTCATGCTGAGATGAAATGAGTGAATTAAGAAGTCAGTGGTACTGTGAGACACGGTATTGACATACCTGGCTTATGTTGGGGAAGAAGCTCAACAAGTACCGGTCAAATCCAAACTGCAGTTGTTGTTGATTTGAAGGCAGTTGTTTTCATCCTGCTGAATATTTGAAAGTTTAGAAAACTGTCCTGGGATATTACGTAAGTGATGTCACTAAAATTCTGTAGTGGRATACAGCAAGGTGGCTGTATGTTAGATTAACAGCAAACAGAAATCCCAGCGTTTTCACGTGCTAGTTTTTCTAGTCTCCAAACCACATGGAACCATGTTGCTTCTGATGGTTAGATTTGCAATCAATGGGTTAAAATACTTCCTTTCTACTAGAGTGAGACATTCTCTAGAGAAATATTTCTGGAATCCTCCCATTTGTCATGTCCAGCACAAAGTGGGCAAATGAGCTTACACACAAAGTCTTACTGTTTGGATAATAGCTTTAAGATATGTATGCACAGTGTGTCTATGTGGATGTTTTGGGTTTTCTTTCTGCCACACTTTGCTTCCACTGCCCCACCTCCCTTTACTATTATGGTAACTTAGAGTACTCTAAGCTCCTTGCTGGGGTGGTCATGCCTAAGGCAGCTGCCTTCCGTTCATGCTGTCTTCTCAGCAGCCTCAGTAAATATACCTGTCAACTCGCATCATCAGTTMTGGCAGCACAACAGCTTTTGGACTGCACTGTGAACCAAATCAATGAATTTAATGAGCTAAAAATGCCCCTCTGAAAAAGCAGCTATTTTTAGCTCAGCAAAGTGTAATGGCATAGTTAATGGGATATGAGTAGATGAGGGAAAGAAAGGCATAAATTCTATGAACTGGGATTGAAACAACGTAAGTTTTGGCCACACACTTTTCTGTTATAGTCTCAGACTATTTTTTCAATCATCTTCTGAAAAAAGTCTAAACTCCTGGCTGTATAAATAGTCCTTTGAATTGTGTAGAGCATGGGATACACTAGTGTGACATGTTGCATTCTGTGTGAGCCATACYTTGTTCCATAAGCATGGCCTGAATGAGATAGTCAAAAGAGTTGCCTAAAAAAAAAAAAATCTGTTTTCTTCTTGCTTGTACTGCCTGCCCTCCTTGACACTACTGAGGTGGAGACTCAAAGTTGCTTTGTGTTTTCTGACCTTAAGATCTCAGCTCATTAGCATATCAAATAGTTTGATTAGAGATCCACACCTGACAAGTATCATCTGCTCAGTACATACACCAGATTTGCCAGGGACTTGTGAATGATCAGTAGTATCTACAGAGGTTTTACCACATGGTTATGATGTTTTAGAATGCAGGCAGCGAGAAACATAAAAGCTTTCTTGTTTTTTTATTCATGGTGGCTAATTGGGGATTTTTTTTTTTCCCCCAGACATAAAAATGTTATATGTGGTAAAAGTCCATAACTGTAAAGATTTRTCCTTTTAATCCATCAGGAAAGAATCTGCATTGCAGTCTTGACAAAAGAATTGGGACATGACTATTCACACTGAAACTCTGGTGGWACAGCACACTGCAGGAAGGATGTGTTCTTAATGTGAATTAATGTGCATTAATTGTGCTAAGTGAACTTTATGCTTTTCCTATATTAACACTTACACCAAAGCTTACCATATAAGACTTGTTCTTCATATCAGAGCATTTCTTCAAGTGTTGTTCTTGCTATCCTTTTTAGAATCTGAAATTATTAGTTTGAAGTAACGGCGATTAAAAGTACCTCTCTTACAAATGAAGACAGACACAGTTGTGTTCTAGATTTAAAAACTTATGTATCTGTAYTTAAGCAATAGAGTCGTGCTATGTGTGCAGGCAAATAGAAGGAAATGCAACAGTACTAAGGAGCTTATTCTTCAACTTCTTAGTGAACCATTATTTGTTCATTTCTTTGTATTCAGTTCAGTCTTTCATCTCTTGTCCCCTGAGTGTAGTGTGTGTGACTGCTCCAAATGCATGAATGTCGGACTTCAGCTTTCCTAGTAGAGGATAAAAGAGTTGTTGAAGAGAGCGTGTCATCTCATAGATGGTTCATTCCATATAYTTTCTGATATAGCCTTGCATTTCTTTTCCTTGAAAAATACAGCATTCTTTCTGCACTCTTAGAGGCAGTTTTCAGTGCTACTATCTGCTRTAACTTTTTTTCTTCAACAGATCCCTCAGAAAAGCTAACGAATCTACTGAAATATTGGCCCTGCTGYCTTTCATCAATATGATTGTTAGGTCTTGTCTTGATGGAATATCCTGAACAAAAACATTGTCCTCCTTGCTYTCTTTATGTACTTAAGAGGCAGCCAAGCAGAAGACCAAGTTGGGATCATGCTGCTTGTAGTCATTAATCTGTGGATTTGTTAATCCTACTAATCTAGTAGTAGGAATATATGAGAGTCCCAGAGCTAGAGCTAAAAAGCTAGTGAAGATATCAGAGCTGAATTCAGCTGTATCTTTCMATATTATGTAAGTTGATCTATTCATCTTTTCAGGTGTCTGTTTTTCCCTAAGGAAACAAGGTTATACTGAATCTGTTGTTGTGGCTACAGTTTCTGCTACCCTCATCCACTTTAATCAAGGTTATCTTTATAATACATCATATCTGTAGTGTAGTTTCATCTAACAATAACCATACAATATTCAGGAAGCTTTTGGTCTTAAAAGTTATTTTAAATCATGACATATAAGTATAGATGATAATAAAACTAAACCAGTGAAGTAATAAACTWTTGAAATGAAAGCATCCTTAAATACACTTGAAATTGTCTTGATTATTGAAAATTTAATTTAGGGAACAGACTAGAAAACATTACTACCTGRGAAATACTTGAATCCAGCTTTAAATAATTCAGTACAGCATGTTACTACTTAAAAACATTTCAGATTATAGAATAGTGGAGAAAAATATAATTCTGCTCATTAGATGATTATTTATCCATTCTAACATGCTGTGAACTTCATTGTGTTGTGAGCATCACAATTACATATGTTAAATACAGAACAACCATAGATGTTCCCACCAAGTAATAATGGTAATAGTACCAGTTCACTTATCTCCATGTTTCTGAAGTGATAATTTTATTAGAGAACAACATTCAAGATGRAAACATTTATTGTCCTTCTATAGACAATTGTTCTAATAGCTGTTTAGTGGGTTTTGGCGTCGTGGGGAGAAAATTGTGTACCTCAGCTGCTGCCCTGCCTGTGGCTGTAATGAAGTCTCTGTAGTAATATAATTATATCAACTTAGCAAAAAAGTAGAATTCTAATTGACAATATRAAGCGAAGCAAAATTGTCAGTAAAGACATGCTGACTTGAGCCTTGCTGACAATAATGTCAACCTATTTTCATGGCCAAGAAGAAAAAGCAGTTTCTTCTGTGTTATACTCCAAAATATGTTAATTAGGTAATTTATCTGACTGACTTTATAGACAGCTTTATACTGACGTTCTGTATATTTGCATCTTACACCTTTAGGTTTTCAGCAAAGCAAAGGGACTTTTGAGTGTGTGATTCTGCACAGCTACCTCTCCATTTCTGGAAGTGGCCAGGGCAAAAATCCACAGCTGAACCAAGAAAGCATCTGAGTAACTTGAATGTGAATCTTGAACTCTCTAAAATTTGGCATCTTGTCCAAACAGAGCTAATCCATTCTCCTTACAGTSAAGCTGGAAATTAAGGTTTTTCCAGTTGGAGACTGAAGAGTGATGAGTGAAGTCTTTTGGATGCATCTTTCAAAAATGCTGACAGAGTGCATCTTAGACATAGCCAACATAAAATATAGAGCATAAATATTTCTTAAAATAAAACTTATAATGTTCTCCAAAGCTTGTCTGAGAGCTTAGCTAATGTAAGTCATAAAAATCATAGAATCCTTAGGGTTGGAAGGGACCTTTAGAGGTCATCTAATCCAACCTCTCTTGCTCATGCAGGGTCACCTGACGCATGTGGTGAACTTTCCAGCACATATCCTAACTTGGTAGTTGAAGTCTGTGAAGAAAATGGTGAGATAATATTTCATCTGTAAGCTTAATTAAGGTCACAGGTTGTGTAGAGTAGAACAAAATGACCGACTTGCACAAGTGTCATACAAAAGAGAGGTGTCCACAGCTTGAGCCGCTGGCCAGTGGGCATGTTGCTGGCAGGGTGAGAGGGAGATGCCTTYTGGTTTTGGAATCTGATAATTTACCTATCAAATATCATGAAAAAMCAGATGCTATGGCTAGTTAATGGTAGACTTTTTGCCTCCCCCCCCACCCCTTCTAAATGCTGATGTGAACCACTTCCCTTCTAGATTTATTTTTTTTCTTCCTGCTTCMTTGTCTGCTGTGTCAGGAAACAGCATTAGAAAATCTTTTCTGTGCAAGTCACAGTTATCTGTGACTGAAATGTGCATGATCATATTTTTATAGTATTGGGAAAGATCATTTTGTGATACGATAATTTTCTTTATCTTGTGTTAGGATGCTTTTGCTAGAGTGAGAGCTGTTTTAATTCCTTTGTAGTTCCTCAATAGTGTATTACTTGTTGATTTTCATTAGAAATCTTAYTAGTTTTCATAATACTGAAATTATTTTAATTTCTTTAATGTGTATCTCTGGGTTGCTTATTCTTTTGTGTATGTGTATCCGAAGCAGTTCATCAGTTTAAGGCAAAATCCTTCAAATATTTAATGGAACCCTTGTTTAATGTAATTATTTCTTTAATTATGCTTCTTGAACTTCAGTTATTTCAGAAAATCAGGTAACACAGAATRCAGTTTGAAAGTTTGTCTTGAAATATTAGTACCAATGATTTTCCTACAGCGTGAAAAATGAAATAGCATTAAGATTAGTATTGCACTCCAACTTTTTAAATGTTCATTGAGTATTGGTTCCTTCCTAATAACCTCTATCAGTCAGACAACTTCAGTACACCTTTTTGTAATGTACTTTGGAAATTGATTGGCATGAAATAGTAAAGCCTTCAAAAGTTGGTATGTGTATGCATATATATCTATATAAAGGTGTGTGTGTGTGTGTATTTGTGACTGTATAAATATATATGAAGTATATCTAGGTATTGTCAGTAAACATTATTAGCAAAAAATGGTCAGATTTTTTTAAGATACTCTGTCTGCTATTCTGCATTGTTTAGCAAGAGTAATTCACATCCAAAACACTGAAATAACTTCTTTGATCCTCTACAGTTCTGGAATTTCTTTGTACTTTTYTGATTTATTAAAACTGAAACTGGGTGCCTCAGTACTCATCGCAGCAACTCCTTAGCTAAAAATACTCATCTGAAGTGCTTAAGGCTTATGTACTTCATGTACATCACTCCAGTTAGTTCTGGGATATGAAAACATGWTGCAGAAAGATGATCATTCCTTTGTCTTAGGACTTGCAGTCTTTCTATCTACTCCATCTCTACAGCTAGAGCAAGTAGAATTTGGTTTATTTCCAAGTAACTTAAAAATCGTCAGATGATCTTTTATATGTATCTTCAAGTAGATATGAAGTGTGTTGCCCATAACAATAACAGGGCCAGATTTTTACCTCTAGAAGGTAAGCCCCAAAAGGTCTTACAGCATGATGGCAAATTCTTTATGCCTTTTTATTATGTGCGTATTTATGCGCAGTTCTTAGAAAAGCAAGCCCTTGATCCTTGTCTGTGGCTGGGAAAAACAGATGTTACATGGGTTGGTGTGATGAGAAGGACAGAGTGACTTGATGGAGGTAGCGAGATAGCTGGGTGCAATTTCATGCTGAACAGATCTAAAATGTTAATTTTGGTTTTTAATGGGATGAAATGATCAACAAAATCAAGTAATTCATATAACGTGGGTTATGGGAGAGTTGTTTCTGTATAAAGAATCTATGGGAAAGGATGTGATAATGGTAAGTGGTCATTGCTATAGCACTATGGTTATCTGTGTGAAAATATTTTGGGCCTCAAATTAAGGCTATGTCAGGGAGTGAGATTTCATTACTGTTATTGATCTAAGAAGTTCTCCTAAGAATTCTGTCCAAAAACTAGAGTTGTCTTGGGTAATTGAGTTGACTTTTCTGTCAAGTTGTCACATTTCAAGAATAATTTGTAAAAATAAAAAATGAAATCAAGTCAATAAAATGAAATTAAGAAAAATTAGTATTTTTCTGGTGAAGTGCAGTGTGACAACCGAACTGAAGGCAAATTTGTGAAATTTAAAGATGTAAAAATGGAAACAAAAGTAAAATGGTTTATGAAACACAGTAAGGGACTTGTTTTAAATAATTAATGGTAACACCTTTAAGTGGTCTACAAATACTCACTGCTTGCCTGTGTGTTGAAAGAATTTAAGGTTTGTTCAGGAAAGAAAAATAAAAAAGAAATAACAGATGTAGATGATGTTATCAACATAACCTAAAGGGCAGAGTTAGCATTGTTTCTTTTTGTGTAAAACATAGTATATGTGATGACATAAATTTCGTGAGCATAGTAAAAAAAAAGAGCGAGCTTCATTATGATACTTAAAACTAATGTGTAGAAGGGACAGGTTTTTCTCTATTTGTATGGAGTTATATGGCTGAGTTTTTCAGAATTTGTTTTTCTGAATGATTTCACAACAGCATAGACATTCAGAAATAGAATTTAGAATATGTAATCTGTTTTATGTATCTCTTTTTCTACTTTCACATATCTTCTACGGCTACTAAAGCTTAGTATGATGGTTATAAAATCATGCTTGCATTACAATAGTTTTTTTTTACAGMTTGTTACTGATAACATTGACTTTTGAAGCTGCATTTATAATTCAAATAAAAGATTTACTTACTATTAAGAACCTGGTGGTTTCTTACTAAATGCCTAGTTAAAATAACTTTTGTGTGATTTATACAGAATTAATGCAACCCTTCCTACAGTAGAAACTGATTTCCTATACAATCTCTTTGTATAATAAAAATCTCTGAAATGCAGCCCCCCCAATTTTTATTTATGTCTCTTTCCGTTCCAGATGACACGAGAGCAGTATATATTAGCAACACAGCAGAACAGCCTCCCAAGGACTGAAAATCCTCAGTTTTATCCAGTAGGGATTTATGGATGGCGAAAGAGGTGCTTATACTTCTTTGTACTTCTGCTGTTGGTTACCATGATTGTTAACTTAGCAATGACGATATGGATTTTGAAGGTTATGAATTTCACAGTGGTAAGTATTGCAATGGCTTTGTATTATTTCTCACGTTAATAGCTTGCAGTTTTAGTTCTCATTTCCTTATCACTATTTTCTACAAATCCTGATGCTTTATATTAAAAAAAGGTATATCCCTCTTTGAGCATTACTATATAAATGAACACCCTTGTGTATTTTCTGCTTTGATTTGGCCCTATTTATTCAGCTATTTGTTAACAATATTTACAGAAATTATATTTGGAACTTCCATTTCATGGTTTGCCTAACCAAAAGCATATAAAGGTGCTTGATTTAGGTATTTCCTGTTTCCATTGAAGTTTCCACTTGAAACTGCTTGTTCTTATGCAAATTTCTTGATTACCGCTATTAGCAACAATTTTCTATAAGATGTGTCTTTYTATGCATTATAACAAATACAATATTAGAAAGTTATATATTCTCTGAAAAAGTCTGTAATAAAGCTGTGGTGATAGGTGTAAGGGAAGTCAGTGTGGATATATAGATGAGGAAAGAACTGAAGACCCTTTCTGTAGGCCTATCTCTTACCATTTTGCTGAGCTTTAGGCATGGAACATTTTGCAAGGAAAAGAATATCAATCCTGCATTGGTCCGTTTTGGCTGGAGGCTGACCCCCTATTCCTTCTCTCTTGACCCAAAGATCTCTTGAATATGCAGTCTATGCAATGATGGTTGGATGGAGGCATCCTAATTCAGGGCACTGAGGTTCCCTGAAAGCAAAAGTTGCTCCTGTTTTACTGGTAGCAGTCCCAGCTCCTTTCAGCACCAACTAAACCTTAACTGCCATATGCTAATGGGGTTTGTAGCTGTCTTATGGGATTTAGCTAGCTGTGAAATAGTTAATATATCGTGTGGAGAAAATGGTAAATACTTTTCACTTATAACAGTAGTAGAAGAAGAGAGATCTTTATGGACTAGTTCAGTTTCTGGTATGTTCTGTCTATCTGCTCATACCGTAACTGAAGACGAGCTAGTTGATAGTAATAAAAAGAGATAAATACTAGACGGTCTCATATATACAGAGAAATTCTGACAAAGGCACTGATTTGTATAAACAAGAATCAATTTCTCATTTCAGGTAAACAGTCACTCACTGTAAGTGCAGATAATCAAAATTAACCATTCTGAGGTAAAGAAGACATTTATCCTTTATTTAGCAGTCATTTTTGACTTGTTTCCTTCCTCTTCCCTCCCCTCTGCCACTCTGTATTCTCTCACAGTGCTTTATGGAAGCTTAAATAAAAATCTTGGTTTTCCTTAGTAATATTTTAGTTGTAATTTCTCATGATATTGAGTGATTTTGAGGGTGTGGAAACAAATGCAATTGACATTTGAAAAAGAAAGTATTTGTGGACAAAAAATATCTTTAACTGTCTTGGATTATATGTTACTTGTGATGTGAAAATGTAACCTTCATTAGAGGCAAAAGATAAGAAAATATCTAGTTGGGAAGACATTATTTGAAAAATCAGCACCTCTTTGCCACTTTAGGGCATTAGAGGGTATTTAATTCTGTTCACCTGCTTGGTCATCTTCAGAAAGAATGAATTAGACTAGGAGAAGACAAAGGGAAGTAGTAATCAGAGGGGAATGTGAATTCCCCTCAGAATGGGAATTACTTTAATTGAGGGGTGAATAAATAGGCTGATGTTCTTCATTATATGTGCCAATTTTCATATCCCCCATATATGAAGGATATAGTCAAGGTACATGAAATCATGAAGKACAGCAAGAAAGTAACAGAAGTAGTAAATTATTTTTCACATAATTTATTAATCAACTTTGTCCAAGACACTTGGATGATTTTTTTAGTTTTTTAACACAAGTGGTAAGACATGAGTCATAATTGGCATTAATTCTAGCACTAGAAGAACTTAATATATGGATTGTATTAAAAAAAGAAAAAGGAAGATGAAGTGTGGGAAATATACAGTTCCTACATATATACAAATGTATATTTGTGCTGTTTCTTATTTTCTTATCTCAAATGTTTATTATCAAGAGAAAGCTGAACATCAACTGTAGTCAGAGTGGCTCTTTGATTTGTTGTTCTTAAAAGTTTCCTAGAATTTACTTGTCATTTGAACTTGGTTTCACTTCAAGCTTAAAATACTTGCCTTGATGCTCATAAGATCAGTTAGGTGGGTATAAAAGCCACAGGCTTTTATGACACAACTTCTGTCTGGAATCTTTAATAGCAACAAGGTACCACTGAGTCCATATTTCAAATGTACACCTGAAAGAAAGACTCCATGTCCAATGGAAGCGGTGTTATCTGCCCCTCTGTTCCCAAAGCTTTATTTGGATCAGACTGATAGATGTGCTCATGGTTTGATCCTGGAGCAATGTCTTTGTGTAGCATAAAATACGCATACCACAGGTTATAATAGCAGTAGTACTGCTGTAGTCAGGGTAGTCTCTCTCTGGATTTTGTCCTTCTTAAGAAGGGTTTTGATGTAGCTAATATAATCTATAATATTAGAGTCATAGCATATTTTAATTCTCCATTTAACTCTCCATCTTGGAAATGAAAAACAACCAATAAAATACTCCAAAACAAACAGTGAACATGAGTTCAAAATATTTTTTATGCATGTTCTGTAACGCATAGGCTTATGTAGGACTGTAGAAAATAATAGGTATATTGAGGTGGTAGCTTGGTGAGACTTACTATATTGCTATCTGTGATTTGCTACCAATGGAATATACATACAGGAATTAAAATTTGAAGAACAAGAGAATATCGATTTTCTTTTCTGCATGTCTATGGCAAGCCATGCTGTTTTTTTTCTATTATTCTATTATTCTATTATTATATGCTCTGTCCTATACTATTATCTTTGAGCACTGGAGAGAGTTGGTTTTATTTTTTTCTGTTTGGTATTGCAGATGAAAGGTAAGGTTGCAGCTGCCTCCATGTATATTTTTCCTTCCACACTATAAAGCTACTATTTCACTGTGTAGCTTAAAAAAAGTCTCAAAGTTTAATGCAATTGTTACTTCTGTGGTGAAGAAAAGGAAGGAGGGACTTTAAAATTCCTTCCCCTTATATTTCTCATGAGCATGAAGTCTGACTTTGTGGTAGGAAGAACTTGTAAACAGAGTTTCCAAAGGATTTTGTACTTAGAAAGTAACAGAACCATTTTATTAACTATTGTTCCTCTAGCCCGTTATTTTTAACTGGTATTCATGCATGGTGCTGAGTGTCAGTGCTGGCATATTGATGTTAACTATTAGTTTTTTAATAGTAAAATATTTAATAGGTATGCTTAGTCAGAGGTGTTGTTTCCAGGCTTTAATTTTTTTTTTTTTTTTTTTTGGTGGGGCGGACGGGCAGGAGCAGGGTTGGTGTCTGTTTATATAAATCTATGGAATGATCAATGGTTAGACTGTTGCAGACTCGAAAGAGTTGGAAACCATAGAACTGGTTTATTACTTTTCAAATCAGGCTGGTTATGGTCAAAATTGTATATTTCAAAGTGCATACATTTGGTTTACTAAGAGTGATAAAATACAGTATTTTAGTGAAATAACGAGGGTATTTAATAATATAAAGCTACATTTAATAGGTGTAGGTATATTGTATCACTTTAAGTTGAAATAATAAAATATGTCTGCCAGTGTTTGCTTCTACCTTYGCAAGCAGCTTTATCTTTTATCATGCTGGAATCTTTTTTGCTAGTTTTTCAAGCATTGCTTTTTGACTACTTCAAAGTGTCATGAATAACCTAGGGCATGGTAGGATAAGGTTTTTTGTGGTCATGCTGGCTGAGAATTGCAACAATATTTATTTTTATTTACTATTTTTAACAGTACAGTTACAGCTACTGGCAAGTTTCACTATGAAAGCATAGATTCATAGATGGATACAGGAGGGCAAGTTTTTGCCCATCATTGGAATAACACTTTTAATGTGTATCAAGTAGACCTCCTGAGTTCTGAATAGTAAGGATAAAACTTGCAAATTCACCTTTCCAACCACTGTAAAATATCCTTCCCTAACAGAACCAGTAAAAATCTCTGAACCATATGTTTGAACTTCAGATTTTATCAAATGCTTTCCTGAAAACTAGACAAATGCACCCTGCCAGAATGAACTTGTGGTCCCTCACATAYCTCATTCCTATTTCTCAAAGGAGATACACAAAATATCTTGCAAAGAACAAGCTAAATGGATGCTGAAGTAGTATATTCAAGAGATGTAAGCTTATGGAACATCTGCTATTTTCTTTCCTTGTGCTAATCTTCCCATTGTCTGCAGACTGCCCTTCAGAATGGTCTCTCACTTCCTCTCAGGATATAGTTACCTCTCAACTTAGTCTAGGCTGTATGTACCAAAGTTCAGAGGAGTTAGTTATTTTTTTGTGTATATGTGATTAGAACTGTTTTAAGAAAGCTAGGAGACTCAAATCATAATTTGGTTACATAACCGCAGGTAAGATATGAATATGCTGTGTATTTGTTTTTTTAAATTCTGATTTTTTTTAACTTCTTTGGTATTTGAATTGTAAAGGTAGTAGAGAAATAAATACTTTATTATGCCTGCATTCTTGTCATCTTATCATTTTTACAGACCATGACATAGATAAGCAGTGTATTTTTATGCAAGCATTTAGTACCTTAAACATCATTCTTTGATATTGTTTTTATCTTGTCATTTCTTCACTTTTGATTTTAAGCTCRCCAGAACTATAACTTATGTAATTTGTGTTAATGAATGAGGTATGTTGATATTCTGTCAATTTGATGACTTAACGTGTAAAAGCAGTCTTATTTACATTTTTTATCACTAAATAAATACCAGTGTAGATCTATGAGAATTTTGTCCTACAAGTACTTAAAATTACATTTTAAAATATTGGAAGTAAGCCTCTTATGGTTGTGAAGTGATACAGTCAATTAGCATCGTGGCTCATGTAACCCGTTTTGCCAGGAGCATTGAATATCAGAACACTTGCACATTTTTCCATAATGTGGATAGTTGTCATTGATACCCAGCATAAAGAATGAAGATTACTTGTATTCACCCACAGTCACCTGAACGGGTTATGTGGAAAGAGTGGTAGCTATGTCACAGGAATACCTGCAATTCATCTCCTGATGATGATAGAGTCTGAATTGTCAGAAGTGAGCAATTAGCTCTTCCCCCTAACACTTGTTTTTCTATCTGCCCTCTATGCTCTCAAATCAGCCATTTTCTAGATGATTCTCATTTCTCTTGCTTCTCATAAGGTATCTGGTTTGTCCTTAATAGGAGAAGTGTGCGTAGTTCTGATGGTTTTACCAGGACAAAACATTTGAGGGATCCGTACAGAGTTGAAACATATGATGCTTAACGTGCAACTTTGGAAGTTGCAATCTGAAAGATACCTTGTGAAGTTTAATGAAGGTGTAAAAATGCTGATAGGAAAAACTTCAAACATGAATACATCCGATCTTAGGATATCTGGACTGGCCTGTGACTCAGCCCTGTATGTTAGGAAATACCAACACCTATTTTTTTTTTCCCCCTTAGGAGAAGAAAGGGAGTATTTGTTTCTTTTCTGTTTCTCCGTATTCTGTTTTCCCTTTAGAATCAATATATGAAAACACTTACTTGTTTTGTTACCTATCCAAGAATTAAGTCACTCAAGTCCAGTATTTCTTATTGCTACAGTTCCTTGCAGTGCTTCAATCGATTTTGACTGCTTTCATGGCACAATGTTTTCTGTATTGATACATCTTGAGTTCCTGTCCTCACAAAGCAATACTCTTGTGAATCATTTTTAAGATCAGATCTTTAGGATACAGTTATTTCGTATTGAGACAGAAGTTATTTCTTAAAGGAACTTGAACTTAGCCTCTGTCATAAGATGGACATAAAAATCTGTTTGGATTTCACGGCTAGAATTCATGTGCTTCATACATAAAGCTGAACGTAGTCTGACTGGCAGCTACCTAGCTCTAAGTCTCTTTATTTGAATAATTACTCTGTGAAATGGTTCCTTAAGATATATGTGCCAACCAAGCTGTTATTGTTGTCTAATAGTTTTTAATAAACATCATATATAATTCAGATTTATGTGACTTAGATTCCTTTATATCTGCCTCTTTATAAGTGGTCCCTGCATTCTGATGGAAATTTACTGTTCAAAATTAGAATTTTCAGGTGATTGGGAGATCTAAGTGAATCCACATATATTAGTGATATTTTAGTGAAGTTAATAGTAGAAAGAAATACAAGTTTGTTTTTGGTTTTGGTTTTTTTAGTTGCTTTTGCTCTTTCAAGTTTTTAACTTTGCTGTTGGGAAACAAACAGGCATACTGACTCTTCATATCTTATTGACCAAGATGAAAAAAATAGATGTATCAAAAGTGCAATACTTTAATGAACGTTATAATGTGATATTTAGATTTTTCTAATAGTACAGATCAAAAGCAACTGTGTTCAATATATGTTTATCAAGATTTGTGCAATCTGTCTTGGCATATTGTAGAATAAAAAGATAATTTCTTCAGAGTGGCAATGTGATAATTGTTATTCTCTGTTTCTCAACAAACTTTTACAGTGATATGAGCTGTCATGCTAAGATTTTTTGACCACATAGAGATCTGTGTCTCTGTGTCTCTGTGTCTCTGTGTCTCT
>NW_020454427.1:3869215-3956051 GCF_003342845.1 Nothoprocta perdicaria | reverse complement strand
TCTCTCTCTCTCTCTCTGTGTCTCTCTCTCTTTGTGTGTGTGGTCAAAAATAGTATTTGTTTTGATATTAATCTAGTTGGTCCTGTTGATCAAAGTGAAGATGCTATTTGTCAATGGCAGGTTAACACACTTTCAGAGCTAAGGAAAAACACTTCCATTTCCAACTGGACATAGCCAATTTGTAGCAGCTTGACGTCTGAAACTTGCATGCATTTCTTGTCAGGTATTTATTTTTGACTGTAAATCTTGTTTTCAGAGGAGAAATATATATGTATCTTAAGTAGATAGAAAATTTTTTCTCTATATCCCCCAATTCTTGAGTTTTCAAGACCTTGATGTCCCTATATGGGATGAATGCAGCAAAGCTTCTGTTTGCTTTTTGTTTGTTTGTCTGTTTTTTGTAGTGAGAAAGATCCAGTCCAGAGCAGGCAATATCGTTAATTGTAAATGATTAAGAAAYTTAGTCAAGATATCGGAGACCAAGGTTCAGATTCATGCAGTCTCCAAAATAGATCYATGCCCCAGGTAAGTGTCCTACTTAGAAAGTATTAGTGCTTCTCATCTGGTTTCTTATACCCCTTTTTAAATATATAGACTGTTTCTTTCTTATCATCCTTTAGTCTCAAATTTGAGAATCTCTATAAGTAATTCTGCTGAGAATTACTATGAAATGTCTGTGTGTCTCAGAAGAATATTTTATTCTCAGTTTTATTATTCCATTTAAGAGCATTTTAGGAAATTTTCAGCCAGCTAAAACTCCTGTTAGTTAGAAAATGAGGCATATGCACACAGGGGAGTGACCTGTATGTACCCAGTGTTATCTGTGTAACTGTTTTTTCTCACCTCTTTATACTGTGGAAGGTGGAAGTGTAAGCTCCTTGCATTAACCTGCCAGGTCTGTGCAGAATTCAAACATTTGCTAACAGTATATCAGCAAAAGGATCTTGCTACAGATTAATTTCACTTGTAGTTCTTTAGCCCTTTTGTTAACATTTGTGCAGTAGCACAGCTTTACAGAACTGAGGGTATTCTGTAAAACTTGTGTCCTCTTTCATTTTGAGTCAAGTGGTAGTAATGAACTGGCTTTTTCTTATCCCCTTTTGATTATCTCACACATTTGGTTTTGAGTACATTGAAGAACTCAGGTTAAGTAGTTGAGAGGTGTGTTTGTTTTTGAATCATTTTCTATATCATTTGGTGTAGTTACCTTGAATATTATGCATGTTATCTAGTGCTTACAGGAAAAAAAAAATGTATTTCCCTCCATATCTGTCAGTGTTGTTATGGTATAGGTATATTGGAATATCTACAGACTAATATGCACAATCCGAAGTAATTTCCAGAAATATTTTCTATTAGGAAAACTTTGTTCTCTACAAATTAAGAATAAAGAAAACAGTTTGTTAAAGAGCAGTGGGAAGATAGCTAAACTAAACTAAATAAAGTGGATCTCCTTTTTAAGTGTATGCATGGCAGCAGTATGCAGTAACAGCCAAGCCACTGTGTATTTGTTCTCTAAATTTGTTCTGTTAGATTCTTTATACTGCTAGGGCATCTTATGCAAAGGCATCCTTGTGTGTGAGCTATGTGTGTATTTTGTTGTGGTGGTTTTGTTTTTCTTAACTAACACAGAAGTATTGGTTAACTAGGGCTATTTAGCAATGCTTCTTAGTAAATATGAATCGCCTTGGTTTGATATGCTGGTTATATTATTGTTTCTGAATGGGTTAATGCAGCTCTTAATCGTTTTCTTTTATCTTTGAGAGGTATATTGATAAATTTTTGTGTTTATTGTTATAAATTCTCTGTAAGGAAGGAAAAATGGATTGAATTTGATTTCTCATTTTATATTTGTTTGGTAATTCAGATTTAAAGGCAGATTAGTAAAGTAACCTACGAATAACCAAAAATATGTTGTGTCAYTTATGCTTGTAAAAGTAGGATTTCTCTAATCTATTTCTGCAACACTTCAAGGAAGTTCAACATGACATGCCATTTGTAGCTCTGGAAAATTATACTATTTAGAACTTGAATACTTAGGGAAAAAACTTTTTATAACAAGCATTCACTTTAAATATGAGCATATTGTAGTACAGCTGGGAACACAGAGGTATTTACATATGCAGAGTCACTGTTTTGCCTCAGGTATTTTTAGAGCTGTGTCCGATGACTTTTGTAAAGTGTCAGGACTGATTTAGAATCAGCTCAACAGGGTTGGACCCATAACTTGCACCCATATCCTAGGCTAGAAGTCCCACATGCCATGGATAAATTGACCCTTGTTTCAGTGGAAAGTGTGGATTAGTTGCATCTTCTTGACCACTCATACGCAATAAGTGGTGACTAATGCTATCTCTTGTAAGAGTTCTGCTGTTAGAGACAATAGCCGAGTGTGACTATGGAAAGTATAAAAGGGGAGAACAGCAACCATAGATCATGTGTTAGATTGGATGGGAATGAATGTTTTTAAATTATAATAGAATTCATTTTACTACCTAATAAGGTATATCTCCACAATTATATATTTTAGCTGAGTGAACAATATTTACTAGACATCTTATTAATCATTTTATGTGTAACTAGGCCTGAACATCTCAGAACAATTTTTCAAATATTTGCTTGAACACTGAATTAACTTCAGTTTTGCTAATGACTTTTAATTGTGTTCCCTTTCCAAGTATTCCATTTCCATTCAATTTCCATTCATTCTAGCATGGCATATCTGCTTGTGGGAAGTGAGACCTTCAGTTGAATATGATAAAAAGATAATTTTGGATTAGTAGGAGTTATAGTCAAGAAAGCCAATTCTTGTAGTTTAGTCCAGCTGCATATTTGGAAAAGGCTGTGTTTGAAGAAAATTTATTTTATACTACAGTTCATAAAAATAATCAGCTGGAAGTCATCATAAAAGACAAAAAGAAAGCTAATCCATCAGAGACTGTTTCTCACAAATAGTGCAATTCCAAAGTGGATTAAATTGATTTTTACAGCTGAGGTTAGCCACTAATGCTTTGTAATCTTATATGGTAGTAATTAGCAAGATATCAAACTCCTCTAACAGCCTGTACCTAAACAGAACAAAGATCTGTGTGAATAGTGAAATGTGTCATAGTAGCCTCTTCTCTTACAGTGGTGATTTATGAGGGTGTGCAGCACAATAATAACTGAGTCTGTGCTTGCAACGCTTTGCACAGCTCTCCTGTCTCAGCTTGTGCCATGTCAGTGTAGTCTGAATTAGACATGATACACCCAGAAATTAAAATAAAATTTTAAAAAAAGAAGATACCATATGAATTGTCTTACACAGCAGAGGATTTCCTCTTACTTCTTAACTTCTGAATCTGTTTTGAAATCCATAATGTAAAATACTGTTTTTATTAGAAAACAGCATTCAGCTGATTCACAACTAACTTYAGCTTTGAGAAAAACCTCAGGCAATGCTTTGTTATGCTAGTAGAGATTTCTCAAGCCAAGCTTTTACATATAGATTGCTCTCAACTTACAAAAACAGGTATAGAAAACCTTCATATGATTGCCAAAAAAAAATATATATATATACTGGCATTAAATATGAATGCTAACACTTATTCTCAGGTGTCTGTCTGTATTACTCTGCAAAATATATAAGGAGGAAGCCACTAAATGGACAGCTCAGACCGCTTTGATTTGCCACTTTTTATTCTTTTCCTCTGGTGTGTTTTACAGTAGGTTAGAGAAGCAAAATAACAGCTCGGATATCTCTCTTCAGAATTCCCTGCAGGTGTATTGCACTCTGCTTGACAGACTCTCTGCGTTCATGCTTGGTGTTTTCACATGTTTGTGTAGATACATCACTGCATCTATATATACAGATGCATATACACCTATATATGTATAGATATATATGCACACACAAGGAATTTGTGAATGAYAGATACTTAAACTGCAGGCAACAGAAGTTGGGGGCTGGTGAGGGATAAGAAGCTTTCTTATCTTGATCAACTAAACATGAAAGCCAGGATTTCCAAGAGCTTCTCTGTACTTTCAGACTAGGATATACAGGTAGATTTATTATAGAAACAGGATATTGTCAGACTTGGAATCTGGTTTCATGATTGTAGGTGATTAACTCCTTTTAAATAGGGCATCCTTACGGAATAGTAGGATATTTATCCATAATTAGTTTTGAACTAGCTATTGTGTGGGGAATCTCCTGTTAATTTTTGTAGAATGGCAAGTTTTTCTCTTCTAATAAAAAAATAAAATAAAATAAACTTAAGGGCCTCATATAAAGCAAATAGAAGCAGATCCAGCAAAAATAAAATGAGATTGGTCTTCATATACCAGCCCCTATATTAGAGCTATTTCTAGAAGTTGCAAAGCAAAGGTAAATAATATGCATGACAGACTTATATTAAAGGCAGAAAAAATACAGGAAGAAAGGGCTAGCATAATGTGCTAAAATTTATGATATTGAAAATATGCAGCAAATGACTTTTTTATTCTTTTCTTTAAAAAATGGCTTCTAGGTAAGAGATAAGAGCCTGAGGCAGAAATACTGGAATAAAAAACAGTCATATTTTTGCCTACTGAAATTAAGGTGATGACAGCCCCAGATATCCTGCCTGAAAAATACTCTAGTCTTCAAGTTCTTGTGGGTGAAGAGGGCTTTGATTTCCAGCACTCTTTGCAGTTGCCTTACTGTGAACATTAATAATATTTACTTAAAAAGGAAAATAATTGGAACACCCATGTGAATCTTTAAAAACTAGATAATGAAATCTACATAAATGTTTTAAGTTACTAGTAATTTGGAGCATAGTAGTTCATTGAAGGCACATATGATGCAACGGATCCATTAAAAATAGTTGTGATTAAGGCAGCTAGTGTATTTTGTGAGTGTTTGAGATGCATGCAAGATGCATCTAAGATATTAGAGAGAGGGAAGGACCTGTAACAGTATTTCTTATTCATACAAAGGGACCATTATGGGTCTGTATCTAGTTTTACTAGCTCAGAAAGATATTCTGAAATGTTAAAAATGAGTTTAATTGGCTCAGGTTCTATTCACTCTGAATTATAATGAATATACTTCATTATATTACATTGGAAATAGCATTTGATTCAACTATCTCTGTAAGTCTCACCAGAAGAAATACAAATCCATCCTCATCTGTTAGCTTTCATGTGACAGTCAAATCCTAGATTATTTAGTAGTACCACTAATTTGCTATCTGTGTGGTTCGTATGAATAGCCTTCACATGATTGCTATAGATGCCTCCATGTTTGTGTTAGCAGAGATGCAGGACATACATGTGTTCATTTTGTATGATTGATGGGTTTAAATATGTTTAAAATACTTAAGTATTCAAGAAATTGCTTGAAACTTCTAGAAGCGATTCATGAGTCTTTCATTTATTACTTTGCCCAATTAATGAAAGGCTGTAAGTTTTACATTAATTTAGAGATGTATTTGGCTTCTGATCATTATGATCTTTTGTGATGTGAAGGTTACGTAAAATAAACACCATTATTGGATGCATAAGCCTTTTTAGAAATATTTATTACAGTGAAGCTGTCTCTAAACTCACTGATAACATTGAAAATTACAGTACTAAAGGAGAGGTCTTTAGTAAGAAGGGGATTCAGGCTGGCAGCAAAGCAGAATAAAGAGGAGAATACGATCAGAAAATGAGTAGATTTTTTTTTGTGTGTGTGTGTGTCTATGTACCCAAGATATCTCTGTCTTGAATAGAAGAAAAAAAAATTTCTGGATGTTGATCTGAAATTCAAATAAATGTAGTTCCAAAAATCTAAAGAAAAAAAAAAATTGAGAGGTAATACATAAGTAGAGGCTAATGGATTTACCCAAAGCTGACAGCTCTATGTTTTCCAGGAAAACATTCATGTGAGGTTAGGGAGAGGTACTGGGCAAACTGGCACATCTGAATTCATGGTGTTCACGCTGGCCCCTGGCTTTCGGTGTGAGATCAAAAGGCAAATGAAGCTTCAGGGGGTAGCAGGARCAGGGGACACGTAGGTTGATGGTTCCAATCAAGTGTACTGTAGAGCATCTAAAGGGTATGTGCGTATCCTAGGCTTAGCAGAGAATACCTTAGATGATACTTGTTGCATGATTTTGCTGCTTTTTATGGTATATTGTTCATTTCTAATATATCCCTCTCGTCACTTCACTATTTGTGGTAGAAACTATTACTGCAAGTTATTCTCTCCCTGTTGAGAATTCTTTTTGAGAGAACAGCTTGTGGTAGTGCCTAGTATAGAGGGAATATAATGAAACAATTTGTTATAATTGCATTTATTACCTGAAGTGCTATATACTTTTTTTAGATTTTGCTGGGATTATAATGATTTGTCCAAATGAAGATCCAATGTTTATTTACAGATATAGATCATTCTTCTCCATGTCCTAGTAACTTGAGGCAGATAGATTAATAACATTTAAATTTTGTTATTCAGGCAAACACCGTGTGTTTGGGATCTAGCAGTTAGCAGAACCATTTGTCTATGGAAAAGGCAGTAGCAGTAGCTTTCTTATATGCATGCTTTGCTGCTGATATAGAGAAAGAAATTTAGTATTTTCCACCTGTCTCTGCAGGTAACACAGCTAGCAAAGAACTCCTCAATCCCTCTTCCTGCATGGCTTGATTACTTTCACTGCTAGGATAAAATACTGAATAATATATATATAGCATAATTGGTCAGAAAAAAAGGCTATGTTTTAGACTGAAAATAGCAAATGTTTATAGTAAAGAATAAAAAAAAAAAAAAAGGACAAGTGCTTAATAGTGCTTCACTATTACTCTCCAAGATTTGAGATCTGAGGTTCAGAGTTCCTAAGTTAAATGTAGTATCTTCTGTCTCTCAGAAGCAGTAGGAGTTAGGAAAGAGTAACAAAGATTCAAAACAGTCAGCCTCAGTGGTGTAGAAATCAGTCAAATTTGACTTTTTTTTTTAAACAAAACTTAACTTTCTTGGAGGAAAAAAATAAAATATGAAAAGAGCAAAATAATATTATTTGAAGGGCAATATAGTTTGTGAAAGGTCTTTTTTTAAATGGAATATCAATATCAAAGTTCATACTTATGTGCCTGTTTCAAATGGCTCATAAATATAACTATGGCTTTTCTCTGTAAGGCACTCGCTTTTTGTGAGAAGGAACAATAAATAATAGCGTTGAAGCCAAATAGTCATGTCATATACCAAAATTTGTGGTTTCAAGGAGTCAGAATCATCAATCAAAACGCTGTGTTCCCAGAATAACAGGGTAAAAGCTAAAGGCTTTATCCAGTTCCAGCAAACTTGGTACTGAGCAGGATCTGGATCACAGTACTACTTTTAGTATTGAAAATTTATATTAAAGAAGCAGTCTGCTTAAGTTACTGAGTTTTATTTGAAGTTTCCTAAAATTATAAATGAGATCTATAGGATAGTGTCACTCCATACTAAGAAAAGGAGACAAAATATCCATAAGGAAAAACCTATGATCTTGGTTCATCTCTCTTAACATAAAGGATTTGATTTGGCTATATTCTAGGATGCATTTTTACTTTCTGTTAGAAGTGGAAAGCCACAGCAGTTCAGTGACATGTGAAAACTATTATTTTATAATTCCAATTTATTTCTAAACTTTATTTACTGTTGTTAAAAATTCTAGATGAAAAAATCACTAGAACAACCAATGAAACAACACAGGATATAACAGAAAACATTTATTGGTGAAAAGAAGCCATCAAAAAGATGGCTTCAAAGTTATTTTAACAGAAAAACCATCAGAATATTATTCTAGGTATCTGAAGGAAATCTCTCACATAATGATATATGATAAAACAAGGGGAATCGGTCGGAAGAGTTTTGGAGTTTAAACCTAGGCTTTCCTTAAAAAAGTGTCTTATTCTTACAGTACACTGTATATGGTACTCAAGGACATGTAGTATTTATTAATGCTATAAAGCAGCACAGGGAGGAAGCAGCAGGAGTTGTCAGTAAAACCATATTTATTGTTCATACAGTGGCGCTCCAATTAACCCATAAGCTAGATGAAGAGACCTCTTGGATTCTCAATCCAGCTATCTGGAGCAGCAGCCTAGAATGGAAAAACAGGAGCATCAGAATACGAAGAGTCAAGCCAGAGGTGTTACTTTGATTTCTTCATTTTCACATGCTAATAATACAGGTTTGTTTGCAAGTCAAACACTTAGGTGGTTGTTTTGGGCACTGTTTTGCTTAGATTTTATGAGCCAATTATTTATTAAGCAAACAAAAGCTTTCAAGTCCTGAAAGTCTTTCATTTTTGAAGTGCAAAAAGTATCTAATTTTTTTTACATATAGTCTGTGCTCCTTAAACCTGTACTTGTACTAATTGCTAGGAAACAATGATTCTGGTCATATTTTACAGGGAATATAATTCTGTTTCTATAACTGTTGATATACATATATATGGAGAGAGCGAGACAGAGAGGCAAGATTTAGATACTCCAGACACTTTCCCAGGAAGTGTTAGAATTAAAAACAGTCAAGTTTATCTGCTTCAAAAACAGAAGATTAGGTGAAAAAGGTGAGATAAAAGAATTGAGATAAAGTCCAGACTGTGATTTGGACAGGAAGAGACCTTGAGAGAGTGTCTTTTTTTTATGTGTGTGTGTCTTAAGAAGGCTAAAAATAAAAATCTTTGGATGCAGTAACAAATAGTTGATGAGCAGTTTTTCCCCTGTAGAGAAATATGTAACAGAAAAATCTAATTAGATTTAAAAAAAAAAAAAAAGGATGCACGTAATGCAACCAAAAATGCTACTTTGTGTGAAATTCAAACTTTCAAAAAAAAGTAATGAAAAGTTACAAAAAGCTAATTTCTGTTTAGTGCTAATATTTCATTACTGCTGACTAATTTCATGCCTGATGATTTAATCTATGATAGTCATTTGACAGAAAAAGGAGATGCAGTATTATTATTGGGTTGTTGATTGACTGATTAAAAAAAAAAACTGTTACGTTAATACTACTGACATGATAAAGGCAATTTAGAAGAGCAGTGGAGCTGTATGTTAAGTCATGGTCTCATATAGACTGATACTTAGAGAATAATTTATGCTTGAAGGAAATCTTTGCATGTTATTTGGTCTGATCTGCCTCAAAGCAAGGCTAAGCTTTAGAGATTTTTCTCTGCCGTCTGTCCAGTACGTGTTGCATTCCTCAGGGGTATGATGCATTACTACATCCTTTGATGAGATGCTTGGTTATGTTCTTTTTGAGTCTAGCTGATTCTTTTTGCTCATATAGAATATTTTAGTCTTTATATGATATTCTCTTATACTTTGTTCAACTTGTCCCTGGGAAACCACTGTATGAAACTAAATCCAAATATGTGGGCAAACTTTAAACTCCAAGAGCTAAAATATGTAATACTCTTTTGAATGATTTAATTCTAATCTTACTAGGAAGAGTTTGCATCATCATGCATGACTTTCTGGTAATTTGAAAGCTTTTTAGTTAACAGCTTAGGTTGGTACTTCCGGTAGTTTTTGTATATTTTATTGAAGGGAAGGAGAATGGTGATGAAAAATGCTTTGTTCTAATGGGAAAAGTGATACTTGGTAAAAAATGATAGGAAAGACTAAGTAGTCCTTTTGTAGATTATGAATTGTACTGTTTTTTTTCTAAAAGGGAAGCCAAGGACTTAAGGATACTGAAAACTGAGTGATCTCAAGTACTCTAGTCTCATAGTGACCTTGAACATATGTGATTAGACTAATTCCCACTCACTAGAGGATTGCAAGTAATCTATGCTTAGCTAATAAATTAAATTTACTGAAGTGATGCAAAGTTTGCTAGACCATCCCCTTGTGGAAGAGTTGTAACAGATTAGTGACAAGTAAGACGCTGTTAGGACAGCAAAAGGAATAAAGAACATAAATAATTGATCAGGCAAAATGATCTGTTCCTAATTAAAATCACTCAGCATTTGCTGTTTCTATCCTCTACTTTGTTTATGCTGAGGAGGAGGAAATGATTCATGTACTCATGGCAGCTCAATCTCAGATAAGTTTTTTTAGACTGAGTTATGACACACCTTGTCCTTAAGCTGTCATCTGGCTAAAGATACATGGCAAAATATCTGTTAACTCCCATAATGGGAGAAGAAAATTTTTTTAATAAGGAAAATGTATTTCCTATTGTATAGAGAGAATATTGTGTAATAAATGTAATGCTTATACATGCACTTAATAGACATTTTACAGTTATCCCAAGGAAGGTTTGTGGATGAAATCAAATAATGTTCATGATTCAAAATTCATGCAAACACTGAAGAATCAAGTTGATTACAAATTGATCCTAGATGCAGAATCTTTGAGCGTAATCTGAAGGTTAGCTTTATGTTCTGGCACTTAAACAGCATTTTGTTTGCAGTCACTACCCTTATGTTACCAATTATTTAGTTGTTTGATTTTCTGTTTCTCCTTTTTATGTGTTTGTTTTGCTTTCACACTGTAACATATTTTGAATTGCTTCCTTTTGACTCCTCCTAAGCAACCCTATCTTACTCAACACTGGTTGATATGATAAGTCCCAAGTGGGAAAACCCACAGGAGAAGAACGCATAGTTGAGGCAGCATAGGACTAGAATAGCTTTTAGCAAGTGGCAGCATGAAATACAGGAATAAATATCTATTATATAATCCAATTAAATGGAAACCTTGTTGAGTTTCTCATCTCTGCTGCTTTGGAAGCTGCTTGTAGATGGATTTAGAATCAATGGAATCCTGACAGATTTAAAAATGACTTCCAATAAATAAGGAATTCTATTCAGTAGAAAGTTTTGAGATCTTAAGAAATTTCCGTTTTTGCTCTGCTGAAAGGAAAATAAACTTTTCACTTTTTTCCTCTTCTCTTTAGAAATAACAGATTCTCCAACACTGTGGTGGTGAACATTACATATAGGATGTGGGATGCAAAGTTGAAGTGAGGTAAAATAGTAGCTTCAATGTATTTGACCATATGTTCCTGCATTTCTGAAGAAAACTTCTAATTAAAGATACTGGAGCTGATGCATATTATAGTATTTTTTTTAACTAGCATTTTCATTGAAAAAGCTTATTTGACAATTTTGCAGTTATCTGAATGATGAAAAACACTGATTCTAAGTTAAGGGAATCTACAATTTAGGATTACAGGAATGGGATCTTAATCACATAAAACCTTTCTATGGTGAATCCTCAACCTATAAATTGTCTCTGATCTTTTTCAAGAAGATCCTATGTGCCAAATCATTTATGGTTTTTTTTCAGTTGCTTCTTGGCAAATTATCTATCAGTGCATTTTGGTAGTGGAAACAACTCTCAGTGCATAACAGGTTGAGTTGTATGCACTCRAACAAAAAGGCAATCTCTAGATATGTCTTGAAATAACACCCCTTCCTCACATTTCTTTCAACATAATTACATAGAGACAAGATTAACGTGTCTTAAAACTTCGCTGGGAAGATATATGTCCAAAATACCTTTTTTTTTAGCTGAATATGTGAAAACAAGACTGCAAAAATCCACCATTCCAACTATGCTTTCTTTTTTTGTCAATGCTTTAATGAGTTGATCTGACTTGCAGTGGGACCTGCTATGAAGCCCAGGAGACCCACTGATCTCCCTTACTTTTAGCTCTTCTGGTTATTAATCAGGTCACTTGGGACTGCACCCTGAGCCTGGATACAATTATATGTTCTCAGGGGACTGATAAACTGCTCATGTTATTTCAATTTTAAAGCAAGTATTAATGTACTTGTTTCTTTCTTCCCCAATTTCTGTGCCAGAAAATCTTCAGCAGAAAATATCAGTTCTGAGTACTCTGATCTCTTCCCAATACCTGTTTCTGTCTTTCTGTCCCTTTGGCACACGGAGTTATTCAGATCTCAATATTTTTTTGCAGCATTCATGAGCAAAAACAGAGCAGTAGAGCCAATCCTGTAGATTTCATATTGTGAAACCACATGTTGGGCCAGTGTAATGCAGTATTGCATGTGTCTGCTGTCACTCTGGCTGTGTGCTAAGGCTATCTCCTGGCTTTGCTGTTTTCCTCTTGCAGTTCGCGTGCTCCTGAAGTAGAGTCTGTCAGAGATCTTGGCTGCTGTTTTGGTGCTCCATCAATTCAAGTAACAATATGGAATTCTGGATAGATCGTTGTGTTTGGTCATGGCTGTCACACTTATGTGAAAATATCTTATGATTATATAGTGCTATAGTATGCAGCTTCTGACTTTGTTCAGATGAAATATTTCAAGGAGTGTAAAATAAGCTATTTTGAGTTTAGTGCAAGTTTTACAGTGCCCCAGCATGATATTAATAAATAGTGCCCCAGTTATTAATAAATTATTTTCTTTATCTGATTTGTAATTGATGGAGTAGAGATTTAAACAAATCTTAAAGCAAAGAGAAGTTAGAACAAGTTAGAGCAAGGCCTCTGCCATGAATTCTAATGTTTTGAAAGATAGTAGTCTAATATTGTATCTATTTGGTGCTGTCATGAGTAAAACACTTGCAAATGACTCATCTCCACAATAGCTTATTGGTAATATGGCAGTTTGATAGATTAAAATTCAAATTATTGTACAAAACTTTTCACCATATAACTTTGTTTTGTAAAAGATTTCTTGTGTAAAGTACATCTGCGTTATGTTCATTGTGAAAGAAATAGGAATCTTCAGTTTAATGTATGAATTAAATGTTCTTGATACCTGAGCATGCTCACTTTCTTGAGATTATCTCTTTTTGCCAAATTTAAGGGTTTTTTGTTGCCCTGTCAAGTGCATGGAGTTATGTGAACCTATTGGGTCAGACCCTGGAAGCAGAGTTGGGTGGTATGAAGCTCTCCTCCCATGCTTTCAGCTCTACCTCAAGCTGCAGTCTCTGAAGCACGGTCTGTAACCTTCTATCACGCTTCCTGGGCAGCTGTCAGGAAAGGATTAAACACTTCTGAATGTGAACTGGAGCTGCTGCGTGGCACCTCATTAATATTGCTAGCAAAGATTACTGATGACATGATGCGTTTGAATCCCCAGTGTGTTTGAGACTGAGCTTCATGGCTTTGATCTCCCTTCTGAAGTAGACGCACTGTCCCTTTTAACACTGAATGAATAAAACACACTTCTTTGGGGGTGAGGGGACTCTTAAAAGAAATACTGTGGTTCTTTCTGAGATATGTTTAAGCTTTCCCTTTCGTGGTTCAGTTTCTCTCTTCTGATGGAAGAAGTCTTCTAAATTGTGTATGTCCAATTACCCAAATGATAAGTCTTGACAACCCTAGAATAGTCAGGTCTGGGCATACTAGGATACTTTATATCTTAAGAAGGTGTGTAATGTGATGTAAAAATTTAAACCTGTTAGGTCAGGGTTGGATAGGAAGAGACTCTCTGTAGTGGTTCGCCAGGCAGAGAAACTACATTCCAAAGCCTTCATAAAAAAGGGTAATTTCATTTAATGTCTCTGTGATACAAATGCATTTTCTTGCAGAAAATGCAGATTGGAATCTATTTTTTTTCCTTATCTGAGTATTTTATTTCAAATCTCTTTTAACAATTATCCGTGGAGAGCAAGCCTGGCTCTAGGCTAGAGGGCTACAGAAGAAACACTTGTGGAGGGCATGTGCTGAACTGCTTAACACCATCAGGGCTGATGTGCTTTTGAACACGATGAGATCGCAACAGCAGCTGCAGAGATATATCTCAGTAGGAAAAGAATGTTRGAATGTGAGAAACTTGAAATGCTGAAACTGATTTGGATTCCCATAGGCTTAGCTGTCAGCTAAGCTCAGCTAAAGTTTTGGAGATCCGTATTTAGAAGCTCAGGGTAAAATCTCTACCTAGGGAWTTTAGGTATAGGCTATTAGCACAGCTTTTATTTTGTCAAAAAGTCTTGCATTCGCTGAAATAAGAGTATCATTCAGTGAGTCTTAAATTAAAATTCAGTATTTTTATATTAATGTATCTAATTTAAAGTCGTCATTTTTAAGTTACTCTTGACTTTTCATCCGTACAACTTCCATCAAAATTAGCTTTGAGCTAGGTAACTAAAACAAGGAGATGATTATTCCACAAATTAGCCAGGTTCATTTCACCAAATAAATAAAACAAAAGCCAGATATAATCAACTTTAAGTTACGTATTTCAATTAAGCTGAAGTATTTATATACTTTCCCATAAAGCAGAAATTAAGTATAGTTCTTCATGATAGTGGCTAGTGAATAACAAGTAACCCATGTTTAAACACTGTGAAATTCAAATGAAATAATTTTTCTCTGGGAAGGGGAAAAATAAGTGATTAATGATCCTTAGAAGTCATAGAGTTATATGCTTAGTATACTTGTTTCCTCACTTCTGGTTTCCTGAAACTTTCACATAAGTCTTACATTAAGTTTGAAATAATAAAGATAAAACCTTTTTAATAAAAACAGGTTTTTGTAGCTACCTTTAGTCTCCTTAAGCTTTTAGGAAAATATGACAAAATATGTGTGTGACAGACTTGAATCTTCATAAATCAAAGCTAGACGTGGTTCACTTAAGATCAGTGAGCAGTAGATGGTGGGATGTTACTTATATGTATGTAGGTGAAGCTGATGGTAGGACCTGTACCATAAAGCATTTTCACTGTGTACCGGTTAAAATAAGTGGTTTGTCATCTTATGCTGTACTCCACAGCTACAACTTCATTTGCCGTGTAGTATAACAATATATTAAACAAGTGAGTTTGGACATCATAGAAATAGCAATTCAAAGCATCATTTTGATAGCTTTGTTCTGCTGAAAACAGTATCAATGTGTGATTTAATGCACGTARCTGTATGTTCAAAGAGTATACATGAGTCTTTGGGAAAGCAGAGGCTGCAGTTTTAAGGTTTTTTTTTKKGGGGGGGACATTCAAGCTCTTGTCTTTTAAGACAAGCATCTGTGAAGCACTACTTAAAATTTATAGCACTATACAAATACTAATGTGTGATCCAGAAATTTTATTCATTTCTATAAAAAGGAATGACAAGTATACTGTTTTCTTTATTGGTGTAGTCATTCCAAAAATGCTATAGAATTTTACCATAGATCAGGACTAAAAATAAAGGGTGAGAAAGGAGAGTATACAAAAGGAAAAGATCTATTATACATTATGCTTTTTCTTTCAAAATGTCAGGGAAGATGCTTTGAAAAACGCTGTAGGTATGAATTGGTTAATATTTGAAGCAGCGCTAGACTCTTTATGACTTTTTTCAGTGATACAAAGGTCACCACAACTAGTGGAAATAGTTCATTCCAACTTAAGTGTGCTTTGCATCAGAGACTGTTCTCTGCCTTTTGGCTCTCAGCTAAGGAGTTTTCAGGAGCAGAGAGGAACAAGAATTTGATATATCTGCATGGTTTGAATAAAGGTTGAGATGCTTAATATGTTCTTGAAGTGGCCTGCTCCATTTTATTCATCTCTTTTTAAGACCTTTTGCTTAATCAAAATGTTTGGTTTTGTTGGTTTTGCCACAACTGTCCTTTCCTTTATTTGTCAAAAAACTCTAACACTGTTTCTTCTTTGATAAAAATGGGAAGTTATTTTAAACAATTAATTAGAATAGTGTCCAATTAATTTCATAGTCATCATCTGAACAGCATTATGATGTTTTATCRTAATGTCATGTAAATTTATGCAGGGCTATCTGACAAGTGGATTGTCCCAAAGAACAATCAGTACAACAACAGAAGTGAATGGCTTCTCTACTTGAAATGACAMTGCCAAATTCAACAAGAAATTTTACTTCGTAGAAAAATCACTGATAACTAGTTCAAGAAAMCAGTTCTTATCATATATGAAAAACTGGAAAATACTTATATGTTTWGTTTCATTTTCCTTTGTAAAACTGGATAATACTGTTGATTTCAGACTATGTAGTAATACAATTATAGACAAAAATGCACTCTAGCAGATTTTTCTTCTAGCAGAAGTACTGGTTTAAAATTTCATCCCAATGTCAGTCACCTTTCTAATACTAAAGTTTATACTTTAACATTTTCTTAAACTTTTTGTTTTTCTGGACATATAGCAGGTGTCCAGAAATTAACATTGTATAAAATAGAATTTCCTTACACACAGAAGTTAGAACATACTGCATGGTAACAGTAAATGTTAGAACATAAGTATTAGGAATGTAAGTTAAGATCTTGACCATTAAGATGCTGATACTTCAGAGCTCATAGCTATATATCATTACTTGAGATGTTCAAAACCAAGTTTATATTAGATGTTTTGTGCCATTATGGCTAAAAGGAAGAGCCCTGAAGTAGTGAATTCTAAATATTAAAAGATACTGTCTAATTTCCAAAGGAATGAAATAACAAAGGCACAAAAGAACAGACACAAGGAGCCCTTATTCTAGAAGTTAGTGTCTCTGTTACAGGAAAACAAAGTGAATTTTTGAAATTTTTATCACTGATAGTATCACGAAAACTAATTCCTGTTATTTTTAATGTTTTCACACTATACTCTGATAATTGTCTCTTATCCGTTATCAAGAAACATCCTGATTTTTACTAATTTGTGATATTTTTGACTCTTCAGTATAGATTTTATTTCCTCTCCGTGTTAAATATATACCCTGATTGCAAGTTCCAAACTTGGTGTGTAGAAATTTTGACTTCATGATCAGCACAGCTTGAAAAATTGATTAACCTACTTAAGTCCATTTTCRATCCCACTCAGCAATATGAAAAGCATCCATGATTCAGCACTGCAGCAGGGAAAAAATATACTCCTGAAAAGAGTACGCATGTCAAGTAGCATGCATCTGTTTTTAAAAAGTTATTGACTATTTTGATAGTATTATTGATACTGTTTTTGTTCTATTTTAATCTTTAATATTTAATATTTCAGTTTTGGGTGATCTGTTTTTAAGTGGGAGAAAGAAGAGACAAACTTTAAACCAGTTCTAGTAGAAGTACATTAAATACAGCCAATGGAAAATGATAGGAATAAATATTTCAGCAGATGGCAAGAGGGAAAGGGTGTATTAATTTATGGGGAAAAGAGCAAGAGCATGTTCATATTCAAAAGCGTATGTGCCTTCAGTAGTAAAAGAAATAGGAATTAGAATAAAGAAATGTTTTATGCATTTTTCAGTCATTGATAAAGTGTAGAAGGCAATCAGTGAACTACTTTGGAAGCTAGAAGCAATAAAATCTTATACTATAGTTTGTAAATGATTCACACAGGACTTGTTGGTATCTTACTGCATTTCAGTTTGTCAATAGAAATGTTTTCCCACAGATAAATTATTTATGCTATTAACTTGACTTTCTTGTAAATGATGGTAATAGGCATTAGTTCTTTGAAGTAAGCTTCATGCAGATTTATAGAACTGTGTTTTGTACAATTTGGAACCTTTACAGAAATCTACTGAATTAAAGGACATTATTCTAAAGCTTTCTGTGGAATGAGAAATTTACATTATTGTCCTTGTAAGTAAAGTAGACAGATAAAAGAAAAAGACTTCAACCAAAGTTTTAGTTGAAATTCTTTGCTTCAGTAAACACTGACCATGACTAAGAAATCTGATCCAAACATTTTTAATCTCTGGATGTATCAGAAAATAGGATGAATCTTAGGATCACTTAAGATTCTGAGATTTTGTTTTTTAAATAATTTTGCTGTAACAGTTATTCAATGTATGTAGTTAATATAGTATCTTATAATCTTAGAAAATTAATGCATAATTAAACAGTCATAAATATGCAGAGCATATCAGGATAACCAGAAAAATAATTCTGTCCTTTTGAAAGCACTCTTTGTTGACTCTTGGTGCAGAAATACCAAACTTAAATACTTTCTTAATGTTTGACAGACCACGTTCATTAGGTGGTAGCTGGTATGAYTCATTAAGAACTGTACATTTACAATTCTTAAGACTTATTAACAGCCTGCATGAATGAAAAGCATTTTTAGTTTGTGTCATCTGCAGTGTTTGAATAGCAGCTCATGGAATGAAAGTAAGCACTAAAGTTAACAAACAGTTTTTGCTGTAATTTACCATTGCGTTTTTTTCAAATGTATTAACATCTGGGTAAGCTTTTTGGGGACTTCTTCAACAGCTTTGATCCAATTATGAATATTCAATAAAGAACTCATACAGTTCATGAATATTACTCACAATTTAGGGGGATGTGCAATAGATGGGCTTTATTTCATGCCTTAGAAGACATGCTGGCACAGCCTAGACCTCAGGAAGGAGGAGGTACAGAAGCTGCGCACATGTCCTTATGGGAAGTGCTTAGGCCTGGCTTCTTTGGAAGGGCTCCAGTGTGCTTAATCAGCCCCAAGGACTTCATTTTTATGCTCTGTGGACTCAAATTGCTTAGACTATGGTGCTGTGTTGCACCTCAGCCTRGAGTGTTTTGAATAATCCTGACTGAGAGAAGTAAAGTCAGAGAAAATAATAACGTGTAGGTTGAAAATGGAGAACTCTCTGCTTTGGTCAACTGATAGGCTCTTGTTACTGCTGTTCACAGGTACTGAGCAAAATGTTAGTTTTAAGTGTAATGACCATCAAAAACAGGGATTGGGGTTGCTTGATTTTTTGATGTTGAGAGAAGTGATGTGTTAGTTTAGTCAAGGAGCATTTGCTCRTCAGATTTTCTCTGCTCCTTTGTAAACTTTTCCCCAATCATATCGGTGATACTCATGGTCTAGCTGAWTTTAACCCCATTTTACAGTTTGCTCATTGAGTCCACATCTCCTTAGTTTGTATTCCAGGATAGTATGAGACACTATATCAAAGCTTTGTTAAAATCAATGTAAATGATATAGTCTGCTCGGTCTTTATTTACAGAGCCAATCATTTTGTTATAGAAACATTCACTGGTCAAACAATGAATTGCTTTGGCTGGCTGCTTCTCATCATCCTCTTGTTCCTTTTGCACTTTAGCTGGGAAATTAAATGTCAGCTACAAATGAGCTTAACACAATGTATTTAAAGTATTAAAACATAGATTTAAGATTTAATCTTTCAACAGACAAAAYATTGTTTGCATTGGAATAGAATAGAATGGAATAAATGGTGCTTGCACTCAACTTTTGACTTATAGTGAATGGTATGTTTAATTTTGTCTTCCACCAGATCTGCGTTTGGAGGGTTAGATTAGAAGTAAATGAGAAGCTAAATATTTGGTAATTATTGATGCTTCTGTGCTGCCTGGTACCTTTCAGATGAGTGAAGTGCCGTAGAGAAGCCATTTGATTGTTACATTTGAAGGTTCATTTTGCAGAAGATAACTGAGAGGACTATGAACTGAAATGAATTAGCAGAAATCTGAGAGCCAAAAAGCCGCTATAGTTTCCTCTATAGATTCAATATGTGTATTTCCTATCTAGATTCAATTATTTGTGGAGCAGTAGGCACAATTAGTCTTTGTAGTGACTGTTTTATYGCATGTGATACCAGAGAAGTACTTACCTCTATAAGAAGTTAAAGCATTTGTGTCTTGTACACGAAAGGCCTTTGGCAAATGGAAGTCTTCTGATCTTCTGAAAGGAAGAAAAATAAATTACAGTCTTAAGTTGTGATTGTGGCAATGTTTCAGTCATAATTTTTGAAACAYTGCAGATCTCTGTAGTCACTGTACCTTAGCTAAATTATAGTTCAGGCAACAAGGCACTRCAAAACACATCAAATGTCCACTGTCTTTTTACTTTGCAAATATCAGCACATACTGGCTTCAGGGAGAAACTAGATGAGACTGAAACATAGAGGAAAGCATGTTATATAAGTAACTCAGTATGTTAGGATTATTAATTTGTGTGAGTGCCATTGGTGGCTAGAAGTACTCTTTTGGTAACCTTTTTAATTTGTGCTTTGTTTCTGTAACTATTTCTGTAACATATACATTTMCTTTTAGACAAAGATTTTGTTTCTTAAACATTAGGTGTGTTGATTTATTGCGAGCATTTTAATCAAGTATCTTCTAAAACTGAAGGTAAAAAAGATGTTTCGTGTTTTAAGGGATCACCTATGCTTACCTGCTCACACAGCACAATCAGAAAAGTTGGATGKCATACCAATTTGCATGAAACTGCATAAATATGCTAAAATTAGAGCATTATCTGCTGAGATATTAAATATTTTAAAAATACCCTAGCAGATAATTATCCTGCTTCAGGATAATCTTAGAATGATGAGGGAGGAACTCATAGTTACCAGAACTGCAGTTAACTGCTAAGATAGCAGCCCATTTCGATAACATTGCCTGGAGAAATTCYTTTAGCCAGATTTCAGGAATTCTCCACATACTGCTCTTAGCAAAAACTGTATATTAATTTGCATAGCAGTTGTAAGCCTTCATGTTTTAATTATACAGCAGTCCTATAGAAAACGCTATGTATGGAACAGTAGTTAACGTGGAGATAATTTTTGCTGGGAGAARGCAGAGCTCGAGCTGTTGGAGCACTGCCAGATGCAGAGCACACTCAGGGCTCGGTGCCTGGGAGAACTGCCATGTGCTGCCTGCTTCTTCTCCACCCTCATTCACAGGGCAGCTGCATCTGGCACTGAATATTTTTAGACTATTCTGCATTTGTCTTGYGATGTTGTGAGAAACAGCTGAAAAGTAGAATAGAAATAAAATGGTGACAGAATAACTTAGAWCTTCTTCGGGGCAGGGATAAATAGCGGTGTGGTTTGCTCGTCCTTACCTTAAACTTTACAACTGCTTTAGTAGGATTCAAAGAAAGTTTTAGAATAGCCTCCCATGAAGCTGCAAATCATAAATGTTAGCAGGATGTAACACCCTTGTAGTGTTGTTTCATTGCAAATAGAGAAATTCCTGTAAATGGTCAGTGTGTGTTCCTTATCAGAACAAATCTTCTCCTTTCTCCACTTTGAATTTATCTCCTCTTCTGCTAGGCTGAGGAAGGGGCATTCAAATATGTGTGGGCTCACTAGCAGTCTGTATCATTTTTACCCAGTGACAGCAGTGTAGAAGGATCTTGTCCTAGATCCTGTAGCTGGTCTCTGGAATGACCTCCTCTCCCCTTTCCAATCCTGCTCCTTTTCTATCTTGGAAATAAGTTCCTTTTCCCCTCCCAAGAAAGCAAGGACCAAACAACAGGGAGAATAAGAGACGCATAAATGTTGAGCAGGGCAGAGAAGACACCTTTGGAGATGTGGGTGGTCRTAGGTAGCACAGAAGACACGCATGGAGCTGGATGGACATGAGGAATATGTGTGTGCAGGCAAAGGATTTGAGAACATCTCAAAATCCCTTTGAAACCTCACAGCCTCTAAAATCCCCACAAACTTCCGTTTTCTTCTTCATTAAGATTTTTTTTCCCCATTTTTTCCCCATCATCCTGGAATACCACATATAGTCTCCTTTTTCCACTAATAACTGCACTTCAAAGATATTAAGATGATACTTCTTCATTCCTTATTACATTTTCTACCAGAAGTGCTTATTAAAGATTATTGAAAGTGTTTTAAAGGTTATTAAAATGTTAATATAATTCTTATTACCTTTTGTGCCGCAAAAGCCTATTTTAATGCTATAGTGTTTTCGTCTGTTTTTATAGCAATGAGTTAATTATTTTCTCATAAATATAAAAATAGCTCATATTTAATCACCTGTACAAAGCCACCAGCACACTAAGTATCTGTAAGGGCTGGGGTCAGAACTCCATCTGCAAATGAGAAACAACCATAGCCTTTATTAGTGAGTTGTGAAGAGTAGCATTTGACAGTTTTAATATGGGGGAAAAAAAAAAGACAAAATATTGATGAGATGAAAACTCRGTTGTACCAAAAGTAAAAATGATAGACTGATTTAAGAATGCWAAGACACAGTTTAATCATTGTATCAGTAAAATTCTAGCTTATAGCTTTGTTTTCCAATAAGAATTGGGAAGTGAAATAGCATTTTTGTTAGCACTGTTAAAGAAAACATATAAATCTGAGAAATCATGTAAAAAGGAGAAAGGAAAAAAAAGTAACAGAAGAGAATGGTATTTTCAGGCTTGATTCTACCTGCTTCTTATAGTTAGATGAGTAGTCCTGTCACTTCTTTACCTTAGCAAAAGCTACCTGGGGAATACACGATTGTAGGGCTTGTGTTAAGAAGAAAAAAGGACAGTTAACAGGCAAACAATCTGCAAATATCAAATACTGGCCTAAATCACATTATTTCTTCTTTCTTATAAACTACTGCTAATTGCAAAAGTGAAATGTGTCTAAGTCACAGTGCTGTTTCGATGCAAGACTAAACATTCACTCAAGATCTAATTGTCCAAACAGAAGACAGAAAAGGCTATCTTACCAGTAGGAAGAAATTTGACTTTTATAGCTAGTTCATTTGGGGTATTAGTATAAAATAATGTGAATGTTGGAAAAATTCTGCATGCTTGGAGTTCTCTTTTATTATGTTTCTTATCTAAGGTGATTGCAAAAATCATAAAAATCCTAGGAAACAAACACAAGATATAGTCAATCAAGTCTATAAAATTACAAAGGTAGATTATATTGGAAGAATAGGCGCAATTATTTTTTCACTTGGCATTAATAGTTTATTTAGATTCTTTAGACAGATCTGCTATTTTAAATAAACGAGTAGAAATCTTTTAAAGATTAAAGCCTTGTCATTATCTTTTTAAGCGGTCACTATCTTTTGGAGTAGCTTGGCACTACTTTAGATGCCTTATATGAAAACTTTTGCAGGAAGAGAAGGTAACTCTTTATAGTCTCCTCTAGCTATTCCTGAAAGAGAAGGGTAAGCTATCAATAACATAACAAAATAAAATGGAYTGCCATGTTTATAAATATAAAAGCAACAGAGAACTGTAGATGTGACTAATCAGAAGTTTCATTTCTCAGTGTGGTAGAGAAGTAATGAAAGAATGATCAATCTGCCTAGAAACTATGCCATCTTATGACAGGTATGAAAGAAATCCATCATGTGATTAAGACTGAAAGAGCTAGTTTCTAATTTTAATGCAAAAAAGATAGGCATATTTTAATAAAGTGTAAAGAAATGTTCAACATAAGATGCATTGTTTTTTACCATTTACAGACATGATATGTATTTTCAAAAGTCTGTATTTTTGAAAAATAAAAGTAGAATAATTTTAGGGAGAGGTTTGTTTCTGTCCATCTTCATAAGAACAAAATATTGGAGCAATAGTGATAGGGGGGAAAAAAGGGAGTAGGACAAGTTGTGAAGGATTTTTAAGCGAAGCTTTCATGACTTGTTCTAAGTTTATAATAAAGAACTGTTTGCTCAGATCTACTGTGTATATCCTGTGTATGGTGTACACAATTACTCGGCTCATGAACATGAATGCAAAGCATAATACCAGGTTCAAAGATAAATCTTTATTGTGTTCAATCTAGGCWATAAAATTTATTTATTCTCTTCTCATTTGCTTTGCTAATTGGATAGGCAGGAGCATGAAAGCTAAAATTTTGAGGTTGTGTTTGCATTGATTAAATTGTCGCTGTCTTTGTTATAAAATGCACCTTTCCTTCATTAGTGCTAGCCTGGAAATGTTGCCTCTTTAGTCAGAGAAAGCCAKCTAAGACAATGCTGAAAGAATCCCACACCACTTTTCAATTCTAGAATTATAAGATGCAGAACAGGAAAATAAAGTGTTGTCTAAATAACCTCTATGTAGAAGGTGACCCTCAGAAATTTAATTAAATGATGGTGTCACAGGGCAAGAGCATTGAGAACAATGTCATCAAGCATGTGGAGCACTGAACACAGGTCTAGAGAGGAATATTTTTGTGAAACCCTCCATTGTAGTTCCTGGATCATTCTTTAGTTTTGTTTTATCTGTGGGCTAAGCATTTTCCAGGATAATTTTCTTGTGTGCATTGTGTTAGCATGCTTGATGATGAGTTTACCTGGTATTTATAGTACTAACACTTTGCGTTTCCTATTCATCTGAATGCAATGGGATTTTCAAAAGAATTGTGCTCAGATTTTAATAGTGACAAGTACAGGAGCTTTCAGTGAAAAATCAAAAATAGTTTGCTTTTTGAAGCCTCTAATAGAGCCCAGTTGAGTCATGCAAATGCAAAAGATCTTTTCTTCAGTACTGATTACAGACTAGTTTTATGATGTTCCGCAATGTGCCTTGTGATATATCATGTTCTCCATAAACTCAGAAAGTTCACTCATCATCTCTCAATATATCCGCCGTGATCAATCTGGAACATGGTATATTGAGAACAGGGTACAACCTTTTGGTGCTCTGCCTTCTCAGAAGTGGCAACAGCTTGAAGGACTTTATGCACAGCAGCTAACCAGGAATGACTACACTAATCCATCACAAACTTGGATTCCAAATTGTTTCAATATCAAAGATGAGAACAAATACCAGCCTTTATCTGGAAATTCCAYAGATGCAAGACTCCTTCCACATACCTGCTTGCTGAAACAAAATCCCAGATGTAACATAATCCTGCATTGCAGTCTACATATGGAAATGTATTTAGTTCACGTGCTCTTGATGTATAATAGTATCTGAATGTCCTGCATTTATCTAGTCATGACCACATTCTCAAAATATGTGGCATTTAAGTTCTTGAGACCTGTTTTTTTTTTTTTTTTTTTTTTTTAAATTTACCTCCATAAGAACTCTGAAGGCAATATTTCTAAGTTGCTCTGTCAAACCGTTGTCATTCTGTGACAACTAGACTCTTGGCAATGAGCAAGTAAATTTAAGGTTTGTAATCTATACTCTTAAGCTGATATGCAGTTAAGAATTGTGCTACGTTCATATGTTGGGTTCTTTAATGACTCACAGAAGTCCATATGCATCAGTCAATACTGCTCCTATCTTTCAAGCTGTATTTGGCAGGAGGAAAGAAGATACGTGTGAAGAACAAATATAGTCAGTCCTACTTTGTTACTATTGATGAACCAGACACTAATGAAACTCTACTACTGGACATACTGTGATTATCTGTGGGGTCACAAACTCACTTTAAACATGCAAGATTACACTGATGCTGTTTCCTATCTGTGTCTTTCCTTAATTATACTAATAGAAGAGTGCCAAGTCCCTGTAGAAAGCCATACTTTTTTATGACTCAGAATTTATAATCAACTAACTGAGCAGACCCTCTCTCGTTGTTGTTGGATGTCGTGTTCCCCCAAATTCCAAAGCTCATTACAGCAGACTGCAGGCAACGTATCTTCCTTTTTCAGGAGAGCGTTAATAACCCTGTCTGCAAGGCAGCAGTGTGTCAAATATTACATCTTGGCTTTGTAGTTAGATAGATATATTCACATTGCTACTGATTTCAAACCTGCTTCCCACYGAGAATATTGCACACCTGCCACCTCAAAGCGGGATTAATGATGGCATATCGGGAAAAAATACATGTACCTCTGAGTATTTTAAAATGAAGTCTATGACACATTTTCTGAATTCTTTCTCTTTGAAATCCTGTCAATGTGCTAATAATTGTGAGGAAATAAAGAATATGACAAAAGAACTTCCTATGTTTCCTTATAGGATGCATGCACAACCCCAGGAAATCCCAGTATTCAATGTCTCAGACAATGGATTTACAAATGTGGTTGCATTTCATTATGTTTTTTTTCCAAAGCCTGCTAGAAATCACATTAGGAGAAAGCAGCCTGAATAATGAACTATTAGAAAATCAATTTCCCATCTTGCAGTATACGGCTGTGTTGTGATGAGCTCTGTAGCATTCATTAGAAGATCTTTTCATGAATGAATACGGTGGCATTTCCAACACAGCTGGGTAGAAGTCTGCTTGACTAAAGTAAACTTCTGGGGKKTTTTTTTTTTGTGTTCTTTGAAATGAATAATGATGTTTATTTTAAGAAGTCTGGAAAATAACAGAATACCTGTTCTGGTTGTAGTCTGATAACCTTTGTACAATGCTGTGTTCTTTCCTTTATGAATGGCATTGCTGATTGATAGAGTCATACAGGAAAGAAAGCGAAGCGCCATCCTTCCTAGCACAGATAAGCTTTGTGAAGGAACACTGCAACAATGCAGTGCTGATGTCAAACTCTTATTATATTTGAGATAAAGAAATGTGTCCAAATCTCTGCTGATTAATGTAGAGTAAAGGTATCTATGACAAAAATACTGGATGGGAATATGCTAAGCCTGTCTTAAAAATGGTATTATTATGATATGCTATGGAAATGACCCATTTTCCTTTTTTTAATTTAGCAGTGATATGTAGAAAGCCGTAGAAAATGTTCATTATATGTATTTCTTAAATTTACTGTGGAAAGCTTTGCATAATAAGTTAGTTCTCTGGGAGGTTATGCAAGTAACAGTATTTTGCAAGTTATTCTCAGTTGAAGTGAGTTTTATGATCACTGTTGATAATTTCCCTTTCCTCCCCAATCGCTAGGTATCATTAATACTCTGAATTATTTTAGAGCTGTGATAAACAGTGATACTGAATTCAAATCCTAGCCAGAGTTATTAAATTCAGTGTCTGTTAGAAGTTTTGCTCAGATTCAGAGTGCAGAAAATGTTTTTTATGGCTATGCAACTAGTGAAATTATTTCATTTCTAGGAATTTTGAAAATTTTTGAAACCTCTGTCTCTATTTTGTGCATCTACAGTAAGAGAATTAGTCGGTGTTTTGTTGTGTGTGTTTGTTTTTAGATTTTAGGTTTAGTTTTGTCATACTTAACAAATTCCTTTCATTGTATTTTTTCTTAAATTCAGTAGTTTCATATCTTTGTTGCTGTATAACAATGCTGCAAACATGAGGGAAACATTTTGTTTAAAACATTTTATAACCTAACGTGCATTTTTCTGAAAGATAACCACTAATGATTCATAGGCATGATGTGCAGAGAAAGGTCAGTCTAGGAATGTAATTGAGAACTGTTTAAAGGAGAAAACAGTTATTTTTGAGCAAAGCAAAAAGGAACTGTAGAGCTTTTAGCTGAAAATGAGATCTGATCTCTTAAATAAACCATTCAAATGTTGAAATAAGATGTGATGAGCCCCCTTTCACTGAAAGCTACCATTGTTTTTAGAAGGGCAAAATAATTTGAATAGCCAGGATCATGGTTTACCTTTCTGAAAGCTGAAAAAAGACTTCACAATGTATTCCAGTATTGCATAAATTAGCATTAAAAAAAGATTCCAAGTCACTAAAGAGTATTAATATATCAGACATATTTACATACAGGCTTTCTTTGAGGCCCTATAGAATTCAGACCTTTTTAATTTTTAGCTTTAACATCAGTTGAAATGAAAGCTTTTGAATTTAATTAAAAACTAATAAAAACATGGAGTATGTATTGGAGTGCAGTGCAACTTAAAATAATGTATGTGGAGATTAAGACTGGCTGTGTCATGCAAGAGGAAACTCAACCTAAGAAATAGAGCAAGCAGGTCCTGTAGGTATCTGTCAAAAAATAAGCTCCTCTGGCTGTGCTCTGGTAAATAGCACATTCTAACATACTGTATAGAAATAGTGAATATTCTGTGGGATGTGGTCTTTGCTACATAAGCTGCCAAAACTAAATGCAACTATGTAGGCCTGTGCAGCCTTGGAATATGTCAAATTCAGGAAACGTGTTTTGGTGCTTTTAGTGGCATATATACTCTCACTCGCTTAATTTTCAGAACTAGTGGTTAAGAATGCATTACCCTTCTGCAAATCACTTCTAAAGGAAAAGACAGAGAGAATATTGTAATATCAGAAGTAATTTCTGGTAAAAGATGTATGTAGTCCAGAAAATAAACAATCTGACATCCAGATGAAAGTGTATTTCTTTTACCTAATTGTTTTTACATCACTTTGTTTCAGTATATGCTGTATTCTTATGTTATCTTATAGATATATTCAACTGTATCAACAGGCCAAAATACAGAAAATCGCAAAGTGAATTAGCTATATCACACTGATGCACAGCACTGCAGTGTTTGAAGCCCTAAACCGTTTGGCTGGAGTGTAATGCCAAATCTGCTCGCATGAGTGGTAGTATGTGTTTTTCTGCCATGGGATTAGACAGGAATAGGGGAAGAAAGCAAGGAGAGCTATGTTATTAACCCACTGATAACACAAAACATTTTATTAAGCATGAATAAGAATGGCTGTGAATGGCTTGCTTTGAGCTAAGATTTCTTCGTAATGTGGAATGGCCAGAAAATGTCCAGGAAAAGCAGAGCCTAGGTCAAATACAGCGTGGAAACGAGTTCTGTCTGCTCCATCCCATCACCCATGAATTGCAGCTAAGATGGAATGTGGGAGAAACCATCTGGATTTTGAATAGAAACGAGCAATCAATTATTGACTAAATCATCTGTCCATCTTCATGGAGGGAATAAACATATATTGCCCCTTATGACAAGGATATAGACACTTACAATTTAGGAAAGTTACAGCTCTCTTCTGCTGCCAAGAACACTGTATTTATTTATTTACTTGCTAACTGCACTCTGGTGTACATGTGATTTTCTACATTGCCTTTCAGTTAATATTCCCTCAGCATGTGTGTGAATATTCATGACACTACTCATTCCTGGCTGTTCTTTGATAAAGTCAGCATGGGGCACTGAAAGGATGATAAAATCAGAGACTGCACTGAGTGAGTAATGTTACTGCTCACTGAAAGCCAAGGGACTGCGTTTTATGAGTAGAGATATCTCTTCTAGTCTTATGTCTGTGTCTTAAGTCACAACTCTTGTTTCTTTTCCTGAAAGTAAAAAAAAAATAGAAAAATAATACAGCTTTAGAAAAAGAAACTCAGATTGAAACAGAATCCTCCTGTTTGCATATGTCTATTCTCGGTTAATATTTTAAGACTTCACTACAGACTTCTTCAGTCCTCTCTTGGCATCTGTTTTTTTTGATAATGATCATATTTGAAAAGTATAAATTTTACGAATGCAACCTTGAACTCAATAGGATTACAATACCAGTGGAATATTTCAATGATTGCATGAATTATATGTTGCTTCCGATGACTGACTCAATTCATGCTGATTAGTGTCCGTATGAAGTAGAAATGAAACAGCAAAAGAGAATAGCCTCTAGACACTATGGCATAATTTGCCTGTAATGTTTTATTTGCATTCCCCTTTATAGCCTAAAGCATTAGTGTCTGGTATGTGACCACATACCAAAGCTGTGTATTGATAATGTTAATGGACTATGGTTAAAAAAACAAAAGAAAAACTGAAATACTGAAAATATTCAGTTACATATCTCAGTATTATTATTTCAGTTTTGAAAAACTTAGTCCAAGCTTTAAAATATGCAATGCGCTTTTATATTTATAAAGCTCTTTCTTACTGATTTATCTGGATAATTTCGGTTAGTCTTTCCTTGTGATATTGGTGAAGCCACTTTGTGTAGTTTCCCATCTTAGTTAATGTGCCTCAGCACTGTATCCAGAACCAGTGACTACTCCCAAGATGTGCTTGGCAGCAGTAGACTCCAGATGGTGAACTAAAAAAAAAAAAATCTGTCTTATCTGCACTGCTAATAGCTTCTGGATATGTGGTTGGCTTTCTTATTGGTCTCTGGTCAACTTATTAGGCAAATTTTCTTGTTTTATTGTGAATGTCAATTTTCCCATGAAAAACTTCTTGTTTTTGTTTTAATCAGAAATGATTTGCACTTTGATCTGCTTCATGAAGTTAAAAGTAGTGGGATGGAAATAACAGAATATGAGCTGTTGTATTGCAGTCATTCATAGTTACCTTGGTCTGAATGCCCTTTAGTGCTTAGCGCACATCAGGTGTTTCATGGGAAAAGATTCCAGTTTACATGTCCTCTGAGAACTAAATCAAAGTAAGTGGGAATGCCCTGGAAAATTTCTTCAGCAGGTTCACACCTGATCTAAAATTTTAAGCTTAGATTCAGCTAAAAAGTTTTATGGAAGGCTTATGTAGACATGCAACAAATTTAGAAAAGAATTATCGGACAAGATAGGGAAAATGAAACACAAATGTAGTGAAACTGTAGCTCCAAGGTGCAGGAATTTGGGATGAATCAGATGTGCTGCATTAGTAAAGATAAAAGAGATAGTGATCTGGAAGGAAACAAAGCATCTGTGATGATATGATGAGACGCTGGTCTTTTTACACTAGAATCAAAATTAGATTTGTCATTAAAGTTTTTGAAGGGGAAAAAAAGAATAGAATCTATTTCAGTCTTTGTTTGCCAATATCTAAAAAGAGTGAACTCCACTATTGCTCATTGAACTTTATAAATACGTTGCCAAATGTGTTCATTTGTCTATGAACTTGAGGTACCATCTGCTGCTTTCATGTCACTTTAACTAAAATATTGAATAGAAGATGAATGTAGATTACCTTAAATTTCTAAGTATGTATGCAGACGGCCAGTGGCTACAAGGTGCTGTTTTAGCTGCTTTGGAGGCCAATTCTTTAACTAAGGTGCCCACACTGGTAGGCCAAACTAAGGCCTATCAACCTCTTTTAAGACAAGCCTTATGTCTGATGCTCATTCAGGACCAGTTGAGGATGTGAACAGCATGGAGTTCTACTATGGAAAGCACTGACCTTGGTTTGGGAAAGCATTATTTATACTAGATGTGTGCAGATCATTAAGATAAGAATTCTGTATTAGGGTAAACAGGAAATAGAATGTGGATTTATAATACAAACATCTTTGTAATAGAAACTCAGAAGTGCTATCTGAAACTTCCGAGGCAATCTGTGAGAGGCTGGTTGTTTTATAAGGTGATAAATGTAAGTAATGTAAATGTATGTGTTAATGTGAATAACTTGTTTTCCCTGTGTCAATTCCATTCTTTCAGTAGATCAGGCATTAGTAGCTTGCTTTTGAGATTCAAGGATGGAATTCTGTCTTTGTTAAAATAACATGAGAAGAGCCTTATTGGAACCAAGTTTTACTTTAAAAAAAGTTAAGAATCCCTAAAGAACGTAAGAATGCATTGAGATCCTCAGATTCTGGTTCCATGATCCCTCTTATCACAATATTTAAGACTAAATTCAAATACTTCTAATTTAACCTTGAAGTAGGTTTTCTTGCACTTCTCTTTTGTAGAAAGAACTGACTTGTTGAGATGGATAGTTGAAGTATAGCTACTCTGTAATAACTTGTGGAAAATGTCTGATATCATACATATTTCTTCAGCTTTTGCAACTGTTGCAGCTTCTTTTGTCAGGTAAAATCTCTGAAAAATTGTAAATCTTCAGTTGATAAACATGATGCATTTCTTTGGTGTTGTCCAACTGCTTGCTTATTGAAAAATTATGTATTTCTGCATTCCAGAAGCCATAGAAAAATAATTCATATAGGTACCTGACTTCACAGTAAATTTATTTCAATTCTTTATTCTGTGTGTTGCATTAACTCAAATATTTCTGTTGTCAGCATAATGAGAAATAAAGTGGAAACTTTTGTTTTTCCAAGAGATTATGATTTACGGTCTAATTTAGAGTCCTAGGTGTTTTCTAAATGTGTCGGAAATGAATACATACGTCTTATATAAATGGATACTGAAGTATTATTAAATGCTTCATAGCCTTGAAAGCCTAGAAWATAATTATAGATATTTAAAAGTGAAAAAAGTCCATAAAGATGCTGCTTTAGATCCAGCGGTAATTTAAAATATTCCCTTACACTGCAGACCTGCTTATATAGTAGCATCTTCATAATTGTGAATAATGAAGGTGACATTATTTAAGATGCTACTCTCTACATCATACATGTTCATACTAATAAGTTCAGATCAGGTAGCATAGATGGCCCTCTCTACAGGCTGCCTTAATGTCTCTTCTTTAGCATTTATTTAATATAGAAGTAAATAATGCACAGTTTGTGTACTTACCCTGCAGGATAACAGTCTAGAAACTACAAAAAAAGGTAAAATAGAAATTTGATCATGTTATGCTAATCTAATAAACTATGTTGTTTACTATGTCACATGACCTCAAAGAAATTAAATTACCTTTTTTATATATGTGTGTGTATATATATATATGTATACAYACTTATCTAAAGTGGGCAAATCCTGCTGTTTTAATCGAGCAAAGCAAACTGGCAACAGTAAGAGGACTCGATTTAGGATTCAGGTGGGAATCAAATAAAGTAGCAGAGTACCACGTGTAAGTGTGTATGTAAGGCTTGTGTATGGACTCCTCTACTTTAGGAGGGCTTTGCTTCACAAAGCCGGCAGTTTTCTCTTATTTTGCCCATATTTATTTGCATAGTTTAATGGATGCATGTACAACTTTTTACACTGCAGTTGCCCAGTTTAACTGTGGTCAGGGGAGATCTGGCAAAAGCACTGAGCAGTGCAGCAACTCAATCATGAGGTGCTGCTTAGTGCTTCATTTTTTCTGGATAATGAGTGGATTAACATAAGCACCGTGTTACTATTGATTTTATTTTTCCATTGACGTTTGCAGTCTTTTTTTCTGAAATAGCTTTAGGGGATACCAGGCTAGTGCATATCTAAAAAGAGCTCTTCCACTGTAGAACATTCTCAGATGTTCACGAAATCTAATTAAAAGGAATAACTACAGCCCTTAATCCTTTCCAAGGAAACTTACCTTTCTTAGCTACAGTAGGATTCATCTATTCCTATGTTTAATTTAATTCTGCTTCATAACCATTCAACTACAATCAGTTATTTTACTAGTTGCTGACCACAGTGACTTTCCTATCTTACAAACAGCAGCAGGGACTGGTTGGGGGATACTGCATCTGAAATCATTGGATCAAAGTATTCCATGGTTCTACCACATCAGTCGTTTGCAAAAGTGTCACTTGGAAATTAAAAAAGAAAAAAAACACCTAGAAATATTAACATATGCACACTGAATGGATATTTTTAGATTATATTTTAYGATTTGGTGCTGTTTATGATTTTGTTCTGTTCACTAGGTGTTCTTACAGAACACTTTTTGTGGCCTAGCAGGGAAAGGGAGGGGRAAAAAAAAAAACTTGCACTAAACTTCCTGCAACTATGACTCGACAGAATTAACTGGGAAAAAATGCTGGTGATTGCTTTGAGATCTTTTTGTCTGAGCATGGTGGCTGAAAAAAGAGCTTCAACAAGTGTGCAGATCAAGGAGGTTTGGCCTAAGCTGTCTATATAGGGAAGGAATTGTAACATTCTTTTTCTTCAAGTGACAGGAGGAGGCTGCATTCTGTCATCATTTTAATTAGTGATGTAGTGGTGTCTTAAATGATAGGATTCATATGACTAATGATTATTTTCCCGAGTACCTTCCTACTTCAACATCTTACAATAATAAAATATTCTATCATTAATGTCTCTATACATTATTGCCAAGTCAATGAGGATCAAAGAACAACCACTGGCCTACAGGCCAGGTGACATAAATCAGCTACATCTACACTGGCTCGCATTTAGCTTCTCTCCTGTGGATCCTAAATGTTTCCCTTCTTGCTTAAAAACATAATTGCTACTTTTGTTTTTTTAGTTTAAATTATCTGAAGCAGTGTAACCCAACATATTCTGTGCAGAGCATGAGTGAGGCAGTTGCCTAGTATGTAACACAAGGGCAAATGGAGTATTTTGAGGGTGCAGAGTCTGTTCTGCTTGTGCTGAAGCACCATGAAGAAAAGACGGATGAAAAAATCACTTCTGGCTTATCCATGCAGSTTGCAGCAATAGTCCACCGTTCATGTGCTCTTTCCTGTGGCATGGCCTGTGTAATGTCCCACAGAGTGGGATAAACTTGGGTGCAAATGGTGCCAAGCAAGAGGCATGCTGACAGGCATTCAGTGCGGAGAGTTGTGGTCCAGCTCTGGAGCTAACTGCAGTGTAGGCATATTTATTTTCAGTTTTCCTACTGTCTATACATTTTGTAGTCTTACTTCTATACTTGTCTATACATTTTGTAGTCTTGCTTCTCTTATCAGGACCATCTGAGCTATTGATCTGAAACCTTTCATTTGAATATTTTAATTCAAGATTTAGTTAAAAATAACATACCATAATTTATTCTGCTAAATTCTCCTAAATCGCTTCACTTTTAAATAAGAAATGTTAGAATTATGAGCTTATGTTATCCAACTTTATAAAAGTCTTTTTCTAAATGGCCTGAATTCATTTTTCTTCCTATGGTGACATTTGGAGTGATGGAAATGAGAGGAAAAAAAAACCCAAAAAACTTGTAAATAGAGTAGACTTTTTTTTTCCTTGCTTTCCTGCTGTTGCAGGAAATAATTTTGCCAAACAGTTTTTGGATAAGAGTTTACAAATATTGCTTACGTACCATTGATTTTTTTCCTTATTTACTCTTTAGCCTGCTTCTTGATGCACCACAATATCCCATAGTGCCTACTTCACTTCAGCCACCTAAAGAGAAGTAATTATAATGAAAACCAAACATAGTCTATAGTCCATCAGAACTTTGACTGTAGAAGAAAACTAACATATGCAAAGTTTGAAGGAGCCGAAGAGGATATTTTTAGAATCATTATGATTAGAAAGGACCTTCAAGATCATGAAGACACTCATAAAAAAAAAAAAAAAAAATATTTTGGGGTAGTTATTGAATTGACCTTTCTGGAAGATGAGTGCAACATTTGTCTCCCAGTTTGTTGGGAGCTTTCCCTGATCTTCATAGCTCTTCAATTATGATAGAGAAGGTCTTGCAAGGATAGTAGCCTTGCAAGCCTCTTAGCATCCTCAGATGCAACCCATTTAGTCCTATGGACTTCTGCTGATTGAGTTCTCTCAGTTAATCCCTGTATTAGTCCTCATTCACAGCTGGTAGCTCTCTTGCTTGAACCCTTGCAGTAGAGCACAGAGGCCTGGGAGATCTTGAAGGGGAGAATCGGTTCCGTACTTAATGTTCACTTGATATTTGTGTGTACTATTAAATACCATATAATATGTAACAATATTGCTTTAAGATTTTGAGGAAAATGAAGTTATTTTCTATCATATTTTTCCTGTTTCCGTATTGTCATGATTTGTAAAACAGCATAAATCTGCTGTTAAAAATTTAAGCTTTACTGTTAATTTTAACATTTTGCAGCTTTGAGAAATCCCTGTTTTGATGGTTAAGTTCTTTGAATTTTTAATGGAGTTGACTGATAGCTGACTGGCTCATATACTGGAAGCTGAGCTAAACTGGAATTTGTTGTCATTGTTTGTAGGATTAGGCTTAGTGAAATAAAAGAAGAAAACAAGTTCTGATTTTTTTTTTTTCTATATTAACAAAGTAAATCCTCATCAGACTCCCGTTGTTAGTGATTGCCAATTACCTGCAACTGTAGGAGCACAGTAAAACATTGTGTTAATTAGGAAGGCCTGAAAATGCCCTGAGGGACTAACCAAGCATAAATGTAGCTGAAAAGTTTTGTTTCTCCTTGACAGGCACCAAATTTTGTGCAGAAACCACTGATAGACATTCTTGGAAACACCTTCACTGAGCTTCTATGAACATGCTGTTATTCAAATTAAGTAAATTCACCATTTTGATATTAAGAAAAAAACCTTTATAATACTTTCTTAATATTGCAGCTGGTTGTAATAATAGGCAAGTATGCAATGCCTCTTCACTCAGAATTTTTCATAGTAATATATTTGCTATCTATGTCTGTCAAACTTTAGGACATGCAAGACTTCAAGAATAATMTATTTGTAAGGGGAGAGGGATTTTCTTGGAGTTTTGCTTTTAGTAAGATTATATAGCTTTTATGCAAAATTTGTGCATGGCCAAACCAAACCTCCTGAATTTTGCTGTCTAATTTCTTCTGTTTCCTATGTTACAGCAAATAATAATCACTAACCATAGTAAGCCATAGTTACTAAATTATGCTAAGTCACTTTGGTTAGTGATTACTTTATTGTTATTATTCAGGCCTCTGAGATGTCCATATCTTTTTATTTCTTTCTGAACAGCATCACTGAAAGTAAACCTCCCTCTCTATACAAGTGAATGTTGAGTACTCAAAGSTGCATGTTATAATATTGCTAGAGATGAGCTTCAGTCTTGTAGGATGAATGTCTAGTCTTTTTACTTGGTCAGGCCCATGTAAGGTCAACAGGTCTTGATCATCTTGTGTTATCTAGAAGACACAAAAACTACTTCAAAAAAGACTGGCAGCACAAAAGACTAAAAAGCATAGTTTGGTAGGAATAAGGCAATATGTATGTATAATAATAATTAATTTTTTTCCCCACAACCAAGTGAATAGATTTAGAAGGAGATCCCAGCTGAGTTTCTGGGCAAGCAATCACAAAGTTCTCAATTTTTATCAAAATGGTAGACCCCATATGAAACAACGTGGCTCAATGTGTTGGCCATCAGACATGCTGGACTTATTTTCTTCTACTTTTTTTGATGCCCTGATTAAATTTGTCTCCAACCATTACAGATTTTTTTTTTTTTTTAAGATTTTATTCCCCTTCTCAACTTAATCAAGTATTCACGAGGTGTAGGAGATCATCTTTTCAGTATCTAAATAATTTGCGGTGTTCTAGATACCAATTTTACTTGTACGTGGCGGGGGGGGAATTGCTGAGAGTAGAGGATGTTTTCTACATGYAAGAGAAATGGAGTGAAATGGTTTTGGAGTGATGGTTACAGTGCTGGAGGATAGCAGCCTGCTTCTAGGAAACAAAAATAATGCCTAATTCAGCAGATCAACACTTGTAAGTCTCTGACTTTAAAAACAAGATCTCAGTAAGACATCCAATAAAAATTGATCAGAACAGCAACATATTCACAAAAATAATTCAATTTCATTAAAATAGAAACATATTGCCTTAATCTCATTTGTTTAGTCTTAACTCACAAGAAAGACTACATGTACTCTTTTTGTAGTATTTTTGTGGATTTTCTTTGAGCTGTGATAAGTAATTTAGGAACACATTATTCCTGCTGTTTTTCAAAGAGCAAAGAATAATTATAGGCTTTTTACTCTCTCTCAGAGCATAATATGTTAATTGTGTGTTGTTTGGTCATGAGAGCATCCAGTGTTTAGCTCTTGTATGAACCAATGCTAAAGGAGATGCACAGGTGAGAACAGCAGTCCCTGAGATTCCATTCTTTATTTCTGGGGAAAAGGAAGCATTATTTTTCTTGGAAACTTACTCAAATAATGATTYATTAATTGATAGCATTGGAATTTTTCTTTTGAAATGAATAAATAAGTAGACATTTTTTTTCACATGCAGCTGRATCACAGAAAAGTGATCTTTATTTTATTCTTTTTAGAAGACTGCAAGGAAGTATGTCCAGAATAAAAATTTCAGACTAATGAATGATTTTGCAAGTTTAAATAAACCTGAACATATCAATGTTAATGGTATGTTTTGGATTGGGTTTAGATTGTACAAARCTAACATTATTCTGTCTTTCTTCGCCTTACTTTGGTCTCTCATTATTAAATACATTATTATTAAGTCTAAAATTTTCTTGAAGTCAACAGTTATAATGAAATTCYACTAAATGTCATCTAGCCTTATATTCATTCCGGTTTTAACTCTTCTTGTACTTACAGTACACATGCAGTTTCAGAGCAGCTTCAGCATAGACGTTGTTGTTAAAGGTTAACTAGAACTTGGAGTTTCAAATGTTACGGCTTACAGAAGAAGAAACCTSAAATTTATTATGATTTTTGGAAAAGAAAAAAACAAAAGCTTGAATTTAAAGTTAAGGGATAGAGCTTATGTGTGTCTCGTTTTTTCCCCTTTATATGACTCAATCTGGGTGGAATATTGCTTTGTGCAATAGTTTCGCATAATGCAGTTGAATGGAATTGGGAAATGTGAGTATTTCATTAGATACTATGTAATCAATCTTAGTAGAGATTTCACTAATTACCAAGTGGCTGAGTCCCTAAGAAAGTCTAATTTTTATGTTTCAGAGAACAGCACTTCTCTGASCATTTTGGACGTGTGAGAAACGTTTGGGGTTATTGATGTTAAAGTAACTGACTTGAAAAAATTGAATGGATAGTTTAAAGTTAATTGTAATTCCTTTTTAGCCACAATTATGAATGATGGAACAGTTATGTGTATGACTGTAGCTGTAGTCTACAATARTCATTATAAACAGAAATAATCTGCAAAATACTACACTTCGAAGACAAGCGTATAGAAGTTAAAACTAAATTTACAGTTAAATTCAAGAGGGGTTTGCAGTGAATAGAAACAGTTGAGAAAAACCCCATCTCTTAAGGATTTGTGTTAATTCTGAATGAGAACAGTGGAACTGGTTTTGTTTCTTGCTTGTTTTTTTTTTTTCCTGATCGTCTTTTCCTGATCGTCTTTTCTTCCCTCTCCTTCAGTTCACATTTTACTGCTGTGTTGAGTGTGAACGTTATAGACCCGTGCATTGCGTTATGAGCACTGTACACTTATGCAGAGCAAGCAAAGTGCATATAGACTTTCTCTGAAAAAGGAATAAAAATAAAAGGAATGTAAGTTCCTCAAGGAACTTAAAGCTTACACAAGAAGAATAATGAATTCAGAACAGGAAGAAAGATAATGAGAAAGATAATGAGAAAGTCAGATAACTGAGTCATGCTGCAAGTCAGAAAACAAAATAATTAATTCAAGMTTTCAAAGATTAACTCTTAATTACTAGTTTTACCAAATAAACTCTATATAATACTAACAGAGTGCTGAATATTGCAATAGAATGATTGGAATTTGTTTCCAACACCCTTTCCTTAGGTGTTCACAAGCTATAATCCTTCCTTGTTCCTGATTTCTTCTCCCTCTCCTCTCTCTCTGCTAGCACTAAAATGTGTTAGAAAGAGCTAAAGTGAGTATTTCCATGCCTGGTGGTCTTCCCTGCCATCCATATGTGGATGGAGTTCTTCAGTCAAATGTGCTGTCCTGTTTCTTTTCTTCTTGTCCCCATGGGTGAAATGCCTATTGCATTTCATTTCTCAAACTTGCAATTACCTGTTCTGTGACTCTGTCAAAAATTCAACTTGATATCCACTAAAATGCCTGTTCCTGATCAACTACTGTGACCATTATACCAGAAAAAGGTCTAAAATTTATTCTCCATTCCACCAGATACCAAATTCTGCTCCTTTTAGTCCTTCACAAGGTATCCTTCTGACATAATGCATAACATGTTATTATAGCTTTTTCCCAATTATGGTGCTATCTAGAAACCAGAATTAGTAATAACTTGATTTTAGTAGGAGCCACATTAGCTTTCAGATAATGAAGTAGAGGTTTATTTGCAGCATAATTACATTTTAAATTGACTTGGAGGTGGAAAACAGCTAGTTCCTTAAGACTTTCTAGCAAAGTCTATGTGTCTATCTTTTTTTTTTTTTTTTTTTTTTCCCCTCTCCTCCCTCTTCTCTGAAATCCTCTTTCTGCAAGGGACACTCTCCTGAAATTCAGTAAGGTTTTCTTTCTCCTACAGTACACAGAAAACTGCTCTCTGAATATTATGGAAACTTTGGAGACTGTTGTTAAAGTTGTTACAGATTTAGGTTTGTTTGAATTATTTAAATTAATGCCCTTAAAAAGTACGTATGTGAATATTTCAGGTGTACGTGTAAATCCAATTCCTTATTTCATACTAACTAAATGAAAAAGACTTCCTAGAATTAGACTTATGATCCTATGTTTTACTTAACATCTCTGCTTTTGAAAATTGTACTTATGTAATTTCCTTATACAAGGCTTACTTCTGCAATGTCTAGTCATAAACATGACRCACAAAATCTGAGATCTGTTTATAAAGAGAGACAATAACAATGTTAYGTCTTCTGAAAGTGTGCAGACACCATTTTAACGAATAAAATTCATAATCATAATGCAGTGTTTCTTCTTAGTTGTCTACACACTTCATARAACATGAATGTTATATGCATATGTGTGCTTAATTCTCAATATATATCTTTCTTTGAAAAAAAAGTAGTGGGTCCTTCGTTCCCTCTGAATTTCAGWATAAGTATGAAATGCAATTTTGTGAACTTTAATTGTGGGGAAAAAGATTGCTTCCACTGATCTTTCAGAGTTACGGTGACTGATATTCTCTGAAACATTATCAAGTCACCTCAGCAAGGGTAAATATTTTTCTTTTGAAACATTTAGTAAATACGAGTATCATTCTCAATCACTGTCTGCAAAAGCAATTTAACTTTAGTTTGCATATYTTTGTTTTCTGATTTTTAATTATATTTTATTATTTAATGAGAAGTTTGAGAAGACTTAATTTGGTTTTGTAATTGTGATCACATTTGTTGAGGTGAAATTTAATTCTTTGAATAATTTACTTTCTCTTTTTTCACGAAGTGTCCCCGGTGCCCTGGCCTCATATGGTTGAACATGAAACATTATGCACAAGATTAGAATGTTGTTTGTTATGTTTGAACAAATTTATAATAAATGGATATTTAGAATTTAAACCTACATCCATAAATCTGTCAAAATTGGCATGGCTTTCAGAAGTATAAAATCTCTAGTGGTGCTTCAGAGAGACAGGCTGAAGATGTATCCAGCCTGAACACTTGAAGAAGGCAGTGGAGGTAACTAATGTGAAATTGCAGTCAGCAGATTGCTGATAAGAAGGAAGATCCTGCTTTCTCTCTATCATGTGTGCATGCCACTCCTCATATCAGCTCTCGCTATAGCATGGTGGATCCACTCACTGTTTACTCTATTAATGCACTGTGTGTAAGATCCAGTGGCCCTCCAATGACTTAAGGTCCAAGGAGAGAATGCGAAAATGCAGCCTGTAGCCCATTTGGAATGGACCTCGATAGGTAGCCACAATGACAAATCTGATATACGGGAGAGAGGGTTAAAGCCTAAAATCTGCACACTTTCTTGACTGTGAGAGACAGGTACTTTGCAGAACTCTGCAATATCAGATAAAAGTAGTCAAAGATAGGAAAAGATCCCAAGCATTGTAAGTGAAGGAAAAAAGAGAAAGAATTTCAAGTCCTTCAGAGCTTTTACAATTTATTCAAGTTTTTTGTTTTGTTTTGTTTTGCCTCGACSTTGTGGAAAATCATAGAATAGCTTGCAGTCAGATTTAATAGTGACTGATAAAATAAAACTCCAGATATTATTTTCATGATCTGAGCAAATTTATTCGTGTGAATAATGAAAACAAGCCATTTTCTTCTGTAATGGAATATCTCGTGTTCTCCCTCTTGAAAATCAGCTGTCAGTGTTATTTTTATATAGATTAGTTTGGTGAAGGTAGTGTTCTTTTAAGGGTATTATATATATTTATAACAATACTTTCGAGAGGCACAGGGAACAAATAAACAACACTGTTATCACACTTGATGCGTTTGTGCCCATATTCCTATTTGTAAATACTCTATGACTCTCTACCCATCACATCTTAAACCAATAAAACCACGTTGGTGAAACTAGCATGAGATGGTAGTTATTGAATGATGGTTGTATTCACAAAAGTTTTGACTTTACTAAGTGTATGTGTCCGCTAGAGCAGGATATTCAGTGTGCCATGCATTGTCAGTGACTTCTTCATGATTTTTTTTTTTTTTTTTTAAGTCTGAATCTGAAAACTGGACAAACTACTCCAGTCACACTAAGCAGCTCCAAACTTAGGTCTTCCTGAAGCATTGCTAGGAAAGAGAATGTCTGACAACACATGGTTTCAGCCACCCGGGTAGTTCCTGCTGCCCTAAGGGAAGGGCTGGATCTTGTGTGCATATTCAACTTAATTCTAGTGCAGATGTGCAACTGTGTTGCTGCCTCTCCACGCTYCAGTGCTGAGCCAAGTGGCTCTTGGCATTCAGCCCTTCTCTGCCCTTGAAATAAGCTCTATGGACTATTCAGCTGGAAGTCTTGGAGATCATCAGACCACACGGAGATAACCTTTTGGCTTAGCTATTATGACACATTATTTTTATCTTTTGGGATGTGGAGATAATGTCAGAACAAGATTTTACCTCCAAGGTATCTTGTATCACACATTACTGATAAGCTCTTCACCTGCTGAAATATCAGCTACTTGAATGGTGTGATCTTTCATTTTATGCCTTGGTTAAAAGAATATAAAACTAAAATGAAGCTAAAAGTAAAAATGTTGGAGGTCGGGAAATAAAACTTCTTTATTTTCCCATAGAAGAAAGGGAACAGTCTGAATGTCACATTTCTATTAGTTAGGGATGCCTGGTTTCCATTTATTTTTACATATAGCTGCATATACATAATTTTGCCAATTAGTACTGAAATTTTTCCTTTTGAGAAGACAGAGTAGAGGTGGAAATACTAGGTTAGCTTCTTAAAGTAGTTCCAATACAAAAAATGAAATTTTTACTTTGATTTTACCTTAGAGTGATGCCATTCCCATACCCAGATAAGTAGTAGGAGGACAACATTTTTGTYTCTTTTTTTGGGGCGATCTAGAAAACCCTGCACTCAGCCAGCTGCACAGTCCTATTCCAGCTAGTCAGTCTGGCACGGTAAGGAAAACCCCAAAGATTTTTGGCCAAGATATTATTTCACTTATGAAATCTGCAAGTCTTGCCTGGAATAACAGAACTTAATAATAGCTCTGCCTTTGCATGCCTGGGTGCTTATATTCCTGCCACAGAATGCTCTTCAAGACTGTCCGTGGTATCTCTGCTGCATTCACAGATCAGCGTTTCTTTCTGACCACTGTGTTTAAGATCATTATGTCTTTATTGGGATTCATATCTGAGACAAAATTTTACTTACAAGTACCTCATTCTTGCAGCCTTTTCCGATTAGGTTGCATGTTGTTTTGATGGTGGTAGTGATTGTTAGTGTGTTTTAAGGTTTTAGACATAATATTTCATGAAATAATAAAAATGTTATTTAAAATTTAGATGCACTTATGAGCTTAAAAACTGTTTTATTGCTTGCAGAGCATGAACGGGTATCACCGTCTGGCAGATGATTTCATAATTGATGTTTTTATCAGTGACCCAGACCTGATACTAGAAGTTTTTTTTTGAAAGATAATGTACTGCACATAGGACATAGCACAGACATTGGTTAAATGATAAATATTGAAAATGACAAGTCGCTAACAGTGTATTATAAAATGATTTAGATCAGATACTCATAAATGCCAAAAAACAATATTTAGATGAAAGTTTTTCATCTCATTGAATGATCAAGTTGATGGACTATGCAATGGCCATTACTGCATGATCAAGTTGCACTGACCATGCAAGAGAATGGGAGAATATTCCCTTGAAAGTTAGTCTTTACTAAAGGCTTGAAAGTCACGCTGTCTAACCTGATGTAGTAGGCCAAGACTTGGTGCTATCCTGGAAAATTAAAAAAAAAAAAAAAAAAGTAGCTAACTCTGGGTTGTATTTAGCATTGATGCTCCAACAGGAATACTGTGGCATTTCTTGCATTTCTGCTTGCAGGAGGAACAATAAGCTGCAATGAAATTAGCTGATAATATATGCAATTAATTGAAATCTATTCATTTTAAAATGAAAGGCATAAGGAGCTACTTTTGGTCGTCATAGTAAGGTGAAGTCTTGGGGATACTGTTGTTGTTTGGAAGTGTTGCACATTTACTGAAGGCTCCSTAATAATTGTTTTCCTCATCAAGAACACAATTAGAAATCTTTATGCAAAGTAGGTTTTTAGTACTTTTGACAAGGAAAAAACCTCCATATACTTTTGACTATGCCATCCCTGAAACTTTCAGTTTTTAATTGGGAAACTTGCTGTTTAGAATTCCCTGAGTTCTCAACTCTGTCAAAATCCTTTATTAGTAAACCCTTTATTTCTTTAATTGCATCTAATGGCCTCAATTTGCTAATAACTAGGGCACCATTAAAAACTGTAGTGTCAGATTCTGAGATTTATCCATTCCCTTCAGGTGGAATAGAGCAAATATCTCCAGTGCCAACTGCAAATAGCACTCTTCAGCTGGAATCATAGCTATGAACTCCTTAGAGAGTTGTCATCTGTTAAGTGACATAATTTAAACCACTACTTTGCACAGTGTGACTCTGCAAAATGCATTATATTGAAAATCAGGCATGTAAATGAATATGCAGCARTCATAATTAATGCCTGTGCTACTGGATCGCTGCGCTACTCTTTCTCCTTCTAATGTATTAGAAATTTCTGAAATAAGATACTTTTCATTYAAACCTACCTTGTGATTAATTTATTTTCTGATTTGTTTTGTCCTTCCCACTAAACTTACTTGGTCTTAGTAATATTATGCAAGGGTTTTTTTGGTCTTTTTTTTGTTTTGTTTTAATAGGGTGTTTGGGCACGCTTATGCTCCCCTGATTCAGAGTCTATTCACATATTTTTACTCTGTAGTTATTTCTAGACAAGGAAATAAAATCATACATAATATTAATTTAGAAATGAAGATCCCATATACTTATGGGAGTAAGCAAAACAGAGTAATAGTGTAATAATTTTAATACAGTCTTTGAATAACTTCTGGCTTCATTTCTTTTCTAGAATCTCTTGTTTTAAACTGCAATATTGTAGATTATAATTGCTGCTAAAGCTAAATGTTAATTGCTAGATAGTTTTTTTTTTTTTTTATTATACTTTGCTTATTTAAAGAGAGGAACATCTTCTAGAATTATTTAAACTTTAGCCTGACCCCTGGTCTAATGTACCAGCCAGACTGATTTTAATTTTTTGTAGTCTCTRTCTGTCACAGATTAGAATGTTAAATAGCTTATGAAACCCAATCATATTTAATTAAAATAATGTCATTCCTATATTCCGTAAAGAAAATTTTGATGCCTTGCCGTCTTGATACAGAAAGGATTTTTTCTTCTCTTTGCTCTACATGCAAACCTACTATGTTATTCACTGCAAAAAGGTCCACAGCAGTAGAAGCTGATTTGTTTATTGCAAAATATACTCCAAAACTAGGACTATTGCTTATTAAGATGCTTATTGTAAATGGTAAATATCTAAACTTGGTGCCAAGCATGCTGACTTACCTAGTGAATAGGTGGCTTATTTAAATTTGAACAGCATGAAGCATTTTTGGTATGTTTGTATAATTTGATGGGTTTAAATTGGAAAGTTACCCAATTGCAAGATTTATGACACTTCTCATTTCAAAGGATACACATCAAAGGCGATTTTTTATCTTGATTTTACATTTTAAGAGTTGAGTTGGCTTTTCCCTTTAAATAATTAATACCACTAAGAATTTAACATCTGAAAGGATAAGTAGCACTTGGCAGTAATAACGTATTGTTTTGCAGCTAGAAGCACATTATTCTAACAGCTGGACTTCAAGAAGAGTGTTAGAAGAAAAATGTATAGTCACTTGTCACATGTACTGTTACGGGGAAATGAAAGATCAGGCTCCAGGGCCTCATGACGTAGGTACTTCTACGCTGTCAGTCTTCTTAAAAGTGAAATCTGTTTCAGACATGTCCTATATCTATGTACCAATCTCTGCATTTTCCAGCCTTATCCAAATACCATGGAGAACTGCCTCGCTCTGCGAACCAAGCGTAACCCTAGAGGCCCAAACCCCAATGTTTCACGGGAAGTGAAGTCTGTTAGGGAATTACTACTATTCCTAAAAATTTATTAGGATATTGACAGTGTTTTTCCTTTAATGTAACAGTCTAGAAGCTACCTTCACTCAGCCAATCACAGACATGTCTGTGTGTCTATTTTTCAGTATGGAAGTGAGCGCAAAGAAGCATAAACCTACTACTAAAAGACAAAACTTATTGGACAGAGGTGCGTACACAGACATTCAGTTTTCACTCTTGAAGTTCTTTGCAGGAATGAGTTATTCCAGTATTTAGTYGTGTTTCTAATTCACTAATCTAGGAAGTCATTCTCAGTCTTTTCTGATACTGCTGAAGCAACAACAGTAAAAGAAAAACATGTTGCAAACCTTGTCTGAACACTTTTCAGGTAGATAGTGGAGGCTATTTGGCTATTCCTTCATCTTAGAACTTTTGTTCTGAATAAGAATCAAACAGAAGCATTTCCTTTTCTTGCCTTTTTTTTCCCCCTCTTTTCTCCTCCTGCCACCAAAGTGGATGCCCTAATTGCCAAATTGAGATATTTGAGCAGAAAGATCTTTTGTTTTCCTGAAGTCAGACTGTCGTTTTTCAAATAGCTTCAATAAGAGCTTTGTTTYGCCACTGCTAAATTAGTGATTACCTAATGAATATGTGTCTTCACAGAGAAATGTTTTGGAGGCAGTGTTGACTGCATGTCACATTTAATTCCTCTTTAGAAGGCACATGGTTTCGCAGCTTCAGTAGATAAATCATCAGGGGCCCTGTTGGCTATGATAAATGCATTTATATGATTGAATGTTTCTAATGTTTTATATGTGCGTTTCAGAAAGTTGATATAAAAACTGATAAACTGGGGTGCATTAACCATTTGTGAAGAAGTTTTAGGATGAGCTCTCTACTACATATGCATATATTAAACATAAGTACAAAAGAMTGAACATACTAAGATAAAAATCTGATTTTGATGGCATCCAATGTATATATTTTTATATACATAGTATATTTTCAAATCTACATGGAAACATATGAATAATTGGGGGCAATGGGTTGGTTAGCTTGCTGATCACGAAAAATATTTAGGATCAGTCTGAAATAATATTCCTTCTTTCTTTGCATTTGATTAAAACATGCTTTTTGGAGAAGTGGCAAATAAGAGGGAATACTGACAGCCCTAAGCACATATTTCTTCTATTACCTAATATTCAAAATTGTGCTTGTGCTTTAAGGCAGTCAAATAATCTAGGTTTAGCTGGTAAATCATTTAAAGTGAATCTGAGACATGTGCGTAATTCCTTTAGGCCAGTATTACCTGTATGATGACTGATGGACATGAGGCAGTATTAAATAAATTATAACTAGGAGATTGTTCTCATGACCCACAGGACACTAAAAATTCAGCACTTTCACCAGGAACAATGGTGTCCAGTGAAGGACTTTGCATATCTTAAAGCTCTTTTATAGTTCATACGGTTCCCAAATCTCTAGTCACCTTTTCCTGCTCAGGCTGCTGAACAGCATGACAGTTTTCTCTGTTTCAGGTATGGCAGAAAAGCGGCTTCTGGGTAGAGGTTTCCACCCCTTGATTTTTGCTTGATCCTATCTAGTCCAGTGTCATTAGCTGCTGACGTGGAATGCTTCACTTCAAGGGCACCAGTGATTTAAGGTTTGCGCCTGAAGTGTGCACCCCAAGCCTCCACCTTTATATGAGGCTTTCCCAGCAAAGTAGCAACAGCCATTGTATGTATTTTGATAAATCAAAGTGTGGAACTTCTTGTCAAATATTTCTATATTAGAAATCAATCGGTACAGATTTCTGAGGATTTTTTATTGGGAACTTTTACAGGTTTGTCAAGATAAAATGGCATAATTTATGCACTGCTTTGCATATTAAGATTTGTGTAAACACACTTGCTAAAATTAAGCCATTGTATGACTGTATTGAAGCCCAGGGTGGGAGAAGGTTGGTGTTTTTGTTAATTCTCAGTATTATATATATAGTTATATACATATACACTTATATAAAAACTGACGACTTTCAAGTACAAGTCAATTATATTTCAGGCTTTTCTTATCTGAATTGGATTAATGAAGGAATGTGTATCTGAGTGAATACTGATAAACAGCTAGAGGCTGCAACCACTTCAGCTAAAAGAAGATTTTGTGATCAAAGCCTTGTTCTGTATATGTATCTCCATGCAGAAGTCTCTTACTAATTACATAGAGCAAGAGGACTTCTTACATCCAGACTGTTCSTTTTATTGATTTTTTTCTCTGACCAAATATGATGCAGAATTATTATTAGCAGTTCTTCAATTATTTTTTCCTGTTGTTGTTTTCATAAAGTTGACTCTAGTGTTTTTCCTAGGGTGAGAAGGGATTGAAAATAGTTCTCTATTATAACATGCTCATGCTAATTGTTATAGGATGCTTTTAAGTATCAGCTAAACCAAACCCAAATCTAGCAATTTTCATGACATGTATTAACATATATATAATATATATATCATGATGGAATAGAAACAATTGTGGGGTAAAAATGTTCTCTCTTTTTTGGTTTTGTTTTATTTTAATATGGGATGTGAAATGAGTTCCACATCTAAYAGAGGATGGACTTTGGTCCCATTGCTTTAGCTGACCCTAAACATTGAGAGGAGATATAGGAGTATGTAAATGTCAGTAACGTAATGTGTTTTAAAGCAGTATCGCAAGTTAAAGAAAAAGAGATCAGGAAACAAATTGTTTAGTTAGTGCGTCTCTCTGTACATGTGTATGTGTTCATAAATATATATCATGTTCTGGTATTTTCTCCAAGGTTTTTMTTTCTTGTCTTATAAAACATATACATATGTTATATGACATATATTTTGAAATCTGGGGGTTACACGGAGTAGTGTCAGCGATGATTCAATACAAATATGTATATTGCTTTGCAAGGAAGAAGGGAGGAGAAAAAAGCTAGTTGTTTTTGTCACTGTTTAGTAAAATCACTTAAAATCTTTTCATATTAATCATTTATAAAATAATACCTTCACTCAGTGTTTCTAGTTAATCGTCAGCATGTGCTGTCATTAAGTCATTAATTCTGAATTTTATTTCAATACAATGTCAATACAGAAATTAATCTGTTAAGAGTATAGTCTTTTCAGAGCTGTATGCGGAATGCAGCTTGCACAGGAGAGAAGTAATAAGAGATGAACCTGCCACCAATGCTTAGTTATTTAAATCTGGAAGTTGTGTAATATACTTGCATGGGAAGAATATTGTCTTGTATATAAATGCATCATAGAGCAGGTATGCATTACAAGGATGTCTTAGTAAAACTTTTTAAAAAATTCTTCCTCTGATTTAATTTTTATATATGTAAATGTATATTCTAATCTCAGAGTGATAATGTATTATTTCAACTCAGATTCCATAGATATAAGACCACATAAGATTTTAAGAAATATCATAAAGCTAAGTGCATGCCTGAGTCTAAAAGACAAATGAATGATCAGGATTCTTTTATCTTTTTGCCTCTTTTTTTTTTTTTTTTTTWAGTACAGGATTCAACTAGTTTATTTCTTTAATACAATCTTTTATTATTTAATAGTTATTATTTGCTATTTATTACTTGTGTATGTTAACGTTCATCATTGGCTGTTACTTCTCAGAGGGTTCACTTCCAGCATGAATTCATCCCATGGTGATTAAATACTCTCTTGAAATGGGTTATGTATTCTAAGATAATAATTGAATTTGCTTAGATCTAGGGTGCTTGAAATAGTGTAGTCAAATATTATCATTCTTGGAGAGTGGGTGCCATTTATGGTGCTGATAGTTGGCATTCTATGTTTGTATCTGTTAGTTATGCTTACAGACTAACTAATCAGAAATGCAACTAAAATCTGAACATCCAATCTGGAAATGGTGAGTGCAATTTACCGTTCTAAAACTGTCTGCTTTCTTGGTATACCTGAGTTCTTTAAGCAGTTTATGACATTGAAAATCAGGAGTGGTAGATACAATATTTTGAGAGATTTGGTTTTAACAACATGTTTTATTTTTCTTATTCTCTCATTATTAAATAAGTTGTTTGTGCTGAAGATTGGGGACTCGCACATGGTTCTGAATATTTTGCAAATTTGGGATTTCTAAATATAGCCTTTGGGATATTTTTATACCTRCATATGCCGTTGATCAGATTAGTCGGTGCAATTTTGGGGCTGACATTTTAGAAGGGAAATTGAAACAGTGAATGATGCAGAGAGAGGCTGTCTTTTCTACAAAGCTGGAGAAAATCCTTTCCAAAACCTTGCAGGACTCGGTTTTATTGAAATATCAAATTTAAAAATAAGGCAGSTGCAGTGTGAGATACTACCAACAGACCTGATGAACCATATTTTTATTTATCATTACATCAACAGTCAGTACTCATCTGTTAGAAAAGCTTCGGATTTTCAGGCAAACTCAATGTAAAGATACCTGAGCAAAATTAAATGGATGAAGACAAAATCAGGCCAGGTACTTTATGGTCTCTGATTCTGTATTTTTAAAACAATTAACTCTTGAGCTTTTATTATTTAATATGAAATCCAAAATAAGCTTAGAATTTGAACAAATTTCCTTCATATTGTTGATATTTACTAGGAGACAAAAAAAAAAAAAAAAGTGAAAATGCTAGATCTTATCCTTTACTATAAGACTGCAATTTCATTAGAGTATGAAAGTACACATAATGAGAATTATATATTGCCAGGACATAGTGAGCTTAACATGAGCCAGGATTTCCCTCCCTTTAGGCACTAGGAGCCTCTCTGTTTCCTTGTATGCATTTCATGCTAGTTCTGTGTATTGCAAATTCAAGTTTGATTTCTTGTGATTTATGTCTTTTTTTTTTTTTTTTTTTTTTTTTGGAAAAGAAATCAATCAATCCTTTTTTACTGTGGAAGTGACCGGAAAAGTTGCCAAGAGTAGTTATCGAATATCTCTGTCCTTGGAGATATTCAAGGCCTGAGTGGACATGGTCTTCACCTCCTTGAGCAAAGAGGTGAACTAGGTGATCTCCAGAGGTCTCTTCCAACCAAAGCATAGAATTTGGGGATTCTATGCTTTTCKTAATCAAATGAAGAAGTAAATATGCCACTATAGATACTGCATGAAAATGTGTTCTGTTGTCTTAAATACTAAGTCTCCATGTTTTATGATTTTTAGCTATGAACAAGATTAGAATATATGCATRCATAACACACAGCTCAACTCTTATATATGGTATTTTTTAAAGCGTGATGCCTCTTGTTTTCATATGTAATTCTTGCTGTTTGTTGACAGCTATGTTTTGTCTAATTATGTTTTAATGTTAATATATTTTTATATATTGTGTGTCTGACACACATTTTTGTATCAACAGATGAGTGCATGTGTTGATAGACTACCCACAGGAAGATCTGTGCTCTCTGGGGTTTCACTTAAGTTTCCCACTAAAAGAACATAATCAAGCAGATTGTTCATACTAGAATAGAGGGAAACCTGCTGCTAAAAATGCATGCTGTTTTAAAAAGGGTCTTGTACTTAATGACACTATTACTGCCTGGCATGTTTTGAGYGTAATTGAAGAAATGTAGGAGAACACATCTCTGAAAGGACTTATATCTATTTGGACAGTAAAAATGCAGTTTTATAAAGCCACAAATCATTACAATCTAACATCAGAAAAAAATAAGTCAGCATCAGGAATTTGAGCTGGATATCTAACTTGCAAACCCAGAAAACCTTGTTCTTCCGGAGGCCTAAAAAAATCTGCTGTTGGGGTATATCTAGATAGTCTTTTGCCTAGTCAAAATTAGGTTAGATTAGATTATTTCATATGCATATGAAAAAAAAATGGGGAAAAAAAGTGCCTTTCTTTTGACTTTTTAATGACCAATGTTATCTGGATTCACCTGCAATAAATATCCTGACTAGTTGATCCGTAGCTAGAAGCTAAGAAACCCAATTCAAGCCAATAAAGAATATCATCTTTGTKGCCTAAGTACATTCAGTGATTCAATCTAATATATCACAGAATCATTTTGAGTGGAAAAGACCTTCAAGATCATCAAGTCCAACCATAAACCCATCACCAACATTCCCACTAAAAGCAATATAAATGAAAATATGAATAAATCAGTAAGTTTAAGACAAGGCTGCTCAGCTAAATTACACTGACATGCTGACTGTTAATCACCACAGTCTTCCAAATATTCAATGAGAACATTTGTGTAGCCAGACTCTGGACTACTAGTAACATGAATGAGCCTCCTACTTCCATGCAGAAGAATTAGGCATAATCTTCCCACTTGATCTTTTGTGAAATGGGGCAATGTTGTAAATTGCCATTAATTGCAAAATGTTCAGCTTTRAAAGATGGCTTTTGTTTGTTTTGATACCAGTTTAAATAGTTAGATGACCAGAAGCATGGCCAGATATAGTTAAATGACCAGATACCCTGGTCATTCACACTTAAAATGGAAATAGTACATCTCAGAGCTACACAGCTGCAATATCAATACTATAAAGTATAAACTGAGCTAATTTAAAGATCRATTTTAAAAATGCTGCTATGGGTAACATGGAAGATTATTTAGAAGTTTATTGCTGTTTGAGTGGTTAACATTCTCCCTAGTTCTCTAACATTCTCTCTCTCTCTTTTTTTTTTTTTCTTTTTTAATTGTCTTTCAAGTCAAATACTCTTCTAGGAAATGACTAGGAAAGCATTTAACACAAAGGAAAATACTGCATACATGCCACTGTAAGCATTTAATCAAATTCGGTATGCTCRGATATGAGCATAAAACAAATTGGTCAGTGTTTTAGATAATAATGAATAGTCAAGTTTTTGGGGACTTTTCGTTTGTTGTGKGTATATGCATCTTTTTTTTTTTCCTCTGGTATTTTTAAAGGACTAGAAATCATGCTACCTTTAGATTGTGAGAAAACCCTTGGGAGGGAAGAGATGGCTTAGATTCAGTAACATATTCAAAAGTGATCATAATGTATGAATTGTCCAGCCTTCTGCAGAAGTATCTTTTATCTGTAACAATGTCCTTTATTGGAACCTCTGGGCTGGTAGCCATAATGTCATAACATCAATGACAGCATTTTGCTGTTTTCAGTATTTTGTTACAAACATGCAAGCTGGATTTGATTTATGTGGAATTATACCTGTTATGTGGTTAAGTTGCCAGATGCCCTATTTCTATTCAATTTCCAAGATGGACTCAAACCAGTGAGGTAGAGAATTAGCTCAGAAGATAAAATTTAACATTTGGGGTTTAAATAAGAGTAGTGTCTTTAAAATTTATGAACTCTTGCAATCTGAACTGGACCTCTGTTATAGGAGTAGCTCATAGCTTACAGGATAGGTTAGATTTGACCTATATGCATTTTTTTCTTACATTTATAATGAACCTTGCAGTATTAACTGTGTCACAATATTGCACTGGAGTTATTTTTATCACTGATGAAGATTTGGAACACCAATGTAGTTTATCAAAACACCCAAAAGGGTAAAGATCACAAGAGGGATAAGTCATAGTTGCTTACAGAAGAGTGCAATAGGGAGCAGTTGGGACAGATGGACATTTCTGTACAGATGACTGTGTACATAATCATTCTGGCTTTCCTTCTTTTTTCCTCGCTTTAAGCTGATTCTTAATTTTGACTCTTAATGTTGTGCTATTCCTTTTACCTGCTTATGAAACTGATTTTTTTTCTAAAAGTACTTTGTTGTTGTTGTTGCATATGCATTGTAAATGCATCAGTCCAAAAATCTGCCTGTCTCAACAGATGGTCTGTTACATTTCTATTGAAAAGAGAAATTTTTTATTCACTGCATACATGCAAATAAATTCTGAGGTACAGATTCAGTGACAGGAATTCCAATGGACTTCATGGAGCATTAGATCCAATTTGTGCTTATGATGCATTTTGGAAATAAATTCTCATTTGCTACTTTCTTAAGCATATGATAGATGAAGAATCTCTTCCTTATTTTTTAATATGTGTTTTTGCTCTTTTTTTTCCTACTATGTCACCTACTGGATTATTTTTCCTACTGTATGTAGCAAAGCCACTTTTTGTWAAGTAAATTTAACTGTATCCATGAATTAACTGAATAAGAATGTAATCTCAGTAGCATCTGTATCTAAGGCGGCCATTCAGTAGAACAAACATGCAGTTCATCACTAGCCTTGAACCACCAGCAGTAGTCATCCAGAGTTTCGTGACATACAAAATGCCTTCAGCAAAATTTTATAACACTTGCAAATAAAAGAAAACAGCTCTCAGTGGTGGCCAGTGATAGGACAAGGGGTAATGGGTGCAAGCTGAAACACAGGCAGTTCCATCTGCATGTGAGGAAGAACTTCTTTCCTGTGAGGGTGACAGAGCCCTGGCACAGACTGCCCAGGGAGGCTGTGGAGTCTCCTTCTCTGGAGGTCTTCAAACCCCACCTGGATGTCACCCTGTGCCCCGTGCTCTGGGTGTCCCTGCTTGAGCAGGAAGGTTGGACTGGATGATTTCTAGAGGTCCCTTCCAAGCTTAACTATTCTATGATTCTGTGAACGCAACAAATACTCATTAATACTTCAGAACTGTACAGACTGTAGACAGTTAAGTCTTTTCATTCTGGCTAATCTGTGTGTGTTATACTTAGGGAATATTTCTTTTGAATAAAAGTAGAACTAATGTGTTTTGACTTGAAAAATACATGTGAGAAAGTTTCTTCTTTTGAATTAAAATATGCCAAAGATATTAAGTCTCAAAAATAGGCATGAAAGGCTGAATTTTAGACACTTGTGAAGTTAGAGTGAATTGATGTTTTCCCCTATTTTTTATCCTTTTTGTATTCCTCTTTAGTGAATTGTTAGACAAAGAATGCTTAGCTAGAGTTTTGACAACTGTCAAACTCACTGTAAAATGAACTGTTGGGTTCCTTTTAATTAACTTATCCTTCTGCAGAACAAAATATTCTCATGTTGCAGATAGTAGAATTCATATCCAATGTTGGTCTTTGAAGATTCAGGATTACTTTAGAACACTTCTTTTTTTTTTCCCTTCCACAGCATTAATTTCTTTAAGATACCTTCTTAGTACATTCAGAAAACCTGTGTACACAGAAAATACGCTTAGAAACATCCAGAAGAGCGTTTAGTTTGACATCTGTGTAGAAGACTGAATTTCTTTCACAGTGATAAAAAAAAGGAATAGACAGACAGGATGACTAAATTGTGACTCTAGTGAAGGATGATGATCAAAGGAAATGTGTGATGATTCACATTAAGGAAACAGCAGAAAAGAAGATTTCCAAAATATTTTCTCAAAGGAATAGGGAGTTAAAAGGGTCAGTTTTCTTCTCCCTTGACCTTTTCTTTTGCAATTCCCCCAGCCTCTTTCAACATACAGAATGAGACACGTTTCTATTAAGATGAGGACTGAAATTCTGCCATTATTTTCCATATGCAAATCCTGTGGCACTTTCTGTTGCTTTATCATATTAATGATCACTGCAGAACTCCATTTTCCTGCTAAACCTAAAATTTGTCTGCAGTCTGTGACACAGCCTCTGCTGTGTTTGCTTACTTGGATTTTGCCTCTCAAAGCCTGTGACTGCTCTCTGAACATATCATATCATTGCAAATTTACTACAAGTTGGGACAGCATAAATGAAATAAAATGATACTTTCTTGAAGGACAATGTTAGGACAAATTTTCATGCTTGCCACTGTTAAAGTACARTCACTACAAATTCACTCCAAACTGCCTCACTCTTTATCCCTTGAAATACTTTTTATCTATTTAATTCTTCCTTTATTGTCATTGCTTTATTTATCTTTTTTTTCTTTAACTTTTTTAGCACAGGAAGAAAGCTCTCTTGGAAAATATACATCCAGTGGTGGGTTGGGGTTTTTTTTGGATTTTTAAATAATTAGCATTATTTACATAGTTTACATTTATCCTGAAATATGCTCATTAAGCTACAGTAAAAATAGGGAATACAATCCATTAAAGGTAGCAAAGGCAAAATTAATTCTGATCTACTCTCTTGATTCTTTTTTCTRTTTTAATTGTGGCATATATATTTAATGTTAAAAAAAGACTTAAGTGCATGTAAAGCTTTTTTCTCTTTTTTTTTGTGTAAGAAACTTCCCCAAAGATTAAAAAAACAAATGCACATTGTGAACATACAGATACTCTAATAGTTTGTGCATGTAAATCTTAAAAATAATTTTAGACAGAATGATAGAGTTTTCTGAGCTATCTGTTCCACCTCCTCCACAATGTATTTTCAACTTTGCTATTTTTGAGAGATGTCTGATCAGCCAATTCTTAAAAATCTTTATTCATAGGTATTGTACATCATTTATACAAATTGGTGCACAACCTCTTTGCAGTTCAGCTACTTTACTTAACCGCCATCTGATTCGCAGTTTCCTCATTTTAATTTAATTTTTATATAGTTTTCAGTAAATGCTTCAACTGTTCTCATTTTTAATGTTGTTATCATGTGCTGCTTCAATAGCCTTATTATAAACAATGACATCTATTTTTTATTTGCTTGTAGTTCTTTTTTATTATTAATGCCTATTCACATTGTTTATCATTTCATTATTATGCTGTCATAGAAGAAGAATGTATCTTGACTCTTACTAATCTCATTGCATCTATGTATTTGCCTACAAAATACTTTGATTATCTRTTCTGGCCTAGAGTTTATGCTGTTCAGAGAGATTTCAGTGTAAACTGACTTCTAGCACTGCCATTTTTCTTTTAAAAGACGAGTACCACTTCTGCTTTTCTAATCTTCAACTTTTTAGTTTGCTTTCATCCATCCATTTACAGACTTTCAAAAACTTTGCATGCATAGAGGGTCACAAAGAAAACTAAAGTGGTATTTTAGGAATGGATCAGCAGAATGAAGCAATTGGTGCAAAGGATCCAAATGCTGCCCTATAGGTATGTATATTTATTTATGAATTATCTGGTCTCTGCTCCAAACATGCCTCTCACACCTGCAGTTCAAAACTAGGAAAAAAAAAAAAAAAAAAACCTATATTACAAGCTTCTGATTTCAGGTGTGCAGATAATTCTTAAGATCACTTTGGGAAGCACCAGAGCACCTTTCATCAATTTCATGCAGAYACCAGTAGGACATCAAGGCTTTTATGACTATTAAAGTTGTCTGCCACGGAAACAAACTTTGTTTCTCTTCTTCCTCATTTGCAAGTAGTACAGAGAGCCTCCTAAACTCGATAATGGACATTGGTGAAACAAAGATACAGTATGGAAGAAATGGTGTCCTTAATTTTATGGTTGTGCCAACTATTCAAGTGGACACTCTGARTGAAATTGCTTCTGGCCTCTGAGAGAGCAGAAATGCATTTGTCCCTAGTAAATCAGAGAGGGTATAGGGAGTTCAGAGTTTGGACAGGGAAAATGGGGTCCTAGGAATTGGTCTTGGCTGTGACTGGCAGTAGGTGCAGAACTTTCAGAGACATGAAATATACTCAGCCAAGAGTTGGCACCATGACTGCAATATGTTGAATCTATTGAAAAAAAAAAAAAAAAAAAAAAAAGTTGACATTGCCATTTGGAAGGAAAGTTGGAAACACTATCAGAAAGAAAAGTAAAATAAAATTAAAATAATAAAAAAGACTATGAGTTAGCTTCTGAGAAAAATAATGAAGAAACATCTATGGCAGCAATGAAAAAAAAGAAGTACATTGATGCATGGAAGGTCTTTGCATACTACACGGAACTCAGTTACGAAATGAGGGCGTCTGTGTGTGCTCATTACTGACCTTTAGCCTTTTTAGTTACACAAGAAACACCTTGCAGTGCCATGGGAATTTTCTGTTGTTGAGAGCATTCTGTGGTACGTATGTGCTTGGTACTTGCTGTAGGACTTGCTTGTGCTGCAAGCTATGCATTGCTTTGGAGCTCTATATTACCATTAGAGGCTGTCAGAGCACTTTGAACAGAACCTCTGGTTTGATTTCATCCCAAAGGAATCTCCTTCATATGCCTGAGTGCCACTCTGCTGCTTGAGCCAATATGGGATAAAGCAGGAAAATCAGGGATTCATTTTTAAAGCAGGCCAGTGCTCTAAACCATGTCACTATTGCATTCTAAATATTCACTTCTGGTTTCCAGATTTTAGGCCCTTCAGAATGAAGTTCATTTTACTTGTCTAGTTTTAGAATACATACCCTATGCAACTCTTCTTAAATGCATTCATCCTTTTCCTGAAGGATTTTAATCCCTTATCACTAGCGAAGCAATTAAAACGGAGATCCAATTTATGTTGACCTTTTTGACAAAGGGAGAAATTTTAGAAGCAAAAAAGGGTATTAAAATAGTCAACATTTTAAAGTATCTATCAGAAGTTTTTCTTTTCCTTTGAGTAAATTGGTTCATTAAGGAGCTACCATTTCGCTATAATTCCTTTTTCTTCCCCCTTCAGAGAAGTCTCCTAGGAAGTAATCTCTGCCAGGTCTCTTACTGAAGTCTGTTGAAATCCTTTGTTTTTACTTTGAGTTATTTTCCTTCTAGTCTAATGTTTGCAAATTTTGTYGTTTTGTGACCAATTTCATCCCCATTACCTTTTTATCTTTGCATTCTTAAGTGTTTCTTATTTATTAATCAGAGTCAAATCTGAAGCAGCCTACCCCCATAATTATTTTCATGACAGCATTTTAACMGTTTCCTAATTAGCCTGCTCCATTTGCAAAGAATGGCTGTTTTTCAGTGTCCTACCTTACCCCAGAGGTGTGTACTCTGTGTGACACTACAAAAAACTCCCAAAATAACTATATAAATGACAATGATTTTAAAATTTATACACAGCACTTTCAGGTCTCTCTTCCCTGCTTGGCTGGTCTGAGCTGGAGAGCAAGTGCATTTATCCATCCTCTCTTACTTCTCTTTCTCAACGAGATGTATGAGACTAATTTGAATTGTTGTATCCTCTTCTCTCCCTGTTTTGCCTTATTTAATGCAACAAATGAGTTGCATTAAATAATGATCAGATGGCTGGTGAATCTGAAACCTTGCCATACTTGGGAGAGAAYAGTGGTTAGTTGTGATTCTCAAGGCTTAGGATGCATAGCTTCTCTTCCTCTACTTCTGTGATGTATTCTTCATAATCATATGAAGRAGTGGGAATTGGAACACTGGCTGCTTCCATAATTAGGATCTTTTATGACTGGTATTTCTCCATTCTTTTTGAGCTGGCCAACTTCTTTTTCTTGGGAGGTCTTCAACCCCATGATGTTATTGATACTCTTCTGATGATACAGGATTCTTTCCTTTGCCGCTTTGCTTATAGGTATCCTACCAATTTCCTAAAATTTAGCAGATTCTTTCATTCTTGGTTTTTGCTTTTRTAAATATATAAGCGAGTGCTCCTCAGTTTGAGCAAAAATCTGAGTTAAAGAATTCCCTTTCAGTGTTCTTCTCTGGACGCTAGTAGTTACCCTGTACAGAGAGCAGTGGCAGCACCTTCGTTGGTTGATTGATTTGGATTGAGAAGGGTTTGACAATAGAGGTGAGTAATACTGTGCTCTTAAAGGGCTGTGTTGTGATCTGAAGGACTGAGCTGTTTTCCCCAAACTGTGTTTCTTAAAGCACCCTTCTCTAATCAATCTTTTGAATTACCCTGTTACAGGTCAGTGGAATGCTGAACCATTGATTAATAAATACATAACTTTGGTTTTTCTTCAGCTTTAGGTGTTTAGCCTTGCCATAAAATGCGTATTACATTGGAATTATAAATGTAAATCCCCCAAAATACACAGTTGTCCTCCAAAATGAGTCACTTCAATTGTTCTTAAAAGTTGTCTTGAAATTACTCTGTTTATTGTACTTCTCCCCTCTGGCTACACCGTGTTAGCTCAGCATGGCAAAGGCTTTGAGAAGCTGTCTGCAATGAGATTAGGTAGGTCCCTTGATCTGGGGTTACAATACTCTCCAAAAAATTGAGATAATGAATCTTTTAATCTTTTCCTACTGAGGAAGAAAAGGAACTTGAAGCTAGAGGAGTGTTACATGAGTGTTCTACTGAGTAGGGTGCTAGATAAAAGGAAAGTCATTTTCAAGTCATTTTGTGGCGCCAACTCTCATTGCCTCCATGGCAAGAGATGGAGCTCTRCAGCAATCTGCTTCACACTGTTTGTTTTACTGAGCACATCAATGAAGCAGGGGCCTGCTTATTGAGAGATGTATGGTAGCTGTTCTGAAAAATATGMAATATTTGTATTGGAATACTAAGTGATATTTATAAGCTCCAAGATTATAAAAATTGCAGTGGTTGGTGGCCACAGTTGCTGAAAATAAAGTTCTGCAATAACCAAGTTTGAAACAACACTTTTTCCTCATTTAAAAATAATTGTTTTTTGTTTTGTCAGTAGGTCAYTTAGCTAGTCTTGCAAATTGATTATGTTTCTCTCTACATTGTGATTGAGACAGCAGCATAATAGCCTGGTTACCATTGTGTATTTCTTTTGTTATAAGGAAAGCACACCCAGAGTATATGTGCCAGGCCAGGAAGTTCAGAGCTATAAGATATTAGTTGACTGCTCTAGTGAGTAGACTGTGAGACAAAAGAGTAACTTTTTAGCAGTTTGCGCAACTTAATCTTTTGTTTCCTTTGGTCTGATAGCAAATGTTTGATTTCAAGCACATCATAAATCAATAATAAAACAATACAGCAGAAAAGCTGCTATCATGCTGGAATGATAAAACTGAAGTGAGGTAATCCGTCTCTGCTGCTTAGCAACAGTTAGCTGGTTGTTGGGGGCTATTCTCTTCCCCCTGGACATGGAAGAACTGAAGGCAGACTGAGAACAACAGGCAACATTAAGGCTTAAAAGGGCAGGCAAGAGAAGGCTCAGTAAATATTGTGTATTTCTTTCCTTCCTTTCCTTCCTTTCCTTTCCTTTCTTCTTTTTCTTTGCTTGTTTTCTCTTACATTTTTTACTATTCCTGTAATGCCTAGCTTTGTGTGTGTGTGTGTGTGTGTGTGTGAAATAACATTGAAATACTTGGTGTTTCTTGTTTTCTATAAGAAACTCTAATTTTTAATTAAATTACATATAAGAATATCTTGATTTTGAAGGTCTGCTACATTATGTAGGTTTGGTCATCTGCGCAGATTCCCTTCATTTTCAGATTATTTAGCTTCCTCTAGAATTGTTCTGAAGTATCTGTTACAAATCAGAACAAGCAAGTAGCGGGATTTACTGGCACAAACRCTGAAATTTTAGTTCCATCACACTCACTGAAAGAGATAAAACAAACCAGCATATGTGTAAACCCATCAACATTTTGTGTTTTGTGTATGTGAATTAATGGATTAAAAGGCATCACTCAGATCCTCTGTTTAACTTTCCAGAATGGTTTGGTTGCCATTAAACTAATGTGTTTTAGTTTAATGACACGTGTCAGCACTGGTATACATGAGAAGTCCAGGTCCTAAAAGCTGCTTGCAGCTATTCCTAGAGAATTGAGAGTACTTCTGCTCTATATTTTTACTTGTAAGCATCAACATTTCTTACAGATTTACCCACCAAGATGACTAGTTATGTTAAGAGCAGGTTTGTTTGGTCTCCAGTATCAGCATGCTAGATAAGCTGCAGGTTTACATTATTCTTTCTGAAGTCAAGCCACCTTTATTTGAATAAACCTAATTCAAAGATAACATGTGATCAGGTTTCCAGCATGACTAAATAAGCTCCTTCATGATGTTGTGTCCAAGCTACGAACAAACTTGGATTAGTCTAGTTTCAGTGATGTTAGTATTCATCATGTAAAATATCTAATTATTACAGTTCGTTCTCATCATGTAATGGGAAGGTGATACAGTTAGGTGATACACACAAACTTCTAATATCTGTGCCTTTGCTTGGTTCAACCTTTGTGCACATAGTAAAGCAGGTCTTAATCCCATGTGGTGTTCTTTGCCAGGAGCATCATGGTGTTGAGGATGGGGATTTTGTCCTCGCTGTTGGGTCTGCCTTTGGTTATTTTTGATTTCACTGACATTGTTTGACAACTCACTTTTTTTTTCATAGCCCGACAAACCCCATGTTATAGCCACATGATGAAATACTCATTTAATATTGAAACAGTCACATTTTCAGTTTGTTTTTCACACTGGAGGTCAACTGAAAGTCAACTGAAAAAAGTATTACCTGACCACCTTGTATAGTAACTTTGGCTTTCCATTCCCAAAGGAAGGGAGAGGGGTGACAAATTAGAAAGTAATACTTCTGGATTTACCACTTTTCAGTGTTCAGCTTCAGATGAGGGACAGAGTTCACCTCCTGCCTCTTATCTCATTGCATGCTCAGTATTTCCAGCCTGTCTACCCATCTTTACACAGCTAGTGATGCCGTAATACTGCAGAGATCAGAAACCACTCACTAATTTGTACTGAAATAGTCTTGCTGACCAATACTGGGAGGAAAATATGCTGTTCCTTGACCCTGTCTTTCCCTTCTGTTTACTTCTAATATGGAATTAGAAGTACGTATAGTATTTTCTGACAGTATTTTCTGACAGTTTAAAGTTTGACTATTAGAGGCAGTAGAGGGGTAGAAATTGTGTTACCATAATCTGACCACACATTAACTGGATCAGAGAGGATCCTCATGTTAGAGAGGAAAGCRTGCTGGCTACCAAGGTCTTTCAGAAAAATCAAGTTTTGTGCATCTGAAGCTCTGTCTTCCTCAGTGTATAACAGTGCCTGGAAACACCACAAAGCACTAGATCCTTTGTATTATTTTTCATCCATTTCAGCTGTATGTGAAGATAAAAGGGCTAGGAGTTTCAAAGCAGAGAAAGCTGCAGAGTGAGGTGGAATTTCCTGGCAGCCTTAGAGGATAAAAAGCTGTTGGGATACGTGTGTGTGTTCTGGCTTGTTTTTTCAATAACTGCATGTTCAAGAGAAAGGTTTATGTAGCATGGAAACATCAGTAGGCTCAATGCAGAGAACTCACTTCTGAATAAAGAAAATAATTAGTTTAATGCTCCAAATATTTCAGAGATGTTAGTAATCTGTTTCTTTGTTTATTTTATTTGTTGTTTTTAAATTTCTACACAATTTGGTCTAGATTTCAAATCCTGCCCACCATGTAGTTTCTGTAGGAACTGTAGGCATTCAACAGCTCTTGTCTTTATTGTTTAAATGTCTGAAATTGTAGACATTTCGGTGGAGAATGATTAGTTAGTTCCAGTGGTTTTTTTTTGTTTGTTTGTTTATTAATAACCTTTGTTTTAAGAACATAGTATTTGAAACAATAATTTATCATGTGTAATTTAAATAGAAGAGATATCAGATAAAAAAGTCTTTTAAGATGCTCATGTAATATGCTCTGGTATGCAATTATACTCTCCTCTACAGCGGTAAATAATAACTATATTTGGGATTTTTTTCACTTTAATATAGAGTTCAGATTCAAAAAAAGTTGTTGCAAGACTGCTACAGTTTTAATATAACAGCATAAAATACATGTTTGGCATGTGCAGATAATTACCTTTGATTCCAAAGCTTMCAAAGCAAACAGATACGACAAATACAAATCTTCTTTTTGTCCTTTAATCAAKTCAGACTTAATGTTAGTCTGATGCTTGAATTGATAAATTTATATGTACAACCATTCTCATTGTGGACCAATATACTTATATGTAATAATATTMTAACATTTATATAATATAAATAATAATTGCTTTCCCTGTTTTCTGGAGAGGATTTTATATTTCCTTGAGCAATCGTGGCTACAGTTGAAAAGTATTAGACAGACATCATTACTCCTCAGTATATTCCTGGACATCTTCAGMGATGACAAAGAATAATTTCTGGTTTCTATCTTAGAGGATTTCCTCTCTGGTTTTGTTTTAAACTCTTTGATATAAGTTCTTTTCTTTTTGTGGGAACCAAAGTTCTTCTTAGGTCTAACTGCATTAAATGATGAACCAAACACAAAAGATCTTCCTTTTGATAACCTTTGAAATTATAATAACTTTTWAACCAAATGTCATACTTCTGGAAACTGTAATTTAGTGAAACAGGGAAGTTTCCTTATTCTGAAGCCTGTTTAAATGAGGTGGAGAATTATAGATGAACAAAATCTTTTGTTTAATGGTTCTGCTAAGAGGAATAGCCTTATTTAATCATTTTTTAATACGCCTTCCTATTTTCACTGCTTTAGTATTTAAGCTTATTTCATAACATCTATAGCAGATTTCAGGAAGTTACTTAGGGAAGATTATTGTATTTGTCAAGCAATTAAGGTCGCATTCATTCTATTTCAATTCATCTTGTAACACCATTTTGTGGTTTGTACTTGAGTGTATTGCCTGTCTGGTCTTAATAAATCTAACTAGGTTATAATGTATTTTTACTAAAGTATTTCCATATGCCCAGAGTCTTTCCACACTGGAAGTGCTGAATTATAGCAGAGGGTCTGGTGAAGGGCTGCCTGCCATCTGTACAAGTTATGCATGGAAACAAGTGCTCTCCTGGAAAAAGTAGGCTCTGTCATTAATTTTTTTATGAGACCTTGGCAGTTTAAACTTGCTTTACAAATTTACTTTCTGCTACTTAAAAAGAAACAGGAAAAAAAAATATAACTAGCAAACATTAATGAACAAATTAATTTCTGTGCCTCAATAGTCTTTCTGTAAAATAAGAACAACATCACTCTACATAAACCCACCAGAACTATTTTGAAAATTAACATAGTTGTGCAGCACTTGGGGACTGCAATACTAACCATGTATAAAAGCAGAAGGCAAGAAGGGAACTGATAATGCTGCCATCAAAGCAGTATTTTAACAGAATACAATAAATGAGGAGCAACATAACAAATAGCTGCTTGCGTAGGTTTAAGGGAGTAATGCACAAGTGGTGAATTTCCTGGTATTCAGGTGGTAAAATATGTATAATATAATTCTAGACTTTATTATGTAGAAACACACAAGATAAATTGAAGCTTCCTAGGCATCCTTATTTTTGGCATTTCCAGGCTGAAAATTTTAGTTTATATTTCTTCTTTTTTTTTGCAAGTTTTACCATTAAAAATATTTTGTGTCTGGCAGTCACAAACATTATGTAGAAGCAGATATAACAATGTATTGATTTGCCTTTTCAGTTAGAGAATGTATTATAATCTAAATCAATAAATCAGTATCTGATTCTTGTTTAATATATATTTACTGCCAAAAATATAGTCTGGTTGTTCTATTTCCTTATTATGGTTGTTATATATGGAAAAAATGGACTATTTAGAATTTAGGTGTATTAGTGCAGGTTATACACGCTTTTACAATTCCTCTTTCTAATTTTCTTCCCAGAAAAAGGCATCACTCTCTTCATTTCTCATTTGTAATGATGAAACTGTAGGCTTTATATTTTAAATGTTTTTAAAAGGCATTATTTCATAGTTTACCTATCATACTTTAAGTATATAGGGTGCCTGGGCTAACMAAAAGGCAAATATTGGATTTATGTAATCAACTGTGAACTTTTTAAAGGTTATATGTACTGTTACAGAATCTCCTGAATTTCTCATGGTGCCCTATCATTTGGAAAGGAATTAYACGTATTTTCTTACCTTGGTAGTTTCTGATCACGTAGTTATAAAAATCTCATAACTGATGTGGAAAAGCATGATTCCCCAAATAATGTTCTCCTATTATTATGTGCTGTGCTTTTGAAACCTATCTCTCTTTGTACCCTGACTGTCCTTAGAAATTATATCAGTCTAATTACATTGTACTTTTTTTGTCTCTCTTTAATAATTTTCACAGTTTTATTTTAGATATGGGTGCAGTAGTATAACTCTAAGATCTGCAATTTTGGCATCATTAGTTATTTTAGAAAGGACATAGCTATAGTGGTATAAAACAGAATCTTTGTATAAGCATGACTGCATTTCATCAAGTGTGTCCTTTCCGGATCCAGCTCAAACAGCTGGGGGCTCTGGCATCCAGCTGTTTCTGGCTGCCTAGTTGGTGGAGGTTACTTGTTTCACAGTTCAGCCAAAAGAAAAGAAATGCAAGTTCTGACATCTTGGCTACAGTAAAGTTAGCAAATGCTTCAAAACAATCAGCAGTTAAATTTGCTAGTTCTATAATTAAGTGGATTGGTTTGAGTTTCACTGGCTCTACATTGAAGTGACCTGTCAAGGCATCCAGGGAACATTTATCTTGGATTTCCATCAGTTTGCAAAATGATCCTCTCTTTAAGTACCAAGCAAGTTTCATTGTTTTTCCCATAAGAGTATAACTAAAACCCTAAGATGCTGGGGTTTTACGCTTATATTTTATTAAGTATTGAATTACTTGATTTGTTTTACTCAGACTTATGCCATGGCCCTTTTCTCATTTCTATTAAAAAAAAMCTTCAAACAAAAAAAGTCAAATTTCTTCTTTTTTCACCAGCAATGTGYTCTTGTGTAATGATAAGCAACTACTGCTGATATAAACAAAATAAACAAACAAACACAAAAAAATYTGCGTATTGGCTTTAATTGCCTAGGTGATGTGTGAGGTTTTCAAGACAGCTGTGAACAGTGGAAACTTTAATGGGAACAGTCATTATTTGAAYTTCTCCATAAGCCCACTGAATTTCCAAAGACAGTGGATGGGAACATGGCAATAAATCAGAAGAAATACACTACAGAGTTCGAAAGTTCATCTTCATGAGACAGATCTTCAGAGGMTATCATGATTAAGTAATCTTAAATCAGATTAATGTATAATCATGTTAATATATAGCCTATATTTGTCTCTATTATTTTATTGTAAGGCTTTTATTGCCCAGAATCTCCAAGTGACTTTAGTCATGACTTTTGCTTGCCAACACCACAAGCCTTGCACTTGCATGGTCTTATTAGCCATGAAAAAAAGCATTTATCTTCATGAAAAAGATACTTCTTTATTATTATTTGACAAAAATAACACTTTTGATAAAATAATTTTTGATAAAATGAAGACTTGAAGACTTTTTAGATTTTTATAATTCTAAAATTCCTTCCTATTTTCATGTCCCTATAAAAGTTTGCTTTTCTCTTATTTTCTGGGAATTCCTTTTCACTTCACAACCAGTGTTCTTGCACACCTCATTTTTAAGTATTAGGCTAGCTACTGTGTTCTTCTTTGTACTTTGTTCTGGATAAGGTAACTTCCTCAAATGAAATATGTACATATATATATATGTTATTGCTTATAGGATGGAATGGGAAATTTGAGAGTCACTAAAAAAGGAATACGACTTGAAGGAATATCTGAATTTCTACTACCACTATATGTGAAAGAAATCCATTCCAGAAAGGTATGTTTTACATCTTTTTTTCTTAACTTATAGTCAATATAAATTATTTTTTTTCAGTCTCAAATTACCGAATTTCATTCTTACACCTCCTCAACTTGCAGAAAGTGGAGTTTTGTTTTGAGAGTATAATAGAAGAGAAATCTGCCTTTGTATCCAAAATAGATTTTTTCTGAAACTTTGCTTGCTTTCTGAAACAAAATACTTCCTCTTAAGAAGGCATAAATATAAGGCATGAACATTTTATACTTTGTGACCTCAGTACTGGAAATGAGACATTTGATGTGAACTTTAGAAATCCAAGATGGACATAATATATGCTAAATGCAGTGATATAAATGAACGGTTTTTTATATGTTTAAGTAGCTCAACCTGAGTCCTTTCTGGTTTTACCTAGTGTGATTTTTATTTTTTTATTATTAAAAATAATTTTACTGAACTGCATAATGTCTCTCAGATTTAATTCTTCTAAACAAACCATATGTCATATTGTTAAATGTAATTGTTATTTAGCAGCAGGCTATGTTAGAGAGGAAGGAAGTAAATCAAGATACTGTATATTCGGAAGTGCAATATTACTCATTGTGACTCAGTCATGCTGGCTTGTATAATATAATAGTTCCATTAAAAATAATTTTGCATTATTTGAAATCTATTAAGTCCTTCCTACCACACAAGTGATAACCTGTGATCAGAGAGGAGTATATAATGGTTTTCAATTGAGTGCAGAGCATTTTAATAATATAAAAGTTGGCAGGAGTGCAGGGTATGTCTATATCCTAAATACGTTCGCAGAAAAATCTTTTTTCTTTACTATCTGAAATTTATCTTGCTTTCATAAAAATATATATCATTCATAAATGATGTTATGACAGTTTGCAGTCTGTCTTAATATACTTTTAAGTATGTTAAAAGATGTGTTAGTGAACAGCTAGTCTCTCTGTCTTCTTTTTCTGTAAAACCGAGCTCTTTCAATGCTTAAGAGTTGGAAATTTTTAGAATATTTAGTAGTGTATCCATCAGTAATGTCTGATTTTATCACTTTCCTGGGCAAATAATATTCTTTTACTTTTTGATTTAGTAAGGCTATACTCTGATTTCTCAAATTGGAAAAACATCYACAGGAGAAACTTGTCTAAATTTTTATCCTAACCATGAAAAGGACCTCTAAAATTTCTGAGTTCTTTTAATATTTCCTTAGTATTCTGATATGTGGAGTTTATGAAATCTGTGTAATATTCCCAGGCTGCGTAACCTGTATACCCACACTTCAAGAAGAACACTTTTTTCCATTAGAAATTACAGTGTGGTGTTCATAGTGTGTTCATTATTAGTTCCTTGTCACAGGTGGATGGTGTCTATTCCAGTTGGCATTATTGTAGATGCCAGTTACCATTTGGGATATTTGCTTGTAGAGGGCTTCATACAGCAGAACGTTCATTCTTGTAAAGTCAGTATGGAAGGTTCTGTGTCAAATGAGATTAATAAGATGCCCAAGTAGGATATTAATTTCACACAAAGCTGCTAGCCAATGTGAGGAAAAAGTGCATGCAAATATAAGTGCTGTAAAGGAACAGGATGCGAAGTCTAAATTTCTTTTCCATTTTTCATCGTTGGCATTGATCCAGGTGCAAGCAATCCGGATTATGATATAGTCTGTATACAAGACTGTATACAGACAGTCTGTAACAAGATATATGAAATCAAGCAGCGCATAATGCAATGACCTGTATTATTACTATTTTCCACACCTCCTGTATTTGATTTCATTATCATCCATTATTGCTTYGGTTATGAATGGAAACAATTAGTGTAGAGTTTTATTAGTTTGCCATAAAGGAGAAAAAAAAAAAAAAAGCATGATTTTTTTCCTCAAGAAAAAACTTTCTTCAAAAGTTTTCTTTAAATTTTTAGATATATTAATCTCTTCCATTCAAACATGCAATGCTTATAAACATTGAAGAAAGCCTAAGTTTTCTTCATTTAATAATTTTCCTTGCAGATAAAAGAGGTAACTCGTTGTCTTATGCTCTGGCAGTTGTTTTGCTTTTGTATAGAGATAACRAGGTTGAAACTATGCTCTCTGGACTTGGTTCATGTGTTTTCAGTAGCTAATGCTAGAGAAGACATTATATAGTGACTTACATGAAAAACATTTTAAAAACTTCAAGAAAACAGAAATATTGACTGCATATAAACTTGTAACTGAAAATATACAACGAAAAACTTGCTGTGTATCTTGTATTTTTAAATATATGATTTCTTTTCTGAGAACAAATAATATTTTTCCAAACCTGAGCCATCCTAGGAAACCTATTTGACGGTATTTTTTTCATGTTTTCTCCAAGTATATATCATCATTAATATAGAGTTAATCTTTGAATTCGGGACTGTTTGTACTTAGGCATGTAATTGTGGCTTAGATGCCTTTATGTGAAGGCCTGAGTTCTCTTCTTGACATAAGGTTGATTTGGTGGGTTTCCTCTGACTTCTTGATTTTTTGCACAGTCTACCATATTGATGAATACTGTGATCACTGCAAAAAAATCACTTCTATTTTTTCTCCAGACTTTTCTTAGACTTATTGGAATTTCTTAAGTGTTGTTTGATAAGCTTTCTTTGCCTCTGTTTAATGATGGCAAATCTTGAGGTCTGTACCTTCTGGCTTTAGTCCAGTGCCAAATTTCAGGCTAGTTAAAGGGCAAAAATATTCAGTTATTTGAGGAAAACTTTCTACTTCCAGCAGCCATTTTTAGGYCTACACTGAGCTGTTATGGCCTTGAATTTTCTTGTAATGTATCAGTATGCATCTTTACCATTGAAGAATAGGTCCACCTTCTGAACTGTCTCCACAGACTGTAACTAGATTTCTACTTAGAGAAATAGTCAATTATTTCTGATGACTTTTGCTCATGTGAGGTTAAACACAATGATGAAGTTATTTTAAAATCACATTTACTAGATCAATATTTTAAAAGTTATTTCACAATTATAAAACACACATGAAATGCCATCTAGGGTGTAGTCTAGTACATGTGATTACACTGGTCTTGTGCTGATATAGTGTCTAGTTTCTATATGTTTTATTGTGCTAGAAAAATTACTATATGCCCAGAGAGGAGATGTAGTCTCCACCCTCTCCATCCTTAGTCTCCATTCAAATGCCATCTGGACAGGCTTCTGGGCAATGCTCTGTAGATGCCCCTGCTTTGAATAGTGGGAGTTGGACTAAATGTTCTCCATCACCAACCATTTTGTGATTTTCTGTCTAGAATAAAGCGTGTAGCTTACATAGAAATAAACTGTTTCTCTATAATCTGCTTTATAGAAATCCCATAGATTGTGGTACTTAAATTTTTGTTAAGTATGTCTTGCACAATCCAYAGAGTCATAGAATAGCTTAGGTGGCAGCAGCCATCTGGTCAAAACGGTGTCTGCTTTGAAGCTACATGAAGAAGGCATGTGACCAACGGCTATCAAGCACTCTCCTATGTACCTTCTGGCTCAGGGACTGCTCGCTCAGTCTGGTGGAGTTGTCATGCCTGAAGTGTGTTCATAAGCAGTTGTAATGTTCTCTAAAGATTTTCTTTAGAGTTTAGAGTTCTCTAAAGAACATGTAGAGAAACTCACTTCCCCTTCACCCACCCCAAATATATTCTTGTGAAAGCTTAAGGGCAAATTGTTCCCTATATAAGGTCTGCTTTCTGCTCTATAAGATGCCATATAGTAAAGCTAGTGTGAGAATCCTGCAGTCTTACCACTACTGAGAGATGAAAGTACCAGGGAAAACTTAAATAGGAAACGTAGTCATTTTTCACAATTTTGTACTATCAAAGAATCAAAAAGACACCTAAAGTCGTGCCCTCTTTATTGCTCTGTATAAAGTACAAGGCTTGTTTCTGCAGTTGCATGTCACAGTCCTCTCTAATAAAGTCTGAAATGCTCCCAGTTCATTTTTCTGATACTACTTTTCCGATTTGCCTTTGGGAATCATTCATCTGTCAGTGAGAATAAAGTCACTACTGTGGTATAAAGGGCCCACCAAGTCGTTGTGGCTTTCAACATGGAGCACTTCCAGTGTACTGAAAACCTGGTGTCAGTTTATTGGCTGTGAGCATGATATAAGGTATTCTTAACCACAAGTTTGCCAAGGAACAAGTCATTCTTATATTTGTTGGTGGTCTCTGTAGGGACTGCCATTCTGAAATTGAATTGGCTGTACTCCACTCCTTGCTGACAGCCGATAAGACCTTCATGAATCATGACTTTGCCCTTGACATGCTATACTTCACTGAAGCTTGTCTGGGGATCACCCAATTGTACAACTCTATCTTTTCTACACATCATTTTTTTCRTGTCACCTGGGTACTCCACTTATGATTACAATGATTTGTTGCTCGTCCAAGGAAGATGTGTACTTCTTATGCTGAAAAATCTGAGTTGATATTGTCCAAGCTTTTGTTTTGTTCGTTACAGTTCATGAATACAGTCATGAGTGGCCTAAATCCATCCATTTTTATGCTAGCCTGAGGAATAAATGTTAATTTGGGAACATTTCGTGATGTAGAATAATTAAAGAAGTAGTGTGTTTTTTTTTTTTTTTTTTTTGGAGTTTTGTTTTTGTTTTTGTCTTGGTATCTCAAATGCATATTTAGTTTTAAAATATTTCCTTGATTGAAATGCTTTGATATTCTACTAGGATAAATTTCTGTGAAACTCTGTGATAGTTCAGGTTGATCATTATATCCTGTGCCTGATCCTAATACTCAAAGCTGAAATTTTTAGCTTTGAAAATGCATTTATAGGGTGTTGTTTGTTTGGATTTTTCTTTGCCCTGAAGGAGTTTCCCAGTGTGGTATGAACTTCAAACTCTTTTATATGTTTCTAGGATCTTTTCCTCAGTGACTTCAAGAAAAGCATTTTTCTTTGTGGCTAGATATTTTCTCAAAAAACTGTCCATCTTCTTTCTATTTCAGAAAGCTGTGTTGCCTCAACATTGCCTTTAATGAGGAAGGATCAAGCTTTCTTCCTCAAGTTAAAATAAGAAGTGTGTGTGTGTGTGTGTATGTGTAAAATAGCTGCAGTGAAATAATATGCTTTAGAAACAAAACTATTCCTTTCAGGTTTCTTGCACTGCCTACAATAAGCAAAAAAAAAAAAAAAAAAATAGTAATACTCATTGTTACTAGATCCTAAGTACGTTGTTCATTCAGTCCTTCCTTATAAAATTTTAGTAGAGTAATAATTCTTCTTTTTAAATGTAAAATTAATATGTATTTTTCATCATCTTGTGCTTTATGCTCTTGAATATTTACTAGCATTGTTCCTCCAAAGCAGTTTAGAAGTTTTACTTTGGAGAAATACTGTGCAAAGATTTGGTTATTTCAGAACAAGAACAGTCTTTGACCCTGGCCCGCGTCCAACAGTGATAATAACAAATAACATTAACATTAGTTGAAAGCCTTGTGGACTTTAACAGCATTTTCATGATCATAATTGCACAAAGCAAAACATTTTAAACTTTCCTTGGTACAAAGAGTATGATCAGTGATATTACTTGAATTTATTTTTCATTTAAAGGAATTAAAAATTCAACTAAAAATAATCTCTAAATTGTTGGTAAATACCACGCAGTTTTAACAAATACATGTATTTTATGCTGTGTTCCAGTGTCTAACTTTGCATGTAATCATTCTGCCCTTTTTCAGTGATAATTTCTTGTGGATTTTGCAGAAAAGCATTCTGATTTTCCAATTTAATTTCTTCCATGAATATTCCAATGAAATCCTCTTTTTTAGGTAGTTTCTTCCTTTCTATGAATATGAAATTAAGTAAATGCGAAACGGAGAGAAGATGTTGAAAGGTTTATTATTCAAACCTCAGTTTATAGATAACAGCACATTTTGCTGATTTGCAGGTGACCAAAATGTTCCATTGTACCTTTTCATTATATTTTACGATATTATCAAAAGTTGCTTCAAAAAGGTTGAGTTTTCTGGTGGAAAACTTTGGAGACTTTCTCTGTGGAAGATTCTTTGGAAGAGTCTAAGTAAATTTCAATTTATAACTGTTTAATATTTACTTCTTTTAGGCAAATTAAGACTTGAAATGAGCTATTTCAACTAAGCCAAAAGCCAAAGTCATTTGTCTTTTGTGCCTTCTTGAGAATAATGTTAAAAATATATCCACATATTTTTAAATTACCAAGTTGATTTCTCTCTTTTTTTTTCTGTCTATGCTTTGTTATAATACATTTTTTATGCTACAAATAATATACAACTAGTATATTGAGTATATTACTCAATAGAATTACAGTGTTGAAAAATGTTAGTGCATGCTAGTGAGTTATACCTTACGAAGGGAATCTGCACCTACATCTTAAAAGAACTTATTGTAAGATCCCAAATTTAAATAGGCAGGATAGTATTTTGGTCAAAGTACTTTTTTCTGCAAGTAGAAAAGTAGTTGCTTTTGCAAAAAGCTGATCCACTTTGCATTTCTGGCTTAGCTTTTCAGGGCACCTCATCAACATCACAGGGCGCCCACTCACACTTAATTGAATTGACAGCACAAGACTTTGCTTTTGTAATTTCATAGTTCCTTGATTTCTTCAGAAAATATGGAAAAGAGGCCACAGATTGAGTGGAGAAATCAGATCTGGTAGATATTAATGGAAAAATTCAGAACCAAAAATAAATTAAGACAAAAGTTATTTTAGAAATGTTTTCCTTATGACCTAAACCAGTTGGGGGGGGGAGGGGGGGGAGAGAGTCAAATCATTCTGTGTGCCTATTGTAGACTTCACTTTTTTTTTTTTCCTAAAAGTATTTAATTTCATGTAGATCAGTATTGGAATGCCAAGTTTGGTACCAATGGAGATTTCACTTTTACTAAGGAGAGTAAAGTACAATAACATTTTACTTGTAAAACTTAATCCACCATGACAAAGCTGGATACACCATGCTACTACAGTTACCATCTATATTTAAAAAGACTACTGCAATATATATACTGTATGAATTGTTGGCAGAATTATGCATTACAGAATGACACTCTAACAAACTTTGTGAACTATAGATACTTGCTTTGCAGAATGAGTAATTTCAATTCAGCTGAAGATATAAATGAGTCTCTGGCTCCACACCAAGAACCAACGTTACTGTAAATCCCCAGATGTTTATTGTACAGTCATAATGCTGAAACTCTAATTACCAGTTCCAGTACAGGATGTTAACTTGCTCAGCTACTTCCATTATAAGACTTTTGCTTTCCCTAGGAGTTTTCTTTATCTCAGGCTTACTGATAAATTTCAACATCTGTAGCTTGAAGTTCTTTCAGTATTTATTTCCATCTGAATTTGTCCCAAAACTGTTCTTGTAATACACATATTAAAATTATTCTTATAACCTTAATTTATATCTGTGGGACTCAGATAATACATGACATCACACTATATGATCATGAAAGTTTATTGGGTTTTGCCTTTTTTCTCAAATTAGAGATCATTTTTAGAGTTTGGAAATTTGTCTTTGAAACATTCATGCATTTAACTCTTCGTATTTGTTTTTCAACTTCTTCTGCATGCGTGTTTCAGGCTATTTTTCTTGTACCTTTCTCAGATAAACGTGTCTTAGTGATTGCCAGTCACAGTGTCTTAGTGATTGCCAAATACAGGAAGAGGCACCTGTTGAGCGTAGTACAAATGCTTTGAATTCAGGTAGTCAAAACCAGCAGCTACTAATGCATTCTATGTAGGGAAAAAAAAAAGGAGCATGGATCTGTTTTACCAACTTGAGATCAGTGCTCAGATGAAGGCATATAGATGCATCAATATTATTTGATCTTGAGTTTTTATTCAGGGATTGCATATYTCATACATTTCCCTAACTCTGGTTTGACAACAACTTCTTTATGTCCCATTCACATTGGTTTCTACATAGGAACCACATGGGGATCTATATAGCATGCCTGACAGCTAGACCAGGATCACAGAGTATGCCACACAATTCAGGAGGAGTTGTAGATTTGCAGCACTTTAATTTGGATGAAGAGTGTATTTTTGAAGTGTATCTTGCAGCCCTTTCCAGTTATTGCCCTGTGGTATATGTTAGAGCATGGTCTCTTGGAGCCTGCAAGCTGGATTCTTTTTCTACAGAAAAAAAACAGACAGGAGTAAGCTCTGCAGCTACTATTGGGCATTCAATCCACAGGACTGGATAAAAGTTAACCACAAATAACACCTCACAAAAYATGCACACATTTGAACATGAGGTACACAGCACCAACAGCTTTACTCAAAAAGTCAGTTCTAACTGGACCGTGCTAATGTAGATATAACCAGTTTCTCACTTCCACTCATCAAGTTATTCCCCTTTGCTTCAATTCTAGTTTGACCACCGACCTGTAGGTTTACATATGAGGTTTAATTAATGTCTTCAGCTGTAATCTAGAGTGTGTGCCCTCCCTTGCAGACACTTTGGACAGTTTTTTTGCTCTTTAAAATTGATAAAGAAATCTCTAAAGTTCCAAATCAGCATAGTTACTGAGATGTCGCTATTTAGAATACATAAGAAGCCGCCTTTAGCTTTGACTTCTAACAGTTCCATACTCAAAGTCCTTTATTATATCAGGCTGTGTATCTGTGCTTCTTTGTAGGCTATTATGCCTGTGTGTACAGCAACTTTATTAAGTAATACTCAGTAGGCAGTGAATCTGAATAGTTAGAACCCACAGTCATTTATGTGTCTACAGTTTTGCCAAATTTCCACAGAAATACCCTTTCTTTGCAGTTGGACTTAGTCTTGCCAAACAAAGGATTGCTGCTTGTGTGTGTGTGCGTTCATTCTCTTTTAGTGAATGTGAAACCTCACCTATATTGTGTACATTTAAAAAAAAAAAGTTTTTAATTTATAAATCCTTTTTTATGAAGGTCTCAGGATCAAAATAGTTTGGAAACCTTTCAATTTCACCGTGCGTGTGCGATAGCCCTTTTCCTTCGTTTAATTTTCAGCAGTCAATACCATCATCTGTTCTGATTATCTTCATAGTTTTACTTGAGTAAATCTTCAAAAGTAGATCTTACTACCTATATGTTTTGAGTCCCCAGCTTAGCAAACTTTAACCAAATTTCATTCATTATGTTGAATGAATGTTTCGCAATTTAATATTTTACACACAGAATTGCCATTCTAAACAATGTGTCATTTTTCCCGTAAGATTTTCTTAATAGTTATAAACTTAGCAGCTCATTTCTCAGCAGAGCTGGCAAATTCAACAAATGTCCACCTAACTGTATACTTGTCTTTGTCTTCCAAGCTTAAGTGAAAAGAAAGAGTAAAGTCGGTAATATACCTTGACAGTAAACAAATTTACTTTATTTAGATTGTTATAAGCCTTTAAAAGTAAAAGACTGCTCAGAAAAATATCCTGCCCTGGTACTTTCCTCTTTCATATAATTTCAAGGACCAGAGGGTACTATTTCTAGGATTTATGTGAGTGCTTAGAATTTAGACATTTATTTCTCTATGCCATTTGTTTCTGTGCTGAGATGTTTACAAAGGTTAGAAAACACAGAATCATGATCAGTTTTTATTTCTAAAGGTCGATAGCTTTCTTCACGATTTCAGATAAGATGACTTCTGTGCCTCAATTCCTTTTTCTGTAAAACAAGGGCGCTGTAAAAAAGAGCACTTTCCTATCTCACAGAAGGTTGTAAGGCTAGATGTTTTAAAAGGTTATGTGCACTGTGAGACTTTCTATGTACTACATAAAGTAGTAAATATCGTATTTGTATAGTGTTTTATATGAAATAGCGAGGTCATCCATTAATGCTCAGTGCCTCCAKTTACTATTAGAACTATTATTTTGTTTTCCTTCTAGAAGATCAAGTTTATAAGCATCATTCTAAGCTTATCCTTCTCTTATAATTTATTTCCTGTGTGTTTTGAGACTGATGAGCTATAAATTGCCCATGAGATGTGGTGCTTTTCTTCTAATCAGATTCTATAAAAAGTGAAGCCTAGCATTATTTTATCGCTGTACTAAGCAGTTCTGCTAATGATGCTACCAATACAATGTTCCCATTAAAAAAAAAAATGAAACTGATAATGATGTTGCTCCAAATTGGGAATGAAGAACGAACAGTTTTGTTATGAATTGCTTCTGGCAAATCCTTTGAGATGCTCCAGGAGCAAGAGCTCTAACACTAGAGATAGTATTAGAAAAAGTGCATCATGCTCTTTAACATTTTCACAGGCCTGATGTTTCCTACAGCTGCTTTCTCTGATGTGCTTTTTCCTTACAAAAGTAAATAGCCTTTGATCATAAATAAAATATGCAAGAGGTACAAAGGAGCAAGAGAGAGGAGATCCTGGCTTTATTGGAGCCAGGCAACGTGTGAATTGGCTTCCTCTCTTTATAAAATGCTATGTTTTCTTTCTCGTTCATGGAAATGGATCTAGGATTTTCTGAATCTGTGTGTGTGTGTGTGTGTGTGTGTGTGTGTGTGTGTGTGTGTGTGTGTGTGTGTGTGTGTGTGTTTTAAAAATTTCTCTCAAAACCAGGGTATATATTAAGAGTTGTTCTGATTTTTTTATTTTTTTTTCAGGAGGACATTTCTTTTGATTTCATGTAGTGGTTCCTAGCTAGTTTATTTCGTATTATCTCTCTGGAATTTCCTAAATCAGTGAGGAAGACCTCATCCTTATGCTTTTAAAACATGGAAAGAAACAGAAGCTAATTTTTAAGAGAGCTTGGGTAGCTAAAAGAGGGTGTTTGGTGTTTGTAAGTGAGGAATTGCAAGTGCTTACTGCTTGAACTGTTGAACTTACAAAGRAGCCTGTTGTTTGCTTAGCAACAAATGTATGCTGCAGTTCTCTACAGTGATAAAAAAAAAATTCTATACAGTGGAAAGCTATACAGTGATAAAAATTTTATACAGTAATAAAAGTATTTGTTCTATTGAGCTTTATTTCATCTTTCAAAGTTGTGTAAGTTGCAAAGACCTCTTTATGTTGAAGGTGTAAATCTTGATTTGAAAGCTAAAGAACTATATTAAGTGAGCTGGTCATCATTCTTGTACAGGCAATTGTTTGAGTTGGCTTTAGGCAAAGACTGCTTTGAAGATTGACCTATTTTCAATTTAATGTAGACCACTAACAATGCTTTTTTCTATCTTTTTGTTCGTTATTTGCTGGAGCCATTTCATGCATTTGTTTTGAAAATCTGTTGTGCATTAGTTAGTAGTGCAGACATGCATATGGTTGTTTAGGTAGTGGAGAAACCGTGGTCCAGTAAAATCTCTTCTCTATATTCTTCTCCACAAAAAGAAACCTAAAGCAATGGCACTCAGGACAATGTCACAGTGAAGTAATATGCACAGCATTTTGAGCAGACGAGTGATGGATGAGAAAAGGTTCMACATCATTAGTATTTTACAAGGGTTCATTGAGTGCCACAAGTACCTTACCTCTGGCTCTACAGCCTCTGTGCAGATACAAGTCACAAAGACTAATTAAAATAAGAATATCTGATGGATCCTCAACCGTTCTCTGCTTGGTTTGAGTGCAGTCAGAAAACACCTGCTTCTGTTGTGAAAACTGTAATCAATTAACATTTACCTCGGGGTAATTAMAGCCATATGCCTTTGATTCCCTCTACAGAGTTTTTTGATGTTGCTCAGCTTTGTCCTTTTAAGTGCAATCCTGCCATCCTTTCCAGTGAGTCTTGTTGTTCTTAAACTGTCATATGCATTTATTATTTTAATAAATCGAAAGAAATAAAATGAAACTTTGGATATGGTAGTACATGGTATTAGTAAGAGTGACAGAATGTGTTGCTTAGTGACTACCCACATCTTTTTGATGATTTGTTTACTTGTTTTGAAATTCTTCTAAAACTCATAGTTGAAACACTTTTCTTCACACTGGAAATTATTCTAACTTCTCTCTGGTTAAAATATTCTTGTTCTGAAGAGCAAATGAAATCCTGATTTGTGTTCTCAGTCTTTCTTACATGGAAGGGAGGATCATGAAATCAGCATAACAAGACATGCAAGTGTTTATGAGGCATTTTGCAGTGACTTTATCTCCCACTCCCGTTCTGTATGTCTTTTATGTTTTTCTCTCTTGCAGCTTCTGTTTCATTTTTTAAATATAATTTAATATTCCTGGGGAACAGGAGGAAGAATAAGAGCCCATGAAAATGACCTTATAATGTAGTTATCAGAGAATTTACCTGAACCAGTGATATCTCAGTTTCAGATAATGATCCAACTAAAATTTTGTTGATAAGACATGAGTTTTGGAATATTTTTAGCTACTTTTAAAACTAAATTTTATAGGAAAGCCATGTATTTTGTAATATAAATTGGCCAATCTCTTCACTCAAGCCATTAAATTGCATGCCTTTCCATAGACTGACTTCATCAAAATTTTGGGTGTAGTCCCTGGRATATATACTGCTGTGAGGAAATATAGGGTTGATTCATCCTCACGCTAACTAGGGTTTCTAGGTAATTAAAAGTGCTTCCTAGCATTATTAAAAAATACTTCCACTTTCTCATCTGCATGTAGTGCTCTTTCTTTGTATGCATGCACCATAATGAAGGTAATTCTCTCCGTTCTCAGAAATTCCAAGCAATCACAAAGAGGATTAGTATTGTTTTAGTCTGGAGAGACTGTGTTTGTATTTGTTCTTCCTGTCTTTATAAAGCAGTAGTTTACCTTGTCTGATTTTCCGATATGAGAGCTGTGGAGGGAAGGAAGAGAGAAAAAAAACTGTTGTAAGGAAGACAGACCTACAGATTTGGATGAGGCTTAAAAGGAATAATGACCTTTCTTTTCTCAAACAATTCATGCCACTTCATGCCATTGAAATTATCAAGTTCTTTCCAGTTTTTTATGGTGGTGGCAGGAGGGTGGAATAAAACAGTGAGGTCTAATCCTAATCCCAAATTACCATCACAGAAGCCTCAAATGCAATATTATTGCCATAAGCAAATGTTGCCTTCTCTTAATATCTTGCAAGGAGTGTCCATTTTTGTCAGTAGAGTACAGTAGTGTGATTGTTTCAGTGYTTGAACACAGAGTAACTACCTGTGGTGCAAAGGCAATTAAACTGGGGAATTTTGAACAGACTTTAAGTTATCAGCATGTTGTTTTCTTTAGGAGTAAACTTTTTCAGAGCAGTCAGAAATTTCAAAGGGAGTTACAAAGAGCGTAGCTATTTTAGCTGACATACTACGCAAACAAGAAAATCAGGACACTGGAACTTTTTGCAGGGTTAGGTATAAATAGAAATAGAACTGGCATGTTTCATTTGAGGGAGGAGAAACAGAAAGAAGGGCATGCATACTTGAATACAAAAACCATTATGGTATGTCAGGTTCTCATTCTTAGGGCAAATGTATTTAGAATCCAGGGAGAATTTTCTGGTGTRTCAGTGTAAGTATGATTCTGGAGGAGAAGAATACAAAAATAACTGAAATATTTAGATGAAACATTCTATAATTTAACCCAAGAAAAACAAGAGAGAAAAAAAAAAAACTTTGGCAGAATGCAAGAATTAAGTCTGGTGTTTTAAGGATGATGTCTATTTTTATCCTTATCTGATCCCCTCCATCATTCTTCTTGGAGAGGATATGTTTGCAAGAAATATGGCTAGGATCTGAAATGCAACAGTACTGCGGTGCACAATTTTGAGACAATATATGTGCACTTAATAAGAATGACAGCTATGGGAAAGCTATGCAATAATGGAGCAAATGATTATTTTGGCATAGTGCAAAAGTAAAAGGGAAGTTGAAACTTGTACAAACTATGATAAAATCAAGAATTTCATAGTTTGACATCGCTGTTTTAGCACTACTTCATCTCTTTAGTTTGATTTCCAAGTTAAACAAAAAAAAAAAAGGCAAACTGAGAAAAGAACTCTGTATATTCTATTATACAAAATAATGTTTACCTTGGCAAGGTTATTGTCGGAGACACAGCTCATATTCCCAGTTCAATTTCTGCCATTTAAACAGAAAGATTCATTGGTGTATGTAACAAGCTTGTGACTGATGTATGGACCTAAGAGTAGATACAAATAGCAAGAACTGTTTGGCAGTGTGTTTTATGATTGCTTCTGATGGCACTTTCTTCCTTGCTGGATACACCCTACAGTATTTGGTTCTATTTCTCATTTTAGAGGAAGCACATTCTAGAGATCAGGGATTCTTTGTCTCCCCTATTCTCTCATTTTCTTAGTGCTAACTTTCTGCATTCTACCCTGGGAGTAGAATTCACAACCTGACAGGGTCCTCCTCATGCTGGTAGGAGTCTTGGAATCTAAGTCTGTGTCCTAACAYATAGTTCTCACTTATTTTAAAAGAAATTGTGTAACTTATACTTCAGATACTCTTTCCCATTAGCAAGACAGCCAGTAACAATACTGCTTCTATAATTTTCAAACAGCTGCTTCTTCCTTTTCCTTTAGTCCTGGACAATTTTTTTTTTACAACACCAAACATCGTTAGAGTGCTCCCCTCTTGTCTTTCTCACTTCTTGAATAGTTTTAAGAGAGGTTTGAAAAACTGTAGTGAAGATTTTGTGAAGTTGCCCATCCTTTCTCAGCTGTCTGCCAATCCCCCCAAAATATATAATCAACCCACAGGCGATTTGAATACCTTGTGTTTACATCTTTCACAGATGAACATCTGCTAATGGGAATGCTTCCCTTTCTTCAGGGATTTTAGAGCATTATCTAGTCGACACTGGTTTGATGTGTTGATGTTTTGAGCTCACAGTAAAGACTATAACTATTTAGCAGACATTGCTAACCTCATAAGCTTATTTGAATGAGCGTACACCCTTCCTCCACCAGAAATGGATGTGTATGTGAGCTGTTYTCAACAATTTTGTTGACAGTTCTTTTGCAATTCTGGCTGCTTCTCAAAAAAACAGTCAGTGCTCCATGATGACCAAGAACTGTAGAGATGATACGTGTCTTGTACACCAATTATAATTATAAAATCTGCCCAGGTAAAACATTCTCAGAAACCTGGAGAGCTTTACGCTACATCATTATAGTCTGGAAAACATACACTGATTAAAACAGAAATCTGTTGAGAATTGAAATATGCTTTCCTAGGTCCTGTAGCAAAGAAGAAATGATTACATAGACAAAGATTGCAAGTTAATGAATGTAATTCCTTTACAAAAAGAAAGTGGCAGTGGAGGTTAATCATCTGAACCTTGAAATTAGACCCAGGGAGAGATGATGGTATAATACCCTTGGTGGTCTTCATCATTTGCACTCTTCTTTATTTTTGGTTTTCTATTTACATTCTCTTCTGTACCTTCAGTGTGTAGATATAAAAGTCTACTCATAACCTGGTATCTTTAGGTCAGATGAAGGAGGCTTATCTCTGCACAGCAAGCTGTTGCACCCTGTAGTGCTCCATCATCATTCATCACTTGAGCAGTTTTCAAGAAATCTTATTTATTCTATATTCACATTTCATCAGGCTGCACATAAAAATCTTCAGGACAGTTCTCGAAGGCTTTCTGAGAAAACCTTAAAAGATTGGAATCTATTATTCCTAATTCCCTATTATTCCTAATCTACATTTTAAACACTGTCACAATTGTTACTTGAGCTCATCTTGGAATAAAAGATAAAGACTGAATAGGCATCACAATGAGATAATTTAAAAAACAATGATCCTCCWGGTCGCTGCACACCCACTCTGGATCAGATCCCAAGCCATACAGCAAACCCAGAAATGCCCTCAATGGGACATTAATTATTTTTGAATGGGTGCTAGAAAATAATGCGATTTGGCCTCAGAAGCCAACTTATCTGTGATATGCCTCTGGCTTATGAGCAGAAATAAAGAGAAAAGAAAATTTGTGTCTCCTGCGGTAATCAACATAGTATCTGAATGGAAGAGAGTATTGCATACTTGCAGCAAAAGCACATTTAATTTTTCCTATGCATCAGTGCTAGTACATATTTAGAATTGCCACACTTCTACTAACAGAGGTACTATATGCATGCCAGGACATGAAAGTGACTGCTGGTTGCTTCTGTAGAACATCCGCTGTTAGCGTGGTTATGATTTTACAGTGCGACTAGAACAACAAGTCAYGCAGAATCACACTTTAGCCAAGTCATGCTTCTCAATTTTCCCCCAAGAGAAGGTTAATGTAGGATAACCCGCAGTTGGATTCATAATTTTTCCAAAAGAGCARAAATCTGGAATGGAATTAATTTTTAAATACTAAATAGACTAAATCTAGAGTAGAATGAATGTATTTTCAGTTCTGTATTCCAGAGGCTTTGGAGCRGATTAGTATATACTTGTGCATTCCTATGCGTGCCCATGTTTCTGTTTAATGAATCTACTTGCCAGGTATGTGGTCCATTGCTTTGAATATTGCAAAAACTCTATTTGAGGTTTAGGTTTCTGATAGTTTGCATTAAAGCATTTAATCTTCTTTTATTTTTCATCCTATTTCTTTGCTTTGTTTTCATAGCTTTTTTCTTTACTCTAGTCATATTCTTCAAAGAATTTATGCATTAAACTGGCAAAGTAGTAGGAACACAAATCCAAATACTCTTAATATTCATAGCTTTATTATTATAATCTATTTTTTTCCAGATAGTAGAACTTGAAGTGAAAGAAACTACTGAAGTTTTTTTCCATAGTAACAGACTTTAAATCACRCAGCTGCTATGAATATGAAGTTTTTGGCTGATGATGGCATGTGACTTTCAAGAAGACTTGACTCGATCTTCTGATTGTGTGATCAGAATTACTATTACTGCTAATAGATAATACCAATTAATATCATTATAAATGTTTGAACACGTATATAAATGAAATATGAAGAAGATGAGGAAACAACAACAACAAAAAAAAGACTTCTCATTAGTAGTCCTTAAATATTTAATGTTAGGCACATTTTGAACAGTTTAGAGAACGGAACCATAAAAAATGTATGGATGCATTGATTCATTTTGACTATTTCAGATAAATCGTGAATATCTTGAAATAAAGTAGTGAACCTTTGAAAATCCTACTTGAGTTTTTCTCACATGAGACTAGAAACCCAGTTTTGAGCACAAGAGACAAAAGCCCTCTCTCTAGTTGAAGTTGGAAGCCGTCAGTATTGCATAGCAGAGTTGAGTGTGCAAAGAAAGAGAATAACAATAGTATTTTTATGATATTATGTTGTATTTGCCATTGCTATTTAGTGGCCTGAGCAAAGGGCACATTGGAGCTTAGGAATCACTCAGATCAAAGGTTACAGAATCAGTTCCTGTCCTCCTGCAATAAAWTTTTGTTTTATTTTTTTWTTCAAGTGGCACAAGACTCTTACTATCTTCCTGCTTAGTAGTTCATAGCCTGGTTAGAGATAGAGATTTTAATTCCTTTGGGCTGAACTGAGAATAAAACTGTGTCTCCTACTTCTTGAGCATATGCTCTACTTATTAAAAAAAAATTCTATGCAAAGCTACAAGCAGTAGTGACAAAATCAACACATTTAGTCTCAATGCTGTATTTGCAGGCTAATGTTAGGAATCACCACAATCTGAAACAAATCTGAAATTTCTTTTGTTAGCAGACAGGTGCCTGGATGTTCAGTTCAAACAAGATAATGTCATGTAAACATAAGGACAGTGCCAAAACTTCCAAGGACTAAACAATRTTTTCCTGGGGAAAAAACAAACAAACAAACAAACAAAAAAGCACTAAGATATCTGAGATACCAAGTCTTGAGTTAAATAGATTTTTATGGGATAGCTTTGATTTCAAAATGAAATTCATGAAGACACCTCAGTGCTTTTCTACAACTTTTGACTCCTTAGATAAATTTGAACAAGAGTTATCAAAAGTTGTATGATTATTTTAGTAATTATTTTAAGAATTAAATTTTATTTTATGCCCTAGTCATTCTTGTAGAAATCAAACTTGGATGCTTTATGAAAAGCAGCTTCTTCCTCAGTTTCTCTTACTGTAGTGATCCTAACTGAATGACATGGTACATGGAGGAGTTAGTGATCCCCTAAAACTTTTCCTTTTGAAACTGTTGCTTTGTTTTCCTAGCGGAAAGATAAAGATAATTTTAAGGCTTTTTTTTTGTTGTTGTTTTAGTTAATCAGGCAACTTCAAATTGAATGCTAATATAAAATGGATTAATGAACTTCATTAGCTAATGTTTTGAATAAATAAGGCAAAATTATGACTCAAGAGATGTTGACAGAATTTTTCTCCAAGCATAYTTCTGGTGTAACATCAGTAGGAAAGACAGCCATCTGTCCAAGTGTTTTTCTGTAAGGATATTCAGACTTGTTTGGAAAACAACCAGACTCTCTCCTTGTAGAGGCTGGCAAATCTGAGATATAAAATGGAGTCATTTAACAGATTGAAGGTCTTTATGCAATTCATGAACCTGGAGTAATGGGGAGGGCAACTGCCTTGGCAATAAAATTGAGTCTATGCCCTGTCCTCATCAAATAATAATAATGGTAATACTTAGTTCTTAGTGCTTGATAGCTTTTTAAATGTTAATATGTACAGTAAACTCTAAACTGAAGCAATATCAGCTGCTGCAATTGCTACTAAAGTTCTTATTAGTATGCATATCCTGAAATATTAGTGAATGATGTAGATTTCTTTCTTCTCTTCATTGCTTTGATGCTTTTACTCCTTGCATATTTCCTGAAATGTGTTCCTTTCCTAAAGACACTGGAAGTGATGTACATATGTGGTATGTGTCAATCTGTCAGAGCAATGAATATGAAATGAAAACTTTTTTTTTTTTTTTTCCTTTTCTCTGAGGCTCAGGACTCAACATTTTACTTATGTCTTTATATGCTTAGGGCTTTAAGAAGTGATTGTTCCTGCTGATGTAATTTTGAACTTAACTTTGTAGTTGATGTGTGGAAACTTAGAGGTAGATCAAGAATGGATTTAACTGTAAAATTGATCCTGTGATCTCATTATATAGTTTCTTTGAATATAGCAGCCTTGTTAAATACAAGAGAATATTTTTATCATGTTGAAAATTTAATGATGAATCTTTTTACATTAGGTTGAACACATCCAACCTAACAGGCATAGATTTTCTCACCTGACGGCCCCTTCTCAGAGTTTATAACTAATTTACAAATCCTTGAAAACATACAAGAATTTTATGTAGTGATATAATATAACTGAGTCTGCTCTTCATAAAGAAATCTTTCAGATTTTGACTTTGCATTTTTTTATATATATATATATATATATGAAATGAGCTTTTTTTGACCTCTATTAATATTTTAATAGAGATGACTCATTTTGTTGGTGGGAAGAGGAAGGAGGCTTACCAAAGGGTTGGAGGGGAGAAACCACCATGGAAGTTACTGGGTTAAGGATCCAACCTGTGTTATACTGGAAGCCAGATWAATGAATAGTTTGATCTGAAATTCAATGGCTATAGCAGTTCAGCCAYTTCATCCCTCAAAGAACTTCTTTTCAAGGAGGTGGGACATTCATTTCATAAATATCAACAGGCTCGGATATTTTCCACTCTTATGAGTGAATTGACTTTTCTTTCTTAATACATTTTGGTCTACAATGTATGAGTCAATGTTTTCCTTGGATACCCTGTGATATCTTCTGTTGTTTTGAAGAGTAGTAGGAAAAGAATAGTAGGAAAAAAAAGTAGGAAAAGAGGCTACTATCTAAGATTTAACTTGTGTCTCCAGATTATGTAGAAATTCATAGTTTGAAACCAAACTATGTATTGTGCCAATCAGAAGACAGTAAAGCAATTTAAAAATAACRTAATGTATTCTGTGAGAATAAAATGTCTGGAAGCTGCAATTTGTTGTATGTTAGGAATGGTTTCAGCTGCAGGACCCTGTAGGGCAAACTCTTTTTGGCAACAATATCACAAAATCCAAGGTTGTTTTGAGAAGCTCTTGATCTAACAAGACAGCTTACAAATTACCCAAAGCCCATTAAAAAAAAAAAAAAAAAAAAAAAAAAA
>NW_020454427.1:3684649-3869210 GCF_003342845.1 Nothoprocta perdicaria | reverse complement strand
CTTTTAGATAGATCTACTCCAGAGATTTTGGCACCAAACAAAAGTCCAAGAATACCTCTGAATAAAGGAACTGCCCTACATGAAGAATGAATGATATATTTAAGGACTGCTGTTTTATGGAAATGGTGTTTTTAATATTATTTTTTAATCTCTCTGGAACAGGATCATATTCTGTAGAGAGGAGAAAAAAAAAAGGTATATCTACAAACTAAAAATGAGTAATTCATAACATTGCAGTTGCTGTCCTTATTCCATAATCTAGAGGGAATCTAAAAAGACAATCAAATTATAGTATATACAAGATGAGTGCATATTAATGGCCTCTGAAGTAGCCTTAATATGTGGCAATAGTGACTCAAGAAATCTGTGATTTATAAAGACAGTGTGGATTCTAAGTACTCTTTAGGGCAACAGAAAGTAACGGCTTTCTGTTTTACTTTCTCTTTTATAAAGGAAGAGAAATGAAATAGGAGGATCAGGAGACAATTTCACACTTAAATTTCTAAACAGATTAGTCACAGAGAAAATGAGTTGCATTTTTATTTGATTAATGAAATTGTATTCCCACATAATCTGCTGTTTCAYGTATTCTGTGGTGTAAAAATACCAATTTAAAGTCCCCAATTGGACAAAACTAGACATTGCAGATGTGAAGTATGTGTTGTTCAATTATAATGATTATAGAAAGAAACAAGTTATTAAAAGCAACTGAATGCACCAATTCATATGATTCATGTATTATTTTTGTGCTTTCTTTGTTGGACAGACAAAGGATCAGCTAGTTTTACTCTTAAGAACTCTTAGGCTAACGGTGACATTTGGGTCTTTATATGTCTAAAGTTTGTATCTTTGAAGAACAAACAATCCCTGACAGCTGGCCTTGTGATAAAGCCTGGCTTTGCCTTGAGAAAGAATGCCTGGAAGTGATTTATTGGCCAAAGTAATTTCGCCCTAAATTGTAGCAATTAGTATAAATATGAATTATCAGCATGCCAAATACGTCCCTACTTTTCSTTAACCTTTAGAAATGCATGTATAGGTGGGCATACAGAACAGCTGAAGCAAAGGCAGCTCAGGGACACTGATCTGAAATAATTCATTATTTTCTCATTCTCAGTATTGAAAATGATTTTAATAATTAAGAAATGTTTCTGCAAGTGCAGACACTCAGTAAATTATAGACAATTGTAAAACAAAAAATCAGCACTGCACAAGTGAATCAGGTTTTGTTATATTTGGCTTAGGTTTTATATGTAATGGAAAAAGAGCCTGTGCCAGAGAGGTCAAGGAAYACAGCCTGATCCAAATGGTACAGTGCAGCAGCCAATGGGAGTCCTAAGAGCCTAAATCCCTGCCTGCATAGATGGACACATTGATTTGTCCTTACTGCTATAATTTTTTTAAAGCAGCATAGATCTGGCCAAAAAAACCACGGGAGAAGTCATCAGAAATTCCAGGATTTGTCCATATCCTTTAAGTCCATTTATCCATCTACGGACTTAATTGATACTGTCTTTCTCAAAAGCTGTGATTTTAAACACAGCTGTATGTTCTCTCCCTACAGCCACCTGAAAATGCTGAATTATCTGAAATGTGGTCTTTCATTGACTTGCTAAGTGTGAGTGATTCTCATTTCATTATAAGCAATATTTCCTTTTCCTGGGGTTATTACTAATAATCTGGTTTAAATATTGCAATTTTAACTGCTTTTCTGTTTAATTTGGGTCTGAATCCAGGTTTCTGWTCCCAAATCACTATTTCACAGATAAGACCATAATACCACAACTSTGTTCTGTGATTATTTTTGATATTTATTCTGAAACAAATGCTGTTTTTTAATGCTGATAATGATTTGGGAGTGGCATTGATGCGTTTTGAGTTAGAAATGGAAGAATGAAGAAATTTAAAGTAACTTAGAATTTTCAGGCAGCAATTGTCATGGAGTTGAATGAAAGACTTAAGAAAACATTTAGGTTATTATACATCTGTCAGCTGGTGATTGGGCTTTTCATCAAATAATCTGGATCTTAATAAATTTAAAAATACATTAAATTTAGTAATGTGGTCACCTCTGGCACTACTAAACTTATATTTTCTTGATATGCATCAGATTGTGCAGGACTTAAGACTGTGCGAAACTTCCATCCTGTTTATTGCTTTGTTACAACACTTGAGGTTCACCTCTAAATCTTTCCATCCTGCTGAGCTCTAGTTCGGGAGTGCCTCCAGATAGCATGAATCACTGGTACTATGGGAGAATTGAGTGAATCCAAATAAATGTGAATCCAAATAAAGTATCTGTAGACACTTTAAACAGTGAATTAGGGGAAAGAAAATTTGAAGCAATAAAAGGCAGAGATGTTTCAACCTTGAAGGAAGACCATTGCATTTGTAGCATCTTCCTGCAAAGGTAAAAGAAGGCCAAAGTAGTTGATGCTAAGCAGGCATGAGAGGCCACATCTACATAGGTTAAGCTTCTTTCCTCTTCTGCTATGGAAATCTAGCATATATATTAGATATGGGGAAGCAAGAACCTTCAATTTTCTATATAAAACAAAGTAAGAAGCAGGTCAATGTTTGTGATTTGGATAGCATTTGCAATTGGATACTGTGTTATGTATCTCTCTTGCAACCAGCTTCTCAACTGTAAATCTGTCTTGGGGGTTTTTTTTGCTCATGTTTGGTGATAACATTTCCTAAGAGGTTTTTATACTGAGCTCGCAGTAGAGAGCATTGCTGTAAATGATGGATGAGTTAGATAAATCACTCTGAACCACACATCATGGAGAAGAGGACTTCTGTGACCGTGAAGGAGTTTACCTGAACAGTGAAATCCCTTGGCCAAGGTCTCTGTCCACCTGATGGGACTGACTGCCCAGGTGGTTACATGTCAGAGCAATTAAGAGGACAAAAACAGGCACAGCATTTGACCTATTTTCTCCCTTTTGGTAGGTGCAAGAGAGAAGTAGTTTACAGTGGGAGCCTATGACAGACACCAGAAACCTCCTCCTCTTGTACATAGTTGGACCTGTAGAAAAAGGTGCTTATGGCTGTTGCTATTAGGAACTGTGATTCTTTTTATATATATATATGTATTTTTAGCAGTTATTATGCTTACTTGTTTTTAATCAATCAAATGTTTAGAACSCTGGGGCGTTCTGCTTCCTTGAGACTATGAAAAACTTTTCATAGGTTTCTGGAGCAAATTTGGAAACTTAACCTTGAAATGGGCAGCAGAACCTTGCTTGCAGCCTAGATTTTTAAGAGAAAAAGATGAAAAAGGAATATACTGGAGACTCAGGTTTGGGTCCTGTCCATTTTTTTTGCCTTCACCCTGTAGTGCAAGTCAGATGTTTTGTATCTGTCCCTACTTGCTCACCCAAGCTTTTGCTCCCAATAGCCAAGCTTCCTTAGTGGGCCTGTAACATCAGGGTCTCTGCTCCCAGAGGGATGCTGAGAAAGGGCAAGATTAAAAGCAGTGTCCTGCTCTTTGCAACTGGGACATTGCTTGAAAGAAGTATTGTATCAAAACAACTGGGGAGAGATGCATTTGGTGTATGTTGTTTCTTTCCTGAGGACTATTGGGAACTTTCTGTGTGGGTAACCTTTTGTGGTCAGGATGTTATTTTGAACATAAAACCTTTTCAGTTTTGAAATGATATCTTCCTTGTCTTTTATAGACGCAGCATSTAAAAATGACGAAAAAAATACAGATACAGATAGTGAAATGGAGTATGTCCTTGCTACTCCTATGTCAAAAAGAAAACAGCATGGATCTCTATTTCATGTGACAGATAGATAACAGGTTTTGAAAATCTCCATTTCCCTCTATGTATACTTTGACTAGGGTTGTTATGCTTCCGCTGTCAGAATTCATTTTGTATAATTTATAAGACATGAAAATTTGAATGATAATGTAGGTTATAGTTAGGTTTTCTTTGTCTTTTGTGAACTTAAAAATTGTTTTATTTATTACTTTTCACAATAAGTAATACTGAATTTCAGCAGAATTGTTGCAAACTGAAAGTCATCCTTTTCCCCTCAGGATACTTGGTGCTTGAGAAGTGCTCACCARGAAAAAAACACATTGTTAAAATACAGATTTAGGAAAGACCCCGAAAACAGAAACTAGTAGATGACTAACATTCATTTGAGAGGTCATGGAGAGGCGGGGAGGTGCTGGAGGACTGGAAGAAACCAACATCACTCCAGTGTTCAAAAAGGGCAAGAAGGAGGAGCCGGGAAACTACAGGCTGGTCAGCCTCACCTCCGTCCCTGGAAAGGTGATGGAGTAGCTCATCCTAGAGAGCATGTCTAGGCATGTCAAGGAAAAGGTGATCAGGACTAGTCAGCATGGATTCACCATGGGGAGGTTATGTTTGACAAACCAGATAGCCTTCTACAATGGGATGATCAGCTGAATGGACAATGGGAAAGTCATGGATGTTGTCTACCTTGACTTCAGCAAGGCTTTTAACGCCATATCCTATAACATCCTCATAAGAAAGAAGTGTGGACTGGACAGGTGGACAGTGAGATAGATTGAGAACTGGCTGGATGGCAGAGCTCAGAGAGTGGTGATAAATGGGGCCAGGTCCAGTTGGAGGMCTGTGGCTGGTGGTGTTCCCTAGGGGTCAACCTGTTTATCARTGTTTTGCTGTTCAACCTGTTCATCAATTACTTGGATGAGGGCACAGACCTGAGCAAGTTTGAAGATGATACCAAGCTGGGTGGAGTGGCTAACAGAGGGTTGTGCTGCTGTCCAGAGGGATCTGGACAGGCTGGAGAGTTGGGTAGAGAGGAACCTCATGAGCTTCAATAAGGACAAGTGTAGGGTCCTGCACCTGGGGAGGAATAACCCTAGGCATCAGTACAGACTAGGAGTCGACCTGCTGGAAAGCAGCTCCACAGAAAGGGATTTGGGAGTCCTTGTTGACAACAGCTTARCCATGAGCCAWGAATRTGACCTCGTGGCCAAGAAGGCCAATGGGACTCTGGCTGCATCAGGAGGAGTGTTGCCAACAGGTCAAGGGAGGGGATCCTGCCCCTCTACTCAGCTCTGGTGAGGCCGCACCTGSAGTACTGTGTGCAGTTCTGGGCTCTCCAGTGTAAGAGGGACATGGAGTTTCTAGAGAGAGTCCAGCAGAGACCAWGAAAGATGATTAAGGGATTGGAGGATCTATCATATGAGTAAAGACTAAGTGATCTGGGCCTGTATAGCCTAGAGAAGAGAAGGCTGAGAGGAGATCTGATCAATATGTATAAACCTGAAGGGTGAATGTGGAGAGAATGGGGCCAAACTCTYCTTGGTGGTGGCCAGTCATAGGACTGTTCTGGATGGGTTCAGGGCTCAGCAATTGAAAGCACATGCACTGAGAGCAAAATCCACCCCTTAGTTTATTTAGGACAATTCACACTAACATCACRCTAAAGCAAGACGACTACTTAGCAACTAYCTGYGGAACGAGGCGCCTACGTAGCAATTACTTACGAGAGGATACTTGCCAGCAGGATAGCGAGACCGATCATTCCCCYGCCGTGGACAGGARGTGGCTGACAGGCTCCAAGCTTGCGGGCGTCCCTGCGGAGACAACGTAGGTCTCGGTTGGAAGTCTCTCTCCTCCTCTGATCCACGATTATTTTTTATATCTGGCGCATCCCGCCACGCAGGGCCACCACGTACCAGAGGGCAGGCAAAGCTCCACCTTTTTTGTTATCCAGTTTTCCCCGGTGTGCGCATGCGCGCCCACCAGTGGGGGTCTCTGGTCTCGTTATGAGRGTCCCGCCTTCCTCATCTTCCTCTCCCTCGCTWCAGGTTTGACCTCCAAACTGGCTTAGAGGTCAGCTGTGTTTTGGTTGGCCCCATGCCTTCTGGCACGGCCGCCTCCAAATTCCTGAGTTGCTCCTCACCACCAGATAAGGCCCCTGTTTTTGYAGCTGCAGAGCCGCCTTCAAACTCCCTACAACCAGATAACRGGTTAGTTCTCARCTTCAGAGTAGTCTCAAGGCCTCTACAGATCRTAAACAGGCTGTGAATCTTTCYTCCTCTTATACAAGGACAAGGGGTAATGGGTGCAAATGGCAACACAGGAGGTTCTGTCTGCATGTGAGGAAGAACTTCTTTSCTATGAGGGTGACAGAGCCCTGGAACAGACTGCCCAGGGAGGTTGTGGAGTCTCCTTCTCCGGAAATCTTCCAAACCTGCCTGGATTCCACCCTGTGTCATGTGCCCTGGGTGTCCCTGCTGGAGCAGGGATGATCTCCAGAGGTCCCTTCCATCCTCAACCATTCTGTGATTCTGTGATTCTGTAATTCAAAAACTTTGTCTGAAGTATTTACTGATGGAAAAAATTAAACAAAACTAGAGCTCATTTTCTATAGGAAATACAAATCACCCTGGCTGTTGTAATTCTATTGACTGAAAGCAGATCCACTAGCTAATCTTAGACACCAAATTTTGATGTGTTCCTTCCCACATCTGATGGGTAGCTCTGCATGTTTTATCTTCAAGTATAAGTTAGATTAAAGCACTGCACTTTATAATCGTTAGCACAGTTGCTGAAGTTATTGCATAAGAGACCTGGAGGCATTATATATTTTTCAAGAGTTTCAAGACACTGTGAAGTTATTCCCAGCTACCGAAACAGCCAAAATATGTATTTTTTAAACTATCAAAATAATGTATATATATATATATGTTAGGTATAGGTTTCCATACAAAGATGTCCTAGTACAAGTTGATACGTCARTCATATCAGCTACATGGAACGATATTTTTTTCTCCAGCCAGTTATGTAATAACTGCTCTGAGTAGAAGATAGTCAAAAATAAGAAAATATAATATTTTCAGAGGATGAAAGTATGTACCAGGATTCTGTGTGTGCGCTGATTTTTTTTTTTTTTTAATTATTTGTTTGGGGTTTTTTTGGTTTGTTTTTGATTCCTTAGGTTTAACTGTAGGATCAGTTACAAAACCAGAGTTCAAGTGGCTTTCCACTTTATTGCCTGGCAATCTCCTATAGTCAGGGTGCTAACCATCTGCATAATCCCCCATGGCAAAATGGAAAAACTAAAAGCAGAAGAAATGCGCTCTTCAGGGGAGGAATTATAGCACAGCCTGTTGCCAATTAAGAGGTAGCTGCAAACATATTAAATTCCAACAAGACCAAGTTTGACTGACAGGGCAGTTTTGCCTTACAAAGATTCGGCTGCCATTTAGACAGCCCAAAAATGTTTTTAGTTCACTACTTCAGGTTTATTTCTGTACAATGTTATGTTCTTTAGGCTCTATAAGGGCTTCAGTATAAATGCTACCTCATATAAACCCACATAAATTCTTTAAATCAGTGTATGTTGCTATCTGAAGGGAAACTGAATCCTTTAAATTGATTCTTCTTGATCTGTGCTACTTTAAATAGGTTGCTTTAAAACCTTAACGAATGTGACAAACTAATGCACTATTAGAGCCTAAACAAACACAACTTCTAATACAGTTTCTTCCACTTTGCCATAAATCTTTGGGAGAGAAATAGGTAAATATTGGAACACTTCCAATTTCCCATTAGATTCTTTGGCAGAATAATATTTCTCTACTCACAAATGTAATTTAAAAATGCTCTGCTCCTTGCCACCAAGAGTTGATCAGTCCTATACTCTGCCTCAGGACATCTCTCATGTACCAGTTAATGGTTTTAGTCAAGCTGCAGTCTAAAAAGAAATGAATTGGCCTGGGCAAAACATATATATATATGGGGATTAGGGGCTTTTTTTCTTTGTTTTCCTTTGTTTTTGTCCTTGCTGGTGGTAGATTTTCTTCTGATTTTGTAAGTCAGATCATTTCAGTGATGGAATGAGAGCAGGAGGCAGAGCCAGTGTAAACTTCTTTGCTGAGAGGYGAAAGAAAATGCCAAACTGCATCCTGAGAGAAGACAAATAGTAATGTTGTTGTCATTCCTGTTGCCTGAGCTTGAAGAAGCTGAAAATGTAGTCTCATAGCTGAAACCAGTCTTAGAATATATTGATTGTAGTTCAAGGGTCATATAGGTAGGTCTTTCTATTCTCATTTGCTTTATTACTTCTATTTTTTGCAGCTAAATAATATGATATGAAATATTTTCAGTTAAGTATTATTAAATGTTTTTAGTATATTCMTATACTTATGCAGGTCTTAATGCAGAATTGTAAAAACTATGCAAATATTAACAGAAGCTGGAATTAAATTATGTTGGCAGTTTAAATATTTTGAAGGAAATTTGTCCATATGTAATGTTCAATATTGCTCTCTGAATTTGGAGGAAATCTTGCCTTTACAATGTGATTGATGAATTCTGCAGGTTGCAGTAGTGATACAGTGTCTGCGTTTTCATCTGAAAGTTGTCTGAAAGACCCAATACCACTGAACTTTATTTGTTGCAGTGTCTGTCAGTAGAAGTGGTTTTTTTTTTCCAACCTTTTAATGCCTGCAATGGACAAGTATCTGGTATAGGAAAATTACAAAAAGAGAAATGAATTGTGTCTAGTTAGAGAGTAAAGAAAAAAGATAATTTRTTAATTATTTCCTTTAATACGTAGGAAGTGTGTGGTAATAGCAAGTGGTGACAATTACCTACAGTTACAAAGTTGACAGTAGTGCTATTGCCAATGAAAAATAACATGCTTTTCTAAAAGGGCATATGCTGTCTCCTTCCCYGAACTATAAACCTCTACAGAGAATTCTGTTTCCTTTATTTTGACCTTTGGAATAGGATTTTGTTTAATCTGTGATTGGCGAGTCTCAAAGACAATTTTCTAGCAGAAAGGCAATTTATTGAACTGCTAAGTTGCGTCCCACAATAACAGTGAGGATGAATATCTTTTCACAGATGACAGCTTTTCGAGGAGACCTACATCAAATTCTGAGCTCACATACTGGCCAAGTTTGTGTCATACTAATGGCAAAGCTTCTTGTTGAACGTTTTACAAGTCTGAACAGTGTACATAGCAAAGCTGGAGTTAATAGTTTTCAAGGTCACTTTATAAATGTTGATCTGTGAGAATTAGAGGTGAATGCATGATGTGTAGAGGATTTCTTTAATTTTGGAATGCTTCTTCCTATCTCTAGTGTTCAAGATGCTACAGATTTTGGACTGATGCTTCATAACTTATGGAGATAAAAGATATACACTTTATTAAAGAAGTCTAATTCAGATGAAGATCTTGTAGTGTATATGCCTGATGGTGTGGAAAGCAAAAGTTATTCTGTGTTGTTTATTATACTGTTTATTCAGTTAAAAAACTGAAGATTCTATAGCAACCAAATGGGAGTCAGACACCTTAATTCTTTTTTATGTGARCAATCTCTGTTTATTAATAGAGTATTTTCTTGTTGTTTTCTGGCTAATCAATGAGAGGACCACACACTCCTCCCTCAGATGGGAGGACAACATGCATTATTTCCCTCGAAAAATTGAGAGCAGAGTCAGGAATTGTGGATGGTAGAGGAAACTGAGAGGGGAAGAAGAGGTTTCACAGATGTAATGTCACCCAAAAAAGCAGAAAGACCAAGAAGAGATAAGGATAGGAAAAAGTAAAACTGATCCTTTCTTATGAGAAGATGAGAGACTGCTTGTACACACATCCTTTCAAGATGTAATGAAAACTGGAACTGGCCATGGGGAGGACTGAAGGTGTAGAACAAGGTTCCATAATTAAAACGTAAGAGTTAAAATATTTTTTTCTCCTACTCTCTTAAAAGAGTATATGGAGAAGCATTTGACTCTTGCAGCTAGATGATCAAAATTGATTTTTTTTCTGTAACTTTCACAGATATTACTTTCATGATGGAAGTGCTACAAAGACATTTTTTGGACTGAATCTTTGTGCTTAACAGTTGATAAAATAGATGCTGAGACCTTTGTCATAAATGTTGGAGTCCTAGGCCCGGGGCTATCGCGATCAAGAACATTTTCTAAAAATTAAGAAAAGCAGTGTTCACAATAGGTACTCCTAGGGATAATTAGAGGATTAGCTCTAATTCCTGTTCTTATTGTCATTTTCTTTYTGATGCCTTGATCAAAGCTTCCTTATTGCTCATGCTAAACATGCGTAGAATTGATAGTGTTTCCATCAAACAACTGCAGTAATGAAACCTAACCTATTGCATCTAGCAGGTGATGCAATAAGTATGCAGAGGAGGGCTGAATGAAGTAATAGTAAGAAGAACATTTTGATTTGAGAGTTCATTTGAGATGTGTGTGCTTCTGGTTATTTAATGCAGAGACAATAGAGAGAACTAGCAATGTGGAAATTATTGCCAGGGTAATTAAGATCCAGCAGCAACTGCTGCTTCTTCAAGGGAGGTTTATCAGGAAATCTCTGTATTGTAGAAACTAATATAGTTAAGGGCAGCAAACAAAAAATACCCATGATCATTTTTGAAATTTTCTATTGAAGCTGCTGCTAATAAGCAGCATCATTTCATCATATAGATTACTACAGGCTTTATGTTCTGTAAGATACTAACCTAAAATAAATGTTCTAGATAAATACTTTTAATAGCTAGTCTTGCTTCACATTTGTGTCTGATACTTTACTGTGTTACTCGTAATATGTACTAGAAAGACTTAAATAATGTCTAATTAGTAGCAAATCTTTCCTTAGTGTTTTGTCTTAACTACGTCATTCATTTAAGATCTCTGCTGCAATTGGTATCATTTTCTTCAAAACTCTGTTTTGCACCTTAAACTGTCTTTAAAATTTATTTATTCTTCTTCAGCTTCAGATTTTGAAAGGTGTTATCATAGAAATCATAGTGAAATAAAAATGGCAGATCATAGGACTGATCTATTTGATAGATATCTTTTAGAACAGACAGACACACTTCCAGAATGGCTTCTCAGGAGTTCAGATGTTAGTAYGTAGGATGTAATAGAAAGCAACACATGCAGTTAGACTGAATCAACTTGGAAATCACTGCTGATTCTCCAGCTCTTCATAACCAGCCTCAATACTTCAAGCTTCTGCTACTGCTGACCCTGGTTATTGTCATTGGTCTCGCACTCCTCTTCTTATCTGGGCAGTGTGGACCCACAACCCTTCTCATGAAGGGTGGCCTTCAGCCTGCCCCTTCCTTGTCTTGGGCACTGTCCAGCGAGCCCTGGCTCCTGGGTCACCTTTCTGAAAGTGTCTCCTGGCTGCTGGGTCACCATTCTGCCCAGAAAAGCCTGTGGGGAAGGTGCCTTCCTGTGCCCCTAGTGAGAAAAGCAGTAACAAGTCACACTTCTAAGTGCTTCCTCAAGCCTGAGTGGAGTTGGAGCAACTGACAGCATTCGTTCCACTTCTGCATGGTCCTTAGCTTGTCTGTGAGACATGATAAATGTGACACACTAAATTTTGCTGTAGACTTCATGTTTTTCAATGCTTTTATATGAGGGTTTTCCAGAACAAGTATAACGGAATAAGTTTGTTTTGGCTGATTTTTCTATTTATGTTGGGGATTTTGATTGATTGTGTGTAATTTATTTTCTGCATGCGAACTGATGGATATTCAGGGTAATGCATCAAGTGAGGCAGGAGCTGGCAATGTACTTGCTTGTCTCTGTCAGGGACATTTCAGGAACTGAAAGTCTGTTGCAAGGTGATCCAGGTGATCAGGTCACTGACTACATGATGTTTTCTCTCCCGTAGCGAGACTAAATTAAATGTAATTCAATTTCTGTACAGAAACATTCCCTTATTACAGAATTGAGGATGGTGGTAAATAACTTTTAAATGTGTGAATATATTCAGTTTTGTATAAAGTTTTCTGTGATATCTCTACTAATTTCCTGGAGTTAATTGCTACTATCTTAAAAAATTGAATGCTTCAAGTTAAAAAGACACTAGAAACACATACTAAACCTCTTCTTTTGTTTTAACAGTATATCATGACTTGTACCTGCACAGAAGGAACAGTTGAAAGAGTGTCCTCCAGTATTTAAAATATCATGCTGGACTATTAGGCTACCATTGGGCACTTTAATGTCTAAAATGCGTTCAACACTTGACATATATAGGACAAAAAATGATGTTTTGAAAGTAACGAAGTACAATGATCTCATCCTTAATGTTTTGTCTTCAGATTTTAAGACTTGCACTGGTTTCTTACATTTGTCATAATTACAATTTTGTGGGAGCTTTGCAGCTCAGTAATATACAATTTTACTTGCTCTTTGTCACTAGCTTAATGACTAAGGAGTGAGCTTGGGCATATAACAAGCTTTTTTTTTCCCTCAAGTTCAGTGCAGTCTTATTTTAGTTGGGATATTTAAATTTAAAGTCCATTTGAAGTTTTGTTTGATGTTTAAATCAATTCCAGAAAAGTCACATCTTTTATCTGCTATTTAAATAGTCTGCTTCTGCTTTATCACTAAGTTATTCTATGCATGACTAAATCCTGGCATAATAAAAATTTCATGGTGCATTATATGAGGAAGTAAAACAAGGAGGGCTTTTTCTGTCTGGAGGTTATTGCCATGATCACCGTGCAGCTTTACTAGTCCATGCAGCTCTCACGGTGCTGCGGATGGTTCTCACTGGCTCCACCTGCATTACCTTGGGTTCAGCAAACTTGAGTTCAGTTCTCCTCCTCCTGCTCCTCCTGGAGCCGGATGGTGTCTGGGACCAGGAGCAGGTCAGAGACCCCATGGGCAATTTATTTTATGGTGAGAATGTGTAATAATTTTGGACAGTGAAGCAGGCAAGCAAGATTATTGTTATAGCTTTTCCAGACTTTGTTAGAATTCAAATGAATTTAAAATACCAGAAGAGAAACTAGATATTGGAAGCCAAATGGAGAAGAAACCCATGGTGGTTTAGGTTAGGTTAGGTGGCTTCAGGAAAACAAAGAGCCGAGAAGGGGAGTAGCCGGAAGAAATGATCTCTAGGGCAAGTTTCAGAAAGAACTGACTTCAGGAAAGCTTTCTCTTTGTGGAGATGTTAAGATGTGGTAAAGTTTTGATTACATTTAATATAGCATTGTTGTGGGAAGTTGCCCATCTTGCGTATATTTAATGTGAAGAAGTTGAGCAGAGGCAGACTGCTACAGACCTGTTAAGGCTGGAGCTCCCTTTTCATATCAGAAGGCTGACAAAGCAGAGACAGAGAACATCTTTCATGAAAAAGAAATATTTAATATAAAAAATATATTTCTTGAACCTTGTCAATATCCATGACTATACCATATTTCCCTACTCTTCCAGTCCTCTTAATTTCTATGGTGAGTAAATTGAGGTCTTTGTCCCTTCTTGATTTGGAAAACTAGGTAGAATTAATGCCTTGTTGCAAATGTGACTCTATATACACAAAAATGCTTTTACCAAATGGGTTTTGATACAAAATGAAATGTACTGCTTGTTTTACCAGTGTGTTATGTATATTAAAAAATAGCTATTTTATGCTAATAAATATAGTAATAGTTATATATTAATAAGCCCTGGCAGGAACATAACATAACATAACATTGTTACAATAACATAACATAAACCGTTTTTGTGGTTGACTTGAATACTTTTTCAGAATTCTTGAATCTGGAAAATCAGCATTAAAAATTATTTTAAAAAACATTTAAGCGAACTTTTAGTATATCCAGAATGTTTCCCTAGGATAGAGGTCCAAAATACTGATATTGAATGTAGCTGTTATGAATTAAACTGTGATTCTGAGTCTAGGGAAGACAATCAGGCAGAATCAAAGAAAAGAACTAAAATCTAAGGTGAAACATTATTCCCATCTACAAGTAATTTGGACAGTGGTTTATCCACTTCTGCCTGCTTCAAGTAAGAAAAAGTATTTTTCTTTATTTGGTACTTTGATAGTTCCATCCTCTTCCAAGCTTTCAGCTAGATTGCCTTCCTCTAAATGCAGTTCAAGTACCACCTCCTAGCTTTTAAGAAGTCAAGAGCTCAGCACTGGATGGCGTTTGTAGATCTGGTCTTTATCGTGTCTTTTCTTCCTGAAGTTCCTTCATGCTTGTTTAGTGTTAACAATAAATTTAATGATAGAAAGTTTGACTGTGAGGTTTTCTGCCTTGCATGTGTGTTTTCTTGGTCCCTGAAGCTTTTTCTTCCACCTCCATTATTATACAGAATATTTTACAGAATATTTAAGGTTGGAAGGGACCTCTAGAGATCATCTAGTCCAACCTTCCTGCTCAAGCAGGCACACCTACAGCATGTGGCACAGGGTGGCATCCAGGCGGGTTTTGAAGACCTCCAGAGTAGGAGACTCCACAACCTCCCTGGGCAGCCTGTTCCACTGCTCTGTCACCCTCACAGTAAAGAAGTTCCTCCTCACCTGGAGACGGAACTTCTTGTGCTTCAGCTTGTGGCCATTACCCCTCGTCCTGTCGCTGGCCACCAGTGAAAACAGCCTGTCCCCTTCCTCCCTGCATTCTCCCTTCCTGAACTTATACATATTAATCGAAAGAAGAGAGCCGTCTCTTCTCCAGAGAAAACAGGCCCAGCTCACTCAGCCTCTCTTCATACGAGAGATGTTCCATTCCCTTAATCATCCTGGTTGCCCTTCTCTGGACCCTCTCGAGAAGCTCCACGTCCCTCCTATACTGGGGAGCCCAGAACTGCACACAGTACTCCAGGTGCGGCCTCACCAGAGCTGAGTAGAGGGGCAGAATCACCTCCCTTGACCTGCTGGCAACACTCCTCCTGATGCAGGCCAGGATCCCATTGGCCTTCTTGGCCACGAGGGCACACTGCTCACTCATGGTTAACTTGGTGTCAACCAGGACTCCCAGGTCCCTCTCCGTGGAGGTGCTTTCCAGCAGGTCGACCCCTAGTCTGTACTGGTGCCTGGGGTTATTCCTCCCCAGGTGCAGGACCCTGCACTTGTCCTTATTGAACCTCATGAGGTTCCTCTCTGCCCAACTCTCCAGCCTGTCCAGGTCCCTCTGGATGGCAGCACAGCCCTCCGGAGTGTCGGCCACTCCACCTAGCTTGGCGTCATCTGCATCTGTTATCTCCCCTTTTGCAAGGAAGAGAGGAAGAAATGTGCTCACACTCATTCTTCTGGATTTGGGGCAATTGGTTGCAGCTACTTTGGTCTTTTTTCTACCCTTCTTGACCTGCAATTTGCCTTTCATTTTCTCCTGCTGAATGTTTTGCACTGAAGTCCTCCAAGGCAGTACTCACACTTGTTATCCCCAGTCTGCCTGGTCTGCAGTCATCAACGTAGTTATTGCAAAACCACCCAGCTGCTCTTTGACTCCTCTGGGCTGCCAGGCTGACCGGCAGACTGATTGAAAGAGTCCCATAAGGAGAAAATGGGATATATCTTATTAACTGCAAGTAGCAGAGCATTGTGCAACCTAATGTCTTCTCACAAATTGCCAGCAGAGAGGATTAGCAGAACTAGGATTCTAGGTTACTTTTTACATTACCTTTTATGCCTGCGTGATTCTGTGAGGAGGTCCGGAAACCCCAATATTTTTGTTTGTCTAAGAAGTGGAATGAAAACATGAGTGCTAGGGACACATGGCAATTTAAGCACTTTAAGCTATGTTTTATATATTACAGCTATTCCTATAAGTGTCAAAATATGGAGTATTATAATTAATTGGGTTCTGAGCAGTGCAGGATTATGGTTCATGATACAGTGCATCTTCATACCTGCAGTAAACTAATGTATTAAATTAACAGGAATTAAATTGCTGTATTTTTTTCTACTTCGAAGGGCTGATCTGGGAAAAACTCTTCAAAATTGATTAATTAACTTAGATTGCCTGTTTGAATGATGTACAAAAAGCATGAAATTTGTCCAGAATATGTTAAGAATAACTGAGCCATCTTTAACAAATGAGCGCTTTACTATTTGTTAGTAAAATGACACTTTGTAATGCCTTATCTATTGGCCTTTTGCATAATTATATTCATGATATGCTAGTGTAATTATAAAAATAAAAGTTTATATTTGAGTATTGCACTGTGACCCATTCCACATGGATTATTTAAAAAAAAAAAAAGAAAAGAAAAAACTGTGTCAATGTGTCATTAAGGATATACATTGTTCATTAAGTACTGGAGAAAAGTCTGCATTCCTGAACTAAAATATTTTAGCTTATGTTTTATTTTTAGAAGTTTTACTCAAAAATATTCCTTTCAGGATGTAAGAATCCCTGTTTTATTTGCATAGCTGAAAATGTTTTCCTTATTAAGATAATTGAATTGAGATGTAATTTCCGGAGCAAATTAAAAACAGACGTAATCACATTATCTAGAATTTTTTGTTCTTTTTGTTTGTTTGCTTGTTAGCTAAGTTAGCTTTTTACTGCCCTGTACCTGGGTGATATACCTGAAGGAAACTAGTGTGTACCACTAAAGAAATTGGCTACCCTAAATATGCATAAGGAGTATTTACAAAACCATCACATGGATGGTATGACTTGTTTCACTCCTTAGAGTGAAATTTTCCCTGGCTTTGCAGCATACAAAAAGCAATTCTTATTAATACTTCACAAACACAGGTAATCTCAGAGCAAATTTGTACAGCCTGCTAACAGCTATACTTGACATATCTTTGCGGTTAATAAAATAGTTGCACCTTTCCCTCTTGCCCCATACTGTGAGTTCAGGTAGCCAAGAACAGGCTTTGGACTCAGATGACTGGGCTTGTAGGTGTTATTTAGCCTATGTCAGGCTTGAGATGGATGAGAGAGACCTGCCTTTTAATTTCTTTTTTCTCACACTTTCTAATTAACTTAGTATCCAGAAAGAGTACTAGTCAATGGAGAGCGTCTTCAAAGAAGTTTCTTCCCCAACTTGTAAATGGCACTGTTTAGGAAGACTTTTATGGTATATGAAACGTCTTTTCCTAGTATTCACCATATGTATCTACCAAAATATTCCTTTATTGCATGTAAGACAGAATATTCTGTGTTCAATTCTGTGTGCTAAGGACTGATGTAAAGCTGTACAACAACATGTTGTATCAGCAACAGAAGTAACCAAGTTTTGTATCATTTTTAAAGAACACTTTCTGTCAAGAATTACCTAAAGCTTTTTGTCATGAAATAAAGGTGTGTAGTTACTAATGTACCATTCTGGATTTTATCTCTTACCAGCCTATATATTTATATCAAGAAGGTAACTAAGCACATTCCTAGGGTTGTCTGACTTCACATCTTCTTTATCCACAGTATTGGGGAGGTTAATTATCCATTTTTTTCTATTCTTTGCATTTCTCAGTGTTGCCATTGATTTTATTTGGGCCAGAATTCAAGCTTGTGGCTGTATATTTGATACCCAGGAACTAAAGAACATAGATTTAAGTTCTAAGCTTCTTCATCCCTCTTTTCATCTTTTAAATAAGGCAAGAAAAGAAGAGAGAAGCCTTGGTTTGCTAGTCTTTCATTATCTCATGCTTGAGAATTTGATGCTGAAGGTCTTAATTTACAATCAGAGCCTGATCCGAAGAAGCCTGAGACATTGATTATAGCCTGAGCATCTAGTTAAGCATATTTCGAAGGTGAAATCCTCGGATCAGTCTGTGAACACTGCTTGGGTGTCTATTTACATTAACCAGCCCTTAGCTAAGAAGGCCAAAGTAGGTAAGACAGTATCCTCCCCCGCTAAGGAAAGATTATTCTATCTGAGAAGATTTTTCTCCAAATAATGACTGAGTAAATGTGCAAAAGGTCTCCTTAAAGATATATTGGGATGCTTGTGCTATGCAGCTATCAGTATGACCTCTTTTTGCTGGAGCGGCAGTTGCCTGAACTAATAATGATCTTCAAAGGACCATAAGGAAAATGCAAATCAAATCAAGTGTTGAGAAAAAAGGCCCGTAACAGCTGCTTTTGTTGCTAGAGCTTCCCTGGATAGCATCATGTGCTAGCTCAAGCCATTCACTTTGAGCACAGTGTCTCACTGATAATTATAGCCCTTTACCTAGAAAGATGGACAAGCCAAAGAACAACTACCACCTGCTAAACTCAGAGAGAGAGCATGAGAGCGTGAGGGAGAAAGGGGATGGTGCAAAGAGATGGTGGGAGAAAGGGGATGGTGCAAAGAGATGGTGCTAGAGAAAAAACACACCTGAAATTTTAGAAATTGGCTCTGAGTTGTTTCCAACATTCCAGAGGACTAAGTAATTTAAGGTTAATAATCACTGTGAAAAAAACTAAGGAGAGCATTTCTGGCAGAGGAGAGCACAAACTCGGAGGATGGAGTCCATGCCTAGTGCATCACTCAGTTAAAAATAAATCTTTATACATGGCTCCTTAATAACTTTCTCTTGTTTTAAGCACACCTTCAAGAACAAGAACTGATGGACTGAATGAGAGAAGACATAGGTTAATGGTTTCATTTAACCTAAAACTCACCTAAAAATAGTAGACTCCTAGGGAAGACTAGAGGAACAGAATGAATATATAGTAATTCTCAGAATATTTTCCTAGCCTGTAGTCATTCATAGCTCAGGGACTTCCCCAGCTGTTTATTTCATGTGTCCTATTGGCACTTGTTAAGCTTTTCTTATATCAGTTGACTAATAGCTTTTTCTGCAGCTGTGCTGGGTTGAGGAAGAAGTTAAACCCCTTTACCTATCCTGGAATATATATGCCTAAATTTTGTTGTGCCTAAATGTGACTAAAATGCAAAAATGTGACAAATCTGAACTGGGAACTTTGAGTATAGCAGTGTGCCTGAGCAAGATTTTGTCTTCATTTCTGAGATACCTCTAACTGGCTCTGGACACAGGGTATGTCTTGACATACAAATGAAAACTAACAGTGCAGTGGTGCTATGACCTGCACCAAAATGCTAAGAACACACCTAGCATCCTGTCATGTTTGACTTCATGCTCTATTGTCTCATTTGGTAATCATACCTTTGTTAGCAATTTTGAAGCTATTTCAGTGATGTCTACACTGTATGATATTTACCTGCTAATATGGGGATCTCTTTTCTTTGCTATTCTTAAATAGCAGTGATATTTTTGGTCTTCAAAGATATGCATGGCTGAATAAATGCAATCCAAACACTATATTGTGAAGATTAGTAGAATAATAATACCAAGCTGATCAGGTAGTTACAAAAGTCTGCATTATCAATATATAGAAAAGGCTAATGAAACAGCTTTGTGTTAGTGTTTTTTTATATTTGTGATTTTTACATCATCATCAGAAAATAAATCACAATCTATATAAATTAAGTTCAAATCTAGTTTCTAAAAATAGAGGGTTCTATGCAGTCAGGCTTTAATTTAAAATAGTATTTTAATTATTTTTTTTTTTATAAAAAAGTCATTTGTAAAATATTTTATGGAAGTAAAACATGAAGCTCTCGTCATTTGACATGACTTCCCTCTCAGAATGCATGATTATGATTTAAGTTCTAATTTAATTCTACCTGATTTTTTTTTCTCCCATTTGTTGTCTTGTACATATTTCCCAGGATAGCCCACTGGTCTTACAGTCTGACAGAAATGTAACAGTGAATGCAAGAAATCACATGGGGCAGTTAACCGGACAACTGACAGTAGGTGAGTGTTCTTTATTAATTACTATCGAAGTCATTTCAGCTTTATGAATATATTAATATCAAAGGGAAAATACTGTTAAAGAGAGTGAAAACTTCTCATAATTATCCTTACTCAGATGGATCATATAAGTTTCAGCATTAGCAGAAGACAAGAGAAAGTGGAAATGCACCCCAAACAGTTAAAACATGCTTTAATGAAAAATGGCTATTTTTGAGAGAGCTGTAACAAAACAAAGTAAAAAAAAAACAACAATCATGGCTCAACAGACAATTTCACAGGATAAAACTGCCATTTTCTTACTAGTTCTATTAGTCTTCCATTACTTCAGTGGGAATTGGATTGACCCTATTGTTCTTACAATGCATTTTTATCAGCATATATTGAAATTCAGTTAGAGTAATAGAATATGAACAAATAAATCAAAACAAAATATCGAATACTTTCCCAGTCACTGCAAAATTTAAATGGAAAGTGATAGCACTGCCAGTCATTCAAGTGGTGTCTGATAGTTTACAAACTATAAAACACARCAAATGAAATCTCCAAATAGAAGAAAAATAACAAATCCTCTACTTACCAGTACTTTTCCTTATTATGTATTTTTCATGTTTTTCATGTACCGCAAATAGTATTTACTGTACCAGTAAGTAGGTACTACTAAAGTAGTAGTATTTTGTGTATTTTGGTGACTAGAACAGGACTGAGGCTATGCATGGCTATTTAAAAATACTTACTGAAAATTAAATACAACATAATGTTCTAGAGCAATTAGAAAGTAATACATGTTGGCTGGGTAATACATATTGGCTTAGTAATGCATATTAGGCAGAAAAATATAGATATGGGTAAAATACTAATGTATATGTAAATTTAAGGAGACATCCCTTAGTCTCCAGGGCTTTTCATTTTTTCACTTTATTTATGGAGTTTTTCTATCATTACCTTGAAAGATGTGTTACATTTTCCCATTAAGATGTTGAACAGAAAACAWTGATTCTCCTAAGTAGTGGCAACAAAATATTAATACAATTACAATCTTGACAGAGTACAGGGGATGTACTGATATGGATGTTTTTCATAAAATGTAGTACTAAGCTTTATCAGTATCACCGTCAAATAATTCTACTRTGTAGTAAGCCTTTTGGATAAAAAGAAAAATAAAGCAATGACAGTCTTGCTTGCTGGGAAATAAAAAAAAAAAGGATATTAGAAAGCAATTTGGGGGAAAAAAAAAAGGAAAAAGAAAAGAAAAGGAAAAAGTTTTAGGAAACTTTAGACATATTCCAGTTTGAAATTTGACATTTTTTATTTCAATNAATTCTACTGTGTAGTAAGCCTTTTGGATAAAAAGAAAAATAAAGCAATGACTTGCTTGCTGGAAAATAAAAAAAAAAAAAAAGGATATTAGAAAGCAATTTGGGGGAAAAAAAGAAAAGAAAAGGAAAAAGTTTTAGGAAACTTTAGACATATTCCAGTTTGAAATTTGACATTTTTTATTTCAATAGCAAAAACTATATATATCTCAGTGAACATCATACTCTGACACCACACTTTGTTACACAATATAAACTGACAATGAATCTTGAACTGTAATTAAATATCAGTTTTCATTTTTTTTTTCAGAGAGCTTGATAGAATAAACTAAGGATTTATAGAAATTTGAGAAGGGGTAGGATAATGATGATTTACCAAAAACAAAGCCTTTATGGTAATGTATCCCTTTCTACTGAACTTTTAGGGGCAGGAGTCTGAAAGCTGGAGCTAAGTTTTTCAGGTTTGCCAGAATCAAATCTTCAGCCTCCATTCAGTTTTTAAATAAGTAGGTTCCTATGGGATTTGAAATCTCTCTTTGAAAAAGCACCTTAACATTTAGTTTTCCTCTTACTAGCTTCTCCTCTTTTAAGGTCTCTGTTCTATTCATTCATTCATAAACCATTCAAATATCAKTAAACTTTTCCTTAACTTTTCTGTATGGAATTGACAACTTGCCTAATGGATTTCCCAGTGCTATGAATGTAGATACATTCTTCATGGTGCTAAACTATACATTCTCTGAGGCCCTTTTAATACTGGAGATACCAACTTCTTTTCAATTCTCACAAGTGGAATGACTGTTCCTGAAGCCCATTTGTTGGGATGTAGCCCAATATCTAATAAGAAATAAGACTTTTCTGTTGGTTCTTGCTGCCTAAGGCAAGAGGAACTGGCCCTKTGGGGAGACTGACTGAAGGAGTAGGAATATTTAAGTATTTGTTTATTTGCCTGATGACTGCTCTAGTCCAGAAGTGATCCTTTTTTGCCCCAAAAAACATTCCGGTGTTAATTACATATATTGGCTCATATTGCTGTTAGCTTGTTTTCTGCACCGTGTTTCCTCATGTGTCAAAGCTATGCTCAGGATAGTCTTGAGTTAAATTACAGTTGTGATCTACACTGAGCTTTCATACTGACTGGAGATGGTTGCTTCCAGTTGTAAAAATCTTTGGCAGACGTGTGCCGAGTGACACACCATCTGCACCGATTTTCCTAAACGACCACATCAAATGAGTGTGCAAAGGTAACCAGAGCTGCTAGCAGATACAGATGAGGAAAATTAACCCAACACCTGTTCCAGCCATATTGTACCTGCCACTGCGTTTTTGGAGCACAGTGCTGTTTCATCTAGCACATCTGCATTATTAAAACCTTCCACTTCAGCTGGTAATTGCTATAAAGGTGAGTTTATGGCAAACATTCACATTGCCTGAAATAGATACAATATGCTAGTTGCTGACACCGTTCTCGTGCAGTGCAGCCAACACTGCAATTGTGTGCCTGTGTACCCACGCTGACCTACTTAAATACATCACGCTCTTGTTTAATATCATAAAATGTAGAAGCCTAAAGAAAACATGTGTTCTTATGTTATGGTCGTTAGTGTGTCATTAGCTTCTCAACTGGCTAGCAGCTGGTGCAGAGTTGTCTGAAGAGTGCAAAGCTGCTAAATTGCAATATTGTATTTGCATCATTTTTATTTGTACTTCGTCTTCCTATTCTTTTTCATGAATGCTGTATGGCCTTTTCCCTTATTTATACTTCATACCTCATACAATATTGCAAAACTCTTAAAAAACAGTTTTTACATCTTATTTATTATTTAATGCTTATTGGTTAGTATAAGCACTCACAACTATGATTACAATCAGTAGAAGTCTGAATATTTTGTATGGGAATTAACAGGCACCTAAAATTAAAAATATATTTTTCCCTCCTCTCCAAAGATTTTTGTTGGGTAATGGAGAGCGCAGTCAGGCATTACAGATTTTTTTGGCAGGTAAGCCATGGAAATGTTTGCTGGCAAGAGGGAAGGGGTCTTTCCTATAGTAGGTTTGCTAACAAGAGAAAACATTTTTTTTTCTTCCTGTTGGTGACAAAACCAGTGGGGAGTCTCTGCTTTCTTCAAGACTATTCTTTGCCCCTTCCCTGGTGCTGCATATTGACCCAGCAGAGYGTGTGGTGGCACCCTGAGAAGCAAGAAAATAAACAGTGGAGGAAGCAATAAGTAGAAATATCTTAAAACTGTATTTTAAAAAGTGAGCTGTTCAACAATGTGGAAATGATAGGAGYATTCTGAAAAGAGAGACAAATACCCCCACTTTTAGGTAGATGACATTGCACCCCTATACATGTTTCATCAGTGGCATTTTTTATGTATTTCATGTGGCTTCTGGCAGTGATGTTACAAGGCAGTGRTTTCTTGTCTTTAAGGTTAAAATTGTTGCTTATGTCAAATGTTGGAAAAGTTAAAACTTTTGTGACTTTTGGAATTGTGCCACACAAGACTAAGACAGCCTGAAGAGCATCAAATTAAAASTGTATATTAAAATTCTAAAGGGGAAATGGGTTAATGTAAAGAAGCTCCCCCCTAGGGAGCTGGAACAACTGCGCAATGAAAATCCTTGATAAATCAGATGTCCAGTTCTGTGAGTCCCTGTGGAAGACAAAGTGTTTCTGTGGAGGAGAGTAATAAAACGTTGTGTAGCACATCGTAATCTAGAAGGAGCAAAGGAAAAGTATTCTAAAAAAGAAGAGGTATCTAAGGGTACTGAGCRGTTTAGTAGTTGCACATTTAAGTAGTGTGAAGTCAAGTCATGGCTGTGAGTCTTAATGATAGCGATTCATCCATTATCAGTGTAATAGGTATTTATACTGACTCTGAGCACTGAGGAGAGAAAGTCACAGRCACAGTCGTGCTTTCTGTTGATATCTGTGTGGACTAAGCTAGAAGACAGGATGTTGTGTAGAGTTTGGAAAGGCATATGCAGTATTTATTCACCTTGGTGAGCGGACAGTTGTTGATTTTAACAATGAGAACAAGATTTTTCAGTTTACATAAAGATGATCCTAATCTAAATCAAGATTTTCCTTTGCTGTTTGCACTTACTCAATATATACCATGCAATCTTCATTCCCCATAGATATGTTGAGATTTCTTGGAAACCAAAAAAACCTTTCTACAAATGGGCATCAGAGGGTGAAGGGTGTTTTGCCCTCAGGTCTTCATGGGAAATTGCCAGATTTGTATCCTGGATCTCCCAGGCCCTCAATTATTAGATATAACTTTTAAGACCTGGAGAGCATATGTGATACTCACAGTGGCTATTTACAGATTTAAAATGTAAAGATAATCRCTTATTGATTTTTATATCTAAGCTAGATAAGGAAAACTATTCACATCTCTCCCTTCCCAATCCATACTTAGCCATACCCTTTGCATTATGCATTCTGCTAAGTTACCTTGGTGTGACCTTTTCTCTCAGTCTAGTTTTTTTAGCTCTCTTTTGCTCTTTAAATATTTTTCTGTTAAAAATATATCTGTTGTGTAATATTTTACCTTGTTTTAGCCATCAGTTCACGTGCTTATACAGAGAATGTCTAGATGACTTGGGCTGAATTTCATAGCAAGTTGCTGTTACGTATTGTGGATGTAACAGATCCCTTGTGGGATGCATATTTTGGATGTAAAGGATCCCTCGTGGCTTCGGGARGCCTTGTGACTTTACAGAGCAATACGATGTTGTCTCTGTTCCCATTGGCCTAAATTCTGGGAAAGCCTTTATACAAACCATGTGGACTACCGCAGGTTTTGTAGCAGTATCACATAAAATACATACAGATGTACTCTTAATGCCTCTGGCTAAGCTCCAATAAGAATCTGCCTCCATTAGTTAATTATCTTGTAGTGTGGTATTAGGAAAACACTCCGAAAAATGGACAGAATTTCAACTTCTCTGCCGCGCTTTAATAGATCTTCCAAAGTAGTCTTTCCAAAATGATTGAAATTCATTCATATTGCTACTGAGATTCTATGTTTGAGCCATCTTGCAGTAATATAAAGCCATGTAACTTGTTTGTTTTGAATCAGGATAGCAAGCTAGTAACAACTAATAGGCTAGTAAAAGCCAGTTTACTAGCAAGTTGCAAAAAGGTCTTTTTTACTTTTGTTTCTATTTCTAAGTTAGTAGCATCATTCTCTGTATTGACCTACTTAAGTACCTTTGACATTGAGCAGTCGTGAACTTAGCCTTTTGTGACTAGGCCTTGCTGGGTTGAGAAATAATGTTTTTTTCTACATTTATTACACAAATAATAAATGCATTTAAAATGCTTGTATCATCARCTATTTGCCATTCACTTGTGCATCATTAACAAGATAACTTTTAAATAGAAAGGTACTTTATGCAGTGTTTTAGATTTCTTTTAATAATTCACATATATTTTCAATTTTTCAGATATTTTTCCATATCTTTCATATTCATTTTATTAATACCTTTGTTATCTGTTATGCATGGCCATAATATTTTATTACCGTTTAATATTTCAAATACCCTATGGTTTGAAATATATCCTACACCATACTTAGGAATTTCCAAATGAAAACCATACCAAGAAAATAAAGAGTAGTTATTTCACTGTCATTTAGTAAGACAAGTGTTGTCTATGTTTTATATATATTTTTTGTTCACATATTGCCATTATTTAATGTGAATTTTCCTTCCTGAAATGCAAGAGTGTACTTTCTCACTTGTTGTGCCAAAAATTCAAAATTCTACCACGAAGGACTATATATGGAAGCAATAGTAGGACAATAACTATATTTTGTGCAATTTCTATGTGGTAGCAATTTCTASGGAGGTGAAAGCTGGTGTATTGTTGGTTCTAAACAGGTAATGCTTGCTCAGAGAAAGGCTGCACTGTGCCACTAAGGTCCCTTGATTTCTGTTCTGTCATCTTCACACTCGTGTACCACACTCTTGCTTGCACCTTAAAAATACTTGAATGCTATGTAAGTACTTCTAACACTGGGTTTTTAGACCTCTCCTTACTTCTGCATTAAATGTAATTTTTTCCCTCTTCTGCCTTTTGAAAGGTCTCTAAAAGTTTTCTCTGCTTGACTTCTGGATCTTCTTGGTTTTCTTCTTTTTCTTTCCACTCCACTGAGTTGGGGAAAACTGGGATACAGGGCACAGCTTGGGCTAGTTTGTGCCAGGAGGTGTTGCAATCAAATCTAGAGAAGACCTTTTTGCTCTCTGTAATTGTCAAAAAGAAAAGGTGCAAAGGGCGCCCTAAATCACTGATTTTAAATCACTGATTTTGAAAGAGTGAGGGTGAAGAGGGGACGAGAATTTGAGAATGTTTGACCTTGAGAATTTTTAACCTTGTAGCCATGTGGGTTATCTGGTGCCCTTGCTATTAGCTTTAGCACAATGTTATCTCTAAGACTTGCTTTGACTCTGGAGCTTCTGTAGGGAGTCTGTGCTGATGTAGCCTTATCTGTTACTTCACCAGTGATCTAGCAGTCCACTGCTTATCTTCCAATATTATGTTTTTTTTTAATTCTATTTATTTATTCTATTTATTCATTCTATTTATTCATTATAGTTTAAGTGCAAGTCCGAATATTCCCACTGTTCCTAAATATTTGTCATTGAAAATTAGGGAAAGGGATATTTTTCTCAAGCCTCAGATAGTTAATCTTGACTGCTAAAACACATACATTTCCTTAAGATGCCAGAGGACTCTGAGAAGTTGTTGGATTTAATTGTAAGAGTAGAGGCTGAGTGGGAAGAGGTCATTAATGCTTTGCTTGGTGGTATAGAAGTGCTAGTGTTTAAACGTTAATCTATTGCCATCTGTCTTGCTGTTGTTACCCACATGCTGTCAGCCAATACAGATAGTGTAACTGCTACCCAAATGTTCAGAGCAGTAGTAAGGAGTTTTGTTTTGTAGGAGGGAAATCCCCAAAGTCAAAGAAATAGATACTTTTCATAAGTATTTTAATATGTGTTAAGAGATGCCACTTACATCTTGAAAAGTATACATTCTTTAGGTTTGTTAACTACTAATATTTCACTTAACTGCAAAAGCAGGCTCTGTGCATGTGTTGTGACATTCAAAAGGCTGCTGCTGAGTGCTAAGCATTATTAAATTACCTGCAGCATCTGGACCTTTAACAAGTCCCTGGCAGGACATTAAGATTTTATTTTCACTCTTTTTTTCTCTTTTGACGTTCAGACAGCTCATTAATTTTGTTAAGAATATATCATTTTACCTAGGAGTGGCTTGTGTGAAGGACGTAAAAGGACAAATAATTGTGAAGCTATTTTGTAACTTGTATTTTGTAATTAATTAAATGCAAAAAATATAATTCATAAAAAATAAATCACCGACATCTGATGCTGTCCTTCAATACTGCAACAAATACTTAGTAGCAGAAATTCAGCAGCATGCTGCTGCTGTTGAAGATGTTGAAGCAACTGCAAAGAGATTTATCAAAAATATTGTGAGGAGTAATTTGATACGGAGTCTTAGAGTCTTTATTCAGCTGAGTTCTCCTGAAAAGCTACTAGCTCACCTATGGGAAACGCTTTGGTTTCTTTATGTGGGTGTGTATAGTGAAGCTTGGAAAAATTACCTATTTGCATATTAAAAAAAATTGTCCATGCAAAATCATCAACACATTAGATGTAAAATCGTAGTTCATTTCTATTAGATGACTAATAGCAACCCCCCCCCAATTTACTCGTTAAACCTCTACACTACAATTTGCTTTCTCATCTTCCAACTATGAGAGGTTGCCGCTATTATATCATATTACTGTGTGTTGTTTAAAACTGTTTTTTTTATGTCAAAATTTTCTGTCTATTGTTTTACTATGTCTGAGTCCTGCAAAAATACAAAAATGACTTCAAATTGTAGTGAAACTTTAATATCACATTGCACAATGCTAATTAATGACCCTGTATAGGAAATAACTGTTTCGTTCTGCTTATTTATCAAGATAATTACATTTTTTACATTATTTGCCTTTTAAGTTTTTCCTCARTTCAGAACAGTATGGAGTTTCTAGCTCTTATTATGCCAATACTTGAAAATTTCAATTCTAGTGTTTGAAAATGGGTAGAGCAGTCTTGTAATTTAGCCGTAAGCACGTAGATGACGTTTAAAGGTATATTTAAGATTTTTTCTGTACCAATAAATATATCTGTGACAATATCTGTTTCTTCCTTAGGTTATCCTTAGGGTGTTAAATATTGTAGTTGCAGCTGAATGATGAACAGATGGCAATGAATGCATGATTAGCTGATTATTTAAGAAAATCTATTAGCTTTCTTCCGATGTGAGAAGAGTGTTCTATATATCTGAAATTAATTAGTCACCTGGAATAGCTATCACTCAATGAATCACTGATGTCAGTTATAGATCTAAATAATACAGAATGAGCAGTTTTTCCAAATGAAAATTAAGAACTACCTTGCCATTATAATACATTATTGCAACATTAGAGTCTCAAAATTCATGAGTTTCCAGATGTAAAGTTTTGGATAGACAGTCAGTTTGGAGAAACTGTTTTGTTACTCTGTGCTCCAATGGATTCCTCAGTTCTTACCAGCTTAAGTGGTCAAGTGCTAGCAAAAATACAGAAATATAAAAAAACATTTGAAGTTTATTTGCAAGTGAAAGACAGGTGGAGAAAGATGGTGGCGTCCATACTAGAAAATCAAGGGGAGAGACCTCAGTGCTGAACTGATTTTGGGAATACAAGAAATATTTTTTAATATTCCATTTCTGATAAAACTTATTTGACTCTGGCAGCTTATATTCTTTATTTAAGACTCCTTCTCTCAAACTGTGATGAACTAAATTGTTTAATATATAAGTTTAATTTGCATTTTGAAACCTGTTAAAAATATTATTTAGTGCAACTAGGTACATATGTATAACTGGTCAAGTTGAAAATGAACCACATAGTGATAAGTTAATATAGATAATACAAGTAAAATTGTTTTAATTAGCTCTCACTTTTTGTTAGTAAATAAGCAAACACATAAAAACATGGTTCAGAATATATATGTCTAATATTTACAGAGAATATTACTGATAAGTAGGAGAAAACTGAAATGCTATCCTTTTTAAGTATTCACAAAGCGAGATACATAACAGTCAAGAAAGGGAAAGGTCACAAGGTAAAATCAGGAAGAGAAAAGGTAAAGAGCATTTAGGTCAGAGGGATGTATTTCACTTCATACCCTAGCGAAAATCACCTCAGGGTGCTAGAACGTTCCGGAGAAAGGAATTTGCACCATTAGCAATTATTTTATAGAACTCACAGATGACAGATAAGATCTCAAAGGATGAGGATAGGTCAAACATCAAGTCTATTATTAAGAGAAGTAAAAAGCAAGGATATAGGTGCCTACAGATAAGTGATTTTCACTACAATATCTGGGATRTTTTTAGAACATTCAGTGGAACAGTCAGATCAAAAATACTTAAGGAAAATATATGATGATAAATAGAAATAATTTTAGAGAGGAGGAAATGACCTTATAGCCTGCAAAATTCTGTATTTCCCCTGGGACAAACGTAAGGTTTCTGTTGTGTTTTTAGTTTGATCTCTGCGATAAGGAAAGTTTACCCTCCCTTTACTCTCTTGCTGTTGCAGTTTAATTTGATTGTGCTGTTCATTAAGCACAGCATGTGTCCATTTATCTCATACCATGTACTATTCTCTCTTCTTTTTAACTCTTGTTTCTTTTCAGTGGCATATGCTGTAAATAATATGTTCTTGAGACTTAGTAGGCAGCTTTGAGTTTTCATAACACATGTTATTGCCAAACAGCATAACAGTAACCTAATGGCCTAATTCAGCTAATAAAGACATCGGAAACTCTCCTACTAATTTCATATGGAAATGTAAAGAACAAACCACTCCACTAAGGCTCAGCTTCAGAAAGGAATGCAATATGACTTCGTACACAATATCACTTATAGAAGAAAAGTGTCATAACACAAAAAGATGACAGCTCCAAGTTTGAGGATAACACTGACATCTTGATTTGTTCTTGGTTTTATTTACTATTATTCAGTTTACATTCATCATGAGAAAGAAGAAGCGGAAAAACTTCCTACTCTCACATTTTGGAATATTTCAAAATACTTCAGAATTGTAATTAAATGAATTGCATTAATTGGGTGTGTAGGSTTAGGTCAGCAAGAGCTAAGTTGATAAAGACAGCTACAGGAAGAATTAATCAAAAATTAGAGTATCTATTTGCAGATATTAAAAAGAAGGATACATGAATTATACAGGAAGATAGTAAATATAATGAAATGTGAAGAAGATAGAGAATACTATTCATAATATGTTTATAGCAATATGAAAAATTCAGTCAGATAGAAAACTCATTATGCTACACACAAACCTTATCAAGGTCATGTTTTGAATAAACTAAACTTGAGGAGATTGTAAGTAGAGTAAAAAGTAGGGCAAAAAGAAGCCTTACATACATGATTAGGTACCTAACACCTCTTTCTTGACCGAAGTTCCATATCTAAAGACCCATATGAATGATTGGGATACTATAACTAAAGTTACAACCCATTTGCTGAGTCATAGGAGCAGAAGATGGATATACTTTTATCCATTACAGAAGTAAAGTAAATTTGTAAACTTTAAGTTCAAGCAAACTTCAGGCTTACTTATTTTAATTTCATTCATCCACATGTATTGCACTCAGCTGATGAAAAAACAGGAGCTGTGTCAGGCCAGAGGCCTTTAGCCCCCTGAAAAAGTGCAGTGAAAAATACCATGTGATAGAGCTAGTTGGAAGAAAAGCACAGGTTTGGTTTTGTACAGGTTTGAGCCCGTATAGAAGAGCATGCATGGTGCTGTCCACTACAACTTTTGTAGAGCTCTCGTARCTCCTTACATATCTGAGATTCCACTCCCACCACGCACCATGAAGCCAAGCTGAAGGGACCTGAATCTATTCTGCCCATTGCAAAGGTGACAGGCAATTTTGTATAGGTCTTTTCAAGTACTTGGGAAGAAAGACTGCCTGAAYAGGCAGATTTCTGCTGTGTCCACATCACGGATCCTAGTGGGTCACTGGATCACAGAGAAGCAAAAACTGTGCTACCACAATACCTGTTTGTGTCAAACAGTTCTGCTTTGTAGTTTTCATTCATATGGATTTTTCCTATAGAAAGATAAGTGTCTTATCTCAACACAACACAGTTGTGTTGGCAACTAGTATTGTACACCATAGTCAGATGCTAAAACAAATAACAGATATATAAATTACTTTTTTTTCACTGGTCTAAAACTTGCTCCTGTTTTCTTTATCTGTGTCCCTATGATTCAGACCAGGACATCTCAAAGCCTCTCCCAAAAAGCAGTCACCTGCTGACAGCTCCATACCAAGGTCAACAACTATCAGAACCATCTAGTTCTTTAGTTGTCACTTTAACCCTTTTTTGATGCATAACAGAGGTAGTCACTCTTTGTATCAAACAGAACATGAAGAGTATTCCTATTGCCAAGAATAATTCCTTGCTCTGAATTGAAAGCTCGCTTTCTTCAATTTCCTCAATGCCTCTCTTCAGTTAATAGGATTCCTTCATTTATATTATTGTGTTTGCATTCACTGAAAATCATCTGAGACCCCTGGTGGCCAAAATAATACAATACTTACTATTCCTATGAATATTAACAAATTTTTATCTATATGTATAGTTCAAAAATATTGAATTTAGACCCAGCTGGAGGCTGATTCTTTATTAAAAATGCTTTATATCTTTTATCACCAGTCTCAAAAGCATCAACACATTTTCAGAAACTAACTTTATTTCTCATCCAAAAATATCTTGAATTTCATAAATATTTAAATAATCCATTTTGTTTGGAAGAATCAAAAGATTTTCATTATTTTTACATTACAAGGATCATAAACTCATGGCAATTCCCTCTAAATTCCTAGTCTGGTATTTAGTTTATATCAGCTGATTTTATATGCATTTCTGTATCTGAATTTCTTGTCAGATAGACAAGGAAGATGGTCTAGAAAGCAGGCACTACTGGCAGTGTTCATCTATATCTGAGATGAGCATATAGAATTTTTTCATAAATAAGCAGAAAATAATCTTCCTAGAAACAAATATGACAAAGGAGTTTGCCAGAGATAATCCATGAACCAGATTACAAATACTGAGAAGCTGACTGTATGAAGTGCTATCATCAGCACAGCTCAAAAGCTTTTCACATGACCAAGTTCTTGACAGGAATTACCTTTTACAGGCAAAATTTGGAAAATAGACTTACCTGTACCTTGCTGCAGGCTAAAATATGCATTATCCAAGCAGAGATGATGCTTGAAGTTCAGTGTAGCCAATAGGGTTTCCTCTGCGAGACTGAGCTAAAAAATTTACAGATAATATATATACGTGTGCAATGTGTTTATGCAACTGCTTACTCTTATTTCAAATAGGAAATGAAAATGTAATGAAATAGAATTCATTCTTTGTAGCATTCATTGATCTGTAGGCAGTGTTACATTTCACAGCCATTGCCATGATATCCACATCTGGTTCCGCATCAAAAAGACAAATTTAGCATGTATTAGTTTTTATTAATAATCTCTCCAGTGATTTGAATAAATTAACAGCTATTTCAGTAGTAACTATGTAGTAATAATAAGGGATCCACCATAAGGTGTATCCCCATTCTTAGGCGTAGCCCCATTCTTTTAACATAAAAAAGTAGTGCTAATCCTGTTAATGCTATTTCGGACTAGCTGAGCTCTAGGGATATTTTTATATTTTATGAAATCGAGGATGTACAAATGCTGAGTATCTAAAATATAAATATTTCTTAGCAGAAGCAATCATGTTCACTACTGATTATATTTCTGTATGTCACTCCTCATGAAAAGTTACATTATTCAAAATACAGTAAAGGGATGGGAGAGAGTATCCAAAGGTGGACTTTTACCTGCAGCAATATAACAAGTACGAATTTGGTAGATCTTTTTTCTCTCAAATTTCTCAAATCTCAAATATCTCTCAAAATTCTGTGTAGTTCATTTAGAGCAGAGTATTCAAGAAGAAAGGATGGGCCAATGATGGACACACTCTTTGAACTCTGTGTGCCTGGTTTGATTTACCTGCTGTACCACAGACATCCTGCCTGACCTTTAGCTTAATTTAGCAGAGATTTTTGAACCGGAGAATATTTCTTAGAAACTTGCCTTGCATGACCTGTGTGTTTGTGCCCAGCCTGCAGGTTGTAGAGGAGCTCCAGGCTTTCGGAGCTCTGAGCCTTCCTCTTGGTTTGGTCTCCATTTAACGGCAGCAACTTTAGCTGGATTTCCAGCATGTTCCCTACCTCCAGGACACCTCTGTCCCAATCCTGCTCTTGCAGAGGTGCTGGGTGCTGAGAACCACACCTGGACTTAACTCTAGGGATCATGCTGTATGCATATATATACACCATATATATAGTGATTTTAAAGGCTGTGAATTTTTTGATTATTGCCTTATTGTAGAGATTAAGCTTTATATTTGATCATAACATGATTGGTATTTAAGGGCTTCAGGCTTCTTAACAGCTATATCATCATGCCTAGCGTAAAACAATGAGATTGTTTTAAAACAGTAATATTTGTTTTCTGCAAATTATAACAGAATTCTTTCTTGCACTTTCTAATAGTAATTCAAAATACAGCCTTCATGGAATATAATAAGATTTGTCTAATTTTGAATACTACTTACTATTGGTACTGCCAGTGAGATGATTAATCTCACGGCAATTTGAGGGTCATCCTGTAATCATTTGTTTTGTGCCCTTGGGAACATACAGCTTAATAATTTTTTGTCTCGATAAAAGGCCATAGCAAAATACCCTTCATAAATCGAACATTCATCTTCTTTTTGTTTCAGGGATAAATGAGTATAGGAATTGCCAAACATAAACTGCTTTTATATGCATATAGTCTAATTTCCACCAAAAGTTCTCTCTCTACACTGAAATTATACTTTATTATGGCAGACTATAACATAAATAATTCTAAATTTCTTTAACCTTTCCTTCAGACTTACATTGAAAATTTAAGTGGCTGCTGCAGACCAATCTTAGAATAAAATGAAGTTTAAAAAGCAATTTAAAAGCAAAATTGTGAAGGAAAATAAATATTCAATTCCAGAAAAATATTGAGTTTATGAAATCAGACTTGTGATTAAAAAGAAAAAAAAAACAATCTTTTCTAAATCTTCCACAAGGGAGTATATTTTAAGTATTTTTGAATATTGTTTTTATTAATTTTGTATTATATGAATGATTATTATGTGTTTTAAATTTTTAAAAATGAAGTGCAAACATTTCTAAGCCAAAAAGGAAATACTGAATTCCAAAAGGATACCAAAAATGAATGTTTTAATAGTGCATAGATTTTTTTTCCATTCTGACAAGTGATTGGTAAAATGAGATTGGACTTCCATGTGATGCTAGTGATTTTGTGTACTGTCCCAAACTTATATGTTGTACAGAGTTGTTGATGTCAAAATAGTCTTAGATAAGCCACAAGGTTCTCTAATTACCAAAGTTAGTAAGGCTATTTGATTTTTCAACCCTACCATGTACAATTTTTCAGGGCAAGTTGACAGGTTAGGCCCAGGCCTTTTTTTTCTTTCCACCGGATAACACAGTGGCAAAATATTAGTGGTACACAATCATTCTCACACCTTAAATTAAATGGCTAAATAGTAGCAACCACGCTGAGTAGCATGCTGTATATTGAGTTACATTAGCACTTATTTTATCATCAATAAAGTTAAAAAAACTTTGGGTTTTTTTTCTTTTATCCCTGACATCTTCCCTCAAAGTCACAAGTTTTCTGGGAGCACTTACATTCAACAAGAAAGCATTGATCGTTTTTAACCTCTATGAGTCTTCCCGTTCTGAACTATGAGAAGCATTATAGAAAAACTATTTCGCATAGCACTGTCTAAAGAGGATTGCACATTGGTTTTAATACTGTGAACAGTGTTTGTTCATGACTACTGAAGGTCACTGTAAATTATATTTTGAGCATCATATAACAGCTGTGTATAAATTTTCAGTGGATCATATATTCTTTAAAAGCCGGTCATTTGCAATTTCTTGCAGTATTTCAAACCAATATAGAATTTATTCTGTTTTCTCTGTTGTACAAATGAAATGGAGGATATTTCTCTGTCCATAATACCTTCCCTATGATTTTTATCCATATGGATTCATGAGTTATTCCAAGACTACTTTAGAAATCCAATTAGGATTCAATGAGAAAATTGTCGAATAACTATTCTCAAAGGTCTTAAGGTCTCCCATAACATCCTCATACGGAAGCTCCGGGACAGTGGACTAGACGAGTGCACGGTGCGGTGGATCGAGGGCTGGCTGGATGGCAGAGCTCAGAGGGTGGTGATAAATGGGGCCGAGTCCAGTTGGAGGCCTGTGGCCAGTGGTGTCCCCCAGGGGTCAGTGCTGGGCCCAGTGCTGTTCAACTTGTTTATCAATGACCTGGACGAGAGCACGGAATGCACCCTGAGCAAGTTTGCAGATGACACCAAACTGGGTGGAGTGGCCGACACTCCGGAGGGCTTTGCTGCCATCCAGAGGGACCTGGACAGGCTGGAGAGTTGGGCAGAGAGGAACCTCATGAGGTTCAATAAGGACAAGTGCAGGGTCCTGCACCTGGGGAGGAATAACCCCAGGCATCAGTACAGACTAGGGGTTGACCTGCTGGAAAGCACCTCCACGGAGAGGGACCTGGGAGTCCTGGTTGACACCAAGTTAACCATGAGTGAGCAGTGTGCCCTCGTGGCCAAGAAGGCCAATGGGATCCTGGCCTGCATCAGGAGGAGTGTTGCCAGCAGGTCAAGGGAGGTGATTCTGCCCCTCTACTCAGCTCTGGTGAGGCCGCACCTGGAGTACTGTGTGCAGTTCTGGGCTCCCCAGTATAGGAGGGACGTGGAGCTTCTCGAGAGGGTCCAGAGAAGGGCAACCAGGATGATTAAGGGAATGGAACATCTCTCGTATGAAGAGAGGCTGAGTGAGCTGGGCCTGTTTTCTCTGGAGAGGAGAAGGCTGAGAGGGGATATGATTAATATGTATAAGTTCAGGAAGGGAGAATGCAGGGAGGAAGGGGACARGCTGTTYTCACTGGTGGCCAGCGAYAGGACGAGGGGTAATGGCCACAAGCTGAAGCACAAGAAGTTCCGTCTCCAGGTGAGGAGSAACTTCTTTACTGTTAGGGTGACAGAGCAGTGGAACAGGCTGCCCAGGGAGGTTGTGGAGTCTCCTACTCTGGAGGTCTTCAAAACCCGCCTGGATGCCACCCTGTGCCACATGCTGTAGGTGTGCCTGCTTGAGCAGGAAGGTTGGACTAGATGATCTGTAGAGGTCCCTTCCGACCTTAAATATTCTGTGAATCTGTGTAAGGTGTGCCTTGCAACTAGTTACACAGTACACGGTTGCTTTTCAGTGCCATTTTCATAGAGTTCTGCTTTCCTTCATGTACAAAATAAAAAATGGTAACATAGGATTTAAATGACAAAACATGGGAATATGGATAAGATCTGTAAATTGAAAAGTTCAGTAAATTTCAGAGGGGTTTGATATTTGCAAATTTTCTAAACTGTGCTATCATATGCTAAACCATAGATCTGTTGAATCTCAGAATTAATTTAAGAATTTGGTGCCTTGAGATGTTTTAGTTAGGTTTCATAAAATGTGAGATAGCATATGATATTTCAACTCCTTTTTTAATTCTTTTTGCCAGCCAGATATTCAACAAAACAGAACTGARTAATTTCTTCTAAAAACGCCTTTCTGCCATATTGAGTTGTTAAATGATCTTCATGGTATAGGCTAATGTGTTGTATTCCCCCACTGTCAAGAATTTGCCATTTAAGCAGGAAAAAAAACCCACAAAAACAGGAAGCCTGCCCAAACAGGCATTTTAAGAGCTCAGAGTTTAAGCACATTCTAAATTCTTATGTTGCCTTCCCCTCTTCGCACTGAACTATGTTTTTTATAGTGATTTTAGCTTCTATTCTGCAGTAGTGAAATAGTTACACTGTAAGTATACTTAAGAATATTTTATAATACAAATTATCCAATAGATAATTTGTATCTAATAATAATTTTGGATAATAATAATTTTGGATAATAAAGTCAACCATTTTATAAAAACCTGCTTCATTTGGTCTGTTTTAGACATTCTTTGCATGTTGATGAGTCCTTATATTTTTTTATAAAATATATTAGATGAACCATTCTCTTCATTTCAGGAGCTGATGCTGTGGAGGCCCAGTGTAAGAGATTTGAAGTGAGAGCAAGTGAAGGTGGGAAAGTACTGTTTTCTGCAGATGAAGATGAGATTGTCATTGGAGCTGACAGACTCAAAGTAACAGGTACAGCAATGATAAGGTTTCTAAACAGTTACTAATTCTATGTTTTTGATAGCCTTAGAGACAGCTAATCCTGAGCCTGTTTACTAGCCTTAGTTCATCTMTCCGACTTCCATGATTTTTTCACTGTAAAAGGAAAAATATCAGTAGTTATTCTCTGACCAACCAAAGTAGATTTCATAATACAACAGAAGTGTTCCTCTGTAGGCAAATTTGAAATCAGACTCAGCAGGATCAACTGTGGTATAAATTACTTTTACCACAGTGATTATTTATTTTACAGGTCATTATTAATAATAATAATTAAACCTTGCTTTGTGGTGTCTATGCCATTTGCTTAGGCAATGCCCCTTCATAATGATTATAGTTACCATTATATATTATGACCTTTGGTTGTGCTATATGCACAATATCAAGTCTTGTTTCTAGTGAGTTAAGAGTATTTAGTCTGCTTAACTTTGCATGAATGTAGCAAGCTAAAAACATTTCTTCACCTGAACATGTATTAAAAAGAATAATAATAATTAAAAAAAATCTGTTATTTTACTGTCACTATAGAATGAAAAAAAAATTGTATCAGTAACCTTGATATTCAAAAAATGTTAGCTTATAAAATATCAGTTGCCTCGATTTATGTTAGGAAATACTTTAACTTCAACTGCTTTATAAAATCTTGCCTGAACTTGTTCTAGACCTGAGCTATCCAGGCATAATCTAGAATAATATCCAAAGTCTGAAGCAAACTTGTTTCACCAGTCAAGAATAACTAGCTTTAAGTTAGTCTGTGTCTAGAGGTGCAGGAACTAAAGAGTTTGAAATCTGAATATACTATTTCTGAAGTTCAGTTGTATAGAATCAGCATCTGGATGATGCTGGTTTGTGATGATGAAGATAAGAGATACCTCAATTGTTTCACAAAACTGATATGTATTGATAGCAAGTATTCACCTTTTTAGAAAGTTATTAGGTAGTTCTACTTCAATGTAACACCAGACAGTATTAAAATAGTCTTAGCTATTCTCTTATTCAGGTATTGAAGTATTCTCTTATACCCAGTTCTAACTAGGCCCGGTAATGTAAGTTCAAGGTATGAATTTTCTTCATAACATTCAGAAAAAAAAATATTGTTGCTATTCTTCCTCTTCAATTTGTATGTGATCTCTGTTTATCTTCTTTAGACCACCAATCTTTTTTAATACTGCTAAAGAATTTCGTCCCAGCAGTTTAATGATGCCTTGATATTCAGTGTAATATTATAAGCTTCATCTATTTACWGAATTAGTTGTAAGAGAGGGAGAAGAAGAAAGAGAATCATACTGAACCCTGTTAGCATTCAAATTCAGTCAGAATGTTAAGTACTAGGCAGGGCTTAATCTTGGATGTACAATTGACACAGCAGATTTCAAATAATCTATAATAAATTACAAAATAAGCATTTTGCAAAAGGCATTGAGGATTAAATTTGCTGCCATTAGGAAATCTAATCATGTTTTGTAGATTTCACAGTATATTTTTTCTTTTATCAGACTTGGAAAGCAAAGCCTCRCTCAGCTCTATTTAACTTCTGAGTAGCTTTAGTACCTGTTGACTTCAGAGGAATTAGAAAGCAGATGAACCAATGGAAATAGTTTTGATGGTGTTTAATATGGGATATAGGATTCTTCCTTGTGAAAAGAACAGGATTTTCATCTTAATTCTAGAAAAGAATCTTGATAGTATATATTTTAATACTAAGCACCAAAGGGAAAAAAAAAAAAAAAAGACTAGGAAAATCTAAGTTAATGCTGCTTTGATATCTTTATCTGACTCTCAGGGATTATTGCATACCTGTTGACTTCCATCAGGGAATCTCACTACTTGAGTTGTTTGTACAAGTAATTGATTTTTGTTCAGTGACTAAGATGAAAAGTAAACAAGAGAGATTTGGGATCACATTTAAGTAAAAAGACTTTCAGTGAAATAGATAAATTATTTCAGGACTAAAGGAAAAAAAATCAAAACATTTTCATGAAAAAACAAAAAATAAATAAGAAAGAAAATTAAATATGCAGACAGTAATCAATATATCACAAGGGAAAACAGCCACCATAAATTTGAGCCTTATGAGTCTTTTTTCTTTAATTTTAATTTGATTTTTGCATCAAAATGTTATTTTTTAAATGCCTAGGGCCTCCCTTAGTTTAACCCTTCCATCATCTCTTAAGAAACTTATTTTTCTTCATAATGAGGAAAAAACATTATTTCTAAAATAACAAACTTTTCTAGAAGTGTTACATAGAAAATCYTCCAGTCAAGATTTCTTCCCTGAAACGCTTTTTGCAGCATATGCACTAAGCTCCAACCAAATAGTAAAGCCATCCATAAGCCATCTATGCTTTATTATTGACTACAGTCTAAAGAAGAAAATATTGAACCTAGATTCCAGGAGGAAATTGAAAGTTGTGAGATACACGCAGACTCCAGAAAACTTAAAAAAAAAAAAAAAAAGAAAACTACTCAAGGGAGAGGTCAAAAAAAATCCTATCTTGGTGGAAAAACAAAATAATAAAACCCTCCTTTCACATAGCAGGTTTTGTTATTCTGTCCAAAGACTGTGTGATACTTTTAAAGTCTTCTACAAACACATGAAAGGTGATGAGTCCCTGTGAGTAGCGTCAGTCAGATTGAATTACTTTGTGTGACATAGCATGACTGATGAAACCTGGCAAGGCATTATAATGTCAAACAACCACCAGAGTTTTTTTTTTCCAATGCATTTCTGATGCCTGTGTTTTGATAATGGTCTTGCCTTGAGGTGGAATATTGGAGAGAACTAATGAAAGAACAAAGGAAAAGAAAAAAATATCAGAGAGCAAAAATAAGTTGTGCTTATTTGGAGAGGAAACCATCACTCATAGTTAAAATGTGGTAGTACAATAAAAACCTGGTTTTATTTGCTTTCYTTGCTGAGAATAGTGTCTCTTTGGAAACACTTTTCTGTGAGTGGGTCTAATAAATTATTAGTATTTTGATAATTAAATTTTCTGAAGCATACCTATTTTGCTGGTATGTATGGCAGTGTGTGGCAGAGTATGTATGGCAGTGTATGGCAGTATGACTGTGGCAATGTGGGTTTTGCTTTATCTGACATTTTCTGAATTCTGAGAAAAAAAAATGGAGAGCCTTAAAGAGCAATCTATTGTAAGGTAATATAAGAAATCCTTGATTAGTACATACTTGRCAGATGAAGCCTACAACTTGTCATTGATTATTTTTGCAACATTTCTATTGTAAATTTTAGTACAGGCAGMCTACTCTAGGGAAAAAGATATAGCAGAAACAAGATTGTAAATTCAGATATTAATAACTTAGACCATTACTTAGAATTTGTGATCTTATTTCAGACCTTAAACTATAGACCATCTGCAAAAAAGGAAACTTATTTCTAAGGTTAGTCACTAGGAACCCAATAAATAAAAAGGACTTTCAAGTCTAGTCATCCACATTTCTTCTACATATTAGTATTCTTTGACTGACCCTTAAACTAAGGGTGAGCTAGGGGCTACAAAAGGAAGATGAAACTAGTATTCCAATAAAACATGAGCAAAGATTAATTCATAGAAACTAAATCTCAGATTCCTGCCTTCACCTCAAAAATCATACATCTAGTAAAATAGCCTTCCTCTCTTTCCCACTTTCAGTTAGACTCCTGAAAATCTCACCACATTCTGTTCAAGTTTTCTGCAAAGGTACTCTATCATATGGGGGGTACTTTCCATTGAGCCTTAGAGAGAATGAAGTGAAAGGCATGTGGAGATAAGCGTATTGTCATGGAGCTGGGACACAAACAGTGATCCTGGTGTTTTCCCAAGTTCCTGATGGATTTCCAAGTTCCTTCCCACACACTGTGCAAGCCTTCTCCATCCCTTCCCCATAGCCTGGTGCAAATGGATAGAGAGGACCTGTAGCATCACAGAGCACCCCTTGGCTCCCTCTGCAGTTATGGAGCTAGGATTTGACTTCTTTTGTTTTGTTGATTTGACTGCTTTCATCTAAATCTTGATACAAAGTTCCCTGTCCTATACTTTTACATATTTCTCTTAATTACAAGAAAATCTCTTTTGTATGAGATTCTTTTAGTAAGACCACTTGGTTGTTCTGGCAGGTGAGAGGGCAGGTGAGAGGGCAAACATATCTAGTCTCTCAGCTATATGTCTGCCACAGATAGTTGTCTGGAAGCAGATCAAGACCTAGCTCCAAACACATTTTTTGAGACATTTCTAAGACAAAAGGTTGTGATTCTTTAMATAAAAGCTTTCAGTGTATGTGTGTGCTGGTACAGTTTGTTCTTCTTAAACAAAAYCATATTTATTGGCTTTATAATAAGCACTAAGCAAACTGGAGGTCTTCTAGTTACATTCTAAACAGAACTTTTATATTTTGTATTAAGTAACTGTAAATAAAATGTTTTTTTATAAAATAAAAATTACATTTTTACATCTGACATTTGAGGGGAGTTTTTCAGTTAAGGCTAAGGGCACAACATCAGAGCTTTATTTTTGTTGCATTAAACTTAAAATGATTTATGCACATTGTACAAACATGCTGGTATTACAAAATGCAAGTTTATCTAGGAATTTTGAAGATATTTTTGAGAATACACTGCATTTTAGTCCTCATATTACTTTCTAAACATCTCTGGCTTGACTGTAGTGGTCTACTTTATTTGGCTGTGATTTCACTTCTAACTCTTCAAAAAAAAAATATAAGACACAAAGAAAATGGATTTCTTGTGGATTTAGGTACCTTCTGTCTGAATCAGTTATACCTTTATATGTTGTTTTTGTGTGGGGGGGTTGTGTTTTGTTTTGTTTTTTATTAATTGTATTTTTAAAAGGCAATGCAAGAATTGATTTGCAAAGTAAACAACATATAGATCTAGCAGCAGAAGTGATTTCTGTTCTATAGTCAAAACCAATTATATTTTATAGATCCAGTAAACAAACTGTATCATTATTTCCCGTAATCCAATCTAGATTGTCAAGAAAATATTATTCATTTTTTAAGAGAAGTAGTTCTTATGGTTTGTATTAGTTTCTTAGCTGCTTACTTTCCTCTATTCCATTTTTACCATATGTCTGAGCGGACTGTTTCAATGCAGGATCCAAGTCCTTTCTGGATGAGACTTAATTTTATTATGATGATAATTAAATATTTTATCAGTAATATTTTTGCTCTAAAATAAGAAGCTAATAAAAACTTGTCAGTTAATATTTTACCAAGGCTTTAGTAATGCTTCTATAGCATTAAGCTAACCTTTTGAGAGAGAACATATAACAAGTATATGGACCTCCTTGTCTCTACTGCATGAATTGATACAATTAGGTGAAGATCAGTTTGTTTCCATATTTAAGACAAGACAATTCATCTATTCATAGCAATTGTAATTGCAATAAGGCTTGCACCTGGTGGCTAGCATAGCAGGAGAAACAAACACACAAGAGAAAAAGTAGCATAGAGGCTTTGAAGACCATTATGACCATCTCTGAACCTTCTTCCTTGTCAAATAGCAAAGTCACATAACAAGATGAAGTAAGGAGAGAAAGACAAAAGAAGGCATGCTTCAATTTAATGCAAACCTTCTCAAAATAAAAGCAGAACAGGAGGAGGTCAAATGTACTTTCCAACCCATCAGTGTCATGTAGAAATCACCAGATTTGTGAAGGGCTGCAAGTTTCCTTTTCACTACAGTCTCTTACAGGCTTTAAATGGGTTCAGATGGCTTTGATCAAATTTACTTTTGATTTACATCACTAGATGAAAGATCGGAGCCTTGATGACTCAAGGAAACTTCACTAGGTGTCTCCATATTAATATCTGAATAATATTCAGAATTAACATGCATAGGAGTGCCCCAGTACCTCAATTTTGATTTTGAGATTATGTTGTAGGACTGTGAGTTTGCAGGTAATTGGAAATAAGATATAAAGGTCTTCTAGAGTAGTTAAAATGAAATGATAAAGTAGAAATATGGCTTATGGATATAAAAAGGAAATATGACAGAAATATGAGGAAATGAGGAATATCTCTGAATTCTAAATTACTTTGAAAGAGTAGAAATAAAACATTTATAACAACTACTGAAATATAGAATAATAAATGGTTATTTGATATATGTTGTTATGATGGTAGAAATATATTTAGTGTCTTCAGAGGCTGACTATGAATTTTGGTACAAATGCGAGTGAGGATCTTAGATTTGCCATGTTCAGTTGGTGGATTGTCATTCAAGACAGATGGAGTTTGGAGGATGAGGTGGCACAAGATGGAGGGAAGCACTTAATCACTGTAAGCTGATTTACTCAGCCAAATCATAGGTGACACCAATAAAAATGCTGTATTTGAGATATCAAAAAGACAAACCTTTGAGTAGATATGGCAAGCTCCCAGGTTCCCAAACACTRAATGGAACAGGATTTCTTCATTATCATCTATGAATAATAAAAACACTGCTTTTCATGTGCAGAATTTCTGTACAGTAATCTCTAAAAAGTACTGGATAAATAGGATTTCTGAGAAGATTATTTGGATATGAAGGAATTATTTAGTGTGAGGACTTTTTCATATGAGAGCTCTGTTTGATGGGTGGCTTTTGCAGAACTCCAACCACTTTACCCTTTCAACACCTTCCTCTTGAGGTGCAACTGTAGGACAGTTCAAAGCTGTTGCTGAACCATAAGTTTTGTAGGCAGGTTAAAATGATGAGCCTGAATGCTTGTTCAGGTTGCTGCATGGGTTTATTGATAAATGTCTTTTAGCTCAAGGATGAATGTATCAATCCAGCTTAAAGGTAAGTCCAATGAGGACTGTAGTTTACTATATTTATGGCTGGAGGAAATCATCGCTGCAAGGATAAAAAGAGTTTATTTTCAAGATTTTGATTTTGGCATTGTAATGTAAAGACAGTGAGGTAGTGACTGGGTACAGGAATGTATTTAAAGAAGTAAAAACTTGATAGAAGGGATTTCACTGAAAAGAGATTAGACTCAAAAGGAGAAAAATGTGCAAGCAGTCCTGTCAGCTTAGGACACTATAATCGTTTTATACAACTATTCCAAGAAGAAAGTTCTCAACAAGGCTGTGTCCTATAGGAGGCACATAGAGACAGCATACACTGAGGGAGAAGCAAGGAAAAGGAAGAGAAAAAAGAGCAAAACAATCTGATATTTGTACAGAGACAAATAATTCTTTTCTCATGTGGGATGTAACCTATTTAATTCTGTTACAAGGGAGTTATGTTTTTGAACTGATTCTCTGCTCCTCTGAGATGTTCCTTTGCAGAGCATAGCCAGCAGCATCCTGAAGTTAGTGAAGAGGTTATTTGCCATGCTCTGGTACAGGGAGTGTTGATCTGATAAAATCAGGTTCTGATTTTATCATTTCAGTTGAATCTGTTTTCTGTTTAAATCTTTGACACCAAGATTAAGGTGTTGAGTATTTGTAAATATTTTTTTAGGAAAAATTGGTAGAAACACCAAAATTGGCATCCCAATCCCAGTTCTGAGTTGAAGGTCTGTGTCAGAGTCTAGGGTTGCAACTTAAAGCAATTTATTTCTCATGGATCTGCATATTGTGGTATCAGGCAAATCGACATGACTTATTTAAGGGTTAATGGCTTGTGGAAAATTGTTGCAGTGTTAGTATTAGTAAACTTAAAAGCTTAGAAGAAATAAAGTAAATGTATTTTAAACAGATCCTAAACATTTAGAGTGTTTTGATATAGGAAATAGATATGATTTGGATTCAGATTTTATAGTGAAATTCTGTCTCTTAAGACAACCTATGCTAAGCCTGACACCTACATGCCCTGAGGCTTCAGCAGATTTGAAAATACACATTTAAATTACAGCGGTGAGACCCATCTCTATTTTTAAGATACAGCTACTCACAGGAGGGAAAAGTGAATCATAAAGGAGCTCTAAAATTCCTAATTTCTTTCTTTTTTTTTTTTTTTTTTTTTTTCCCTCAAAATACTTGCTTGTGATTTATTTCTGCCTGGAAACAAAATTCTATTGTTGGAGATAAGGTCAGGCTGATACTATAGGATTCGGCTTCAGTAAAAAGTGTTTGACTTTAAATACCTGAAGATAATGATGATGATACTATAGGCCAAACTATCTTGCTTTGGCCTAGAACAGTATTCTAGTTAAATGCTGAGAAGATGTGGTAAGAATGTAAGATCATTTGAATTCCAGTTTGTGAAGTCTTCAGAACAATAGCAGGAAAAGTATCGTATTTTAAGAAATATAACAGGCACCTGACTTTTCCAAATAAAATGTAATGATACCAGTTACTGTGAGTAGTTCCCAAGCTGTATATTATATGTCAGGCATGTGCACTAGTTTCTCTAAATCCTATCTGAAGACACTGTAGAGTGGATTTTTTGTTTTCTTACAGCCTTAAGGCTAAGTTTTAACCTGAATTTCAATACAATTTGCTGTGTTTAGTAGCCATACACTGTATGCAAAGGCTTATKAGAATACTTCATGAATTAGAATGTATTTCCAATATTTATGTGATGTAGAAATGAACTGAAAGATCTTTAAATTTAGGTAAAAAATAACAAAAATATAGAAATCTAAATGATTTTTTAATGATGTAAATATAGTTTTTTTTTCCTTTTGAATAAGCACACGATTCTGCCTTCCATGTTTAACTATATTTGTTTTTACTTTAAATGTTCAAAATGTGGCATTATACTGTTGTTTGTTTTTTTTCTTTTTCCTGTTTCTCCTTTTTGTTCTCTAAACATGTAGAAAATACAGCTCCAATAGAATGGATAAATGAAAACATAAAATATTTCTGAGATGGAAATGTGAAAAAAATGAATAGGTAACAGAGTAGTCTATGATTTGTATTTCTGGTTTTGAATGCTACATGTTGCATCACATTATTCAAGTATTCTTCAYAAGGAAATACTGCTTAAGTCCATGGCAATGATGATTTGATCTACTCAGAGAAGATAGCGCTTTCCARCAGTAACATTGTGGACTTTATTATCCATCGATCTATTTATAAAGCAGGTATGCAGGCGAAGCTGTGAAAAAAATATAGATTCAAATAATTTCTGCTGTGCAATACATCTCAAAGCTTATTCATAGCAGACTCCTATAACTGGGAATAATTTCACTCACAGGAAGCCAATCCAGAAAAAAAATTATTCGCCCACAAACATATGGCCTGCAGCCTTCAGCCTACATTGTGAATATAAATTCCTTTCCTCTTCATGGCTAATGATGAGTTTACATTTCACAGTTTCTGACAATATTAAATTCAGCACACCAAGACACAAGCATAATGAGCCATCTTTTTGGCTCTAAAAACATAGTCAATACATATGAGCCTTTATGTTTGAATTAAAGATATCAAACAGTATGGCTTTGCACAACGTTCAGAAAGTACAGAGGAATATATGATCAAGTGTATAACAACTCAGAATTGGAAACATAAATTCCAGAAAAGTAGCAGAAATCAACATAAATTCTATAAAATAAATAAAATTACATTTTCTAGGAATCATCTCATAAAAAATGATTKAAAACAAGTAAAAGTTATGAATATTCAGTCAGGATTGGCTGTATCTAAAGACCCTATAATTGCTTCAAGCTGGAGAATTCAGATGGATTTAGACCATATGGGTAATGATAGAAAAGCGAAGGTACTGATATTGATGGCTAAACCAAAAAGATTGAATATAGATGAAGCTTTTTATAAACAAAAAGAATAATCTGATTCACAGGATTTGGTGAGTGTTCTGGAATGCTTGGGTGCTTCTTATTTGTTTTAACTACACAGCCAGACATCTGTTGGGAAAGTTATAGATCAAAATGCAGACTGTGCAGAAGATTCATGGATTAGAAGGATGATACAGTGTAGAAAAATTAAGGAGAGTTGCTGATCATTGGGGAGGAACTAATTGAGAGTGTAAAGGTGAAGGAAATTAGTGAGAGAAACCATCAAGTAATGTGAACATCTACTCTTTGAAAGCTATGGGAAAAGACAACAGCGAAACAAAATCAATTGACTTCAAGAAATCAATTTTAAAACCTCAGAGAATTTTTAAGTAAGGCTCATGGGAGTCTTCAGAAAATGAGTTACGTAGAATTTGGGATCACAAGCTGAATTAATGCTGTTGTGTTGCAAGGAAGACAAATGTCATGATGGAGTACATAAACAGAAGCTKAGCATGCAAATCTGTTCTGGTCAAAACTTGCAAGGTCCTATCTGAAGCCTYTTGTCCATTTTGGTGTACCACTATTCAGTAAAAAACCAGGAGAATTCAGAGCCACGAGATTGATTAGCTGTCAAGAAGCATGAACTCAGAGGGAAGAGWGAAAAAAAGATGGTGCTGTTTAGCTTGAAGAGAAAAAAGAATATTAAAGGGAATATGATAGCAGTCTTGAGGCCTTATGAAACTCTGGGATACTTTCCATCATTAAAAAGAAAACATAAGACTTTTAAATGAATAGTGAAGCACTAGAATAGTTTTGCTGTATAGAATTTTCATCGTTTTGTTTTATGAAACAAATTAGACCAACATCTGTTGAGAATGAGATTGTTGATCCCGATTTGGTTTTGAATTTAATGATCACAACAAGGAATGAGCCTTAGCGATAATCAGATATTTTCTTTTTATCTCAATTCACAAGCTAACTAATGTAAATTCAATACATTCTTCGCCTAAAGATGATGTGCTACTAGCTGCAGCTGTCGCTCTTACAGACAAGTACACATGTCACAATTTTCTGCTTGTTTAAAAATATTATTTTATAATATAATAATAAAATAATATATTATTATTTAAAAGAATCTTCTCTAATTTTAAATGTTGTAGGTAGTTTTATGACTCACGTGTAATAGATATTTATTATTTTAAATAATTTTACATGCTTTGTAATATTTAGTATTTCATTTATTTAGTATTGCAATTTAATGCTTTACTGCTAACTAATATTTGGGGCTTTCTTGAACTCTTAGCTATCAGAGCAATCAGTCACCAAAAGATCTACATCACACTTGCCTTTATACAAGAAATTGTAGAGTTTCCTAGCATAAGGACCAACTATGTTTTTGTGGGGTAAGCTTTCGAAAGCTCATAGGTGCTGTGCCTGTTTATGTGATTTTAAAATCAAAAGGTATATTCTTTTTATGTAAAACACACTTAAGGCTAGTTTTGGGACACAGGCCTTTTAACAAGGTCAGTCAGATTTCAGTTATGGCTAGAGGATGCTAATGGTTGTTATTRATTTCTATGCAACACTACCAGAAGAGTCAGAATTTTGTAGAAATTTGCACAAGGATAGTACTTTCCAAAATGTGTTAGATGCAGTGCTCTTCACTGTAATTTTATTTATGGTTGGAACATCCTTCTGCTGTTGCAGGAAGGACACACGTTCTATATGAAGGTTCAGGAGCACAGCCATGGAACTAGGTAACCAGTACATGCTTTCTTGGATTGCTCTCATGACTTTCAGTATACACCTCCTGTGACACACAAGAAGTGCAGCAGTTCTTCATCTGTACTTCACGTAACTCCTTTGCAGGGGCTTCGTGCAGCATAATCCTTTAAAGTTCTCAACCCACCCACATGACTTCGACCATCACAGGTTGACCACTGCTGTTATTTACACATTTAATTCTTTACTCTGAGAAAGCTTTTGTTTGTTTGGAAAGTTCTCATTAAGATGAGCACAAATCTTTGGGTAAACTTCACTACCTACTACCACTGTTGTTCCTCAGTCTTCTGTTCACCGCCAAACCAGTTTTTCTCAACAGTCCGTTCTCCAGGGGGAGATCTCTCAGTGATCCTATCAATAGACTGAATCAAGGTAAGTGGGTGCAAACATATTTTCTCATTTCTTGAGTTCTAGCTAGACTCAACGCAGCACAAATGGACTTGAAAGGGCTAATTGTACCAATATAGCTCACAGTCTGATTGAATTTGCCTGACTCTTAGCAGAGCTTATTAGGTTGGATTCTGCTGTCTGATAATGCATCTAAATCAGATCAAATATCTGACTCAGAAACATATCCTCAGCAAATCTTCCTTTCCTTCCTCTTCCTTCTTCCTGTCCTTTCTTGTAAGCAATCCCTGAAGCTTTCCATGCGAATTTCCAAGACAAGAGCCAGAATATCCTCCTTGCAATTGCTGTCCCTGTCAACTGCTTCAGACCTCAGCTAGTCAGCTGACAGCTAGTCACTTTCTTTAAGGAATTCATCTCTCTCTTCTCTTATTCTTTGTCAAAGTGTAATTCCTAGGTTTTGGTGCTTCTTTGTTATTGTAATTAATCTAGATGAGAGGAACATTTCAGTGGCAGTGGTATTATAGTGATCGGACTGATCTAACATCCTCTGATAGCCTAGATCCTCTAAATGTACAACTGTCACCAAACTTAGACAAATTTCTAGCAACAGATCTAATATGCTTTCTGTAAATTGTGCTCTTCTGCACAAGTGTGTGTTTCCATTTGTGAAACCTCTTGGAACAAAATGAATTTCTCTTGTATTTAGTTGTGTTTGAATTTTAGTAAATAATTTCTGATCTGTACTTTAGTTATGATCACTTTGTTTTGACTTGTTAGGGTTTGAAATCCAAACTGTTTTGATGTACATGAGATGTATGCTTGTTTCTTTATTGGATCAGCTTAAACTTTGAAATCCAATTGCCTGTGCAAAACTTGTCATTCCAAACCCAACATCTATTTTGCCATACTTGTTTTGAAAACACTACTATAACAACCGTTCTTGTAAGTATACTCATTCTTTAGAAGTTCGCTGAAAGAAAATTTAAAACAGGTGGTGCCTCCTCTCTATCCTCACCAACTCCCATCAATTGAAACTGTTATCTTACAGCATGAGATCAATGTAGAGTTTGCCTTTTAACTGAATAGAGACTGCAATCAACTCTGAAAGAAGAAAGAACTAAATTGACCCTTAAGTTCACCAAAGCCAAGTACTTAGGCTAGACTCATCAATAAAGAAGTTATTATTTTCACAGTTCCCCTTCTGTCTTTTTGAAAGCAGCAATTAATGCTATAGATTGCTTATATAAATATTTTTTTCTCACTCTTGCTGAATCATTTTTATTGCCTTATTGATTTGCGTACGTATTTTCCAGAGTTACATTGTCCAGCTCCTCAGTTTGAATTGGTATGGACACTAGCCAAGCATCCCAGCCTTAATCCTACAAAGCACTTAAATGTGTGCTTGAATTTTGGTCCCATGGGTTGTACCACTGAAGCTAACGCTTAAAATGAAAAGCTTTGCAAGACTGAAATAAGAAATTGTTTCTTAGAATCTGGGACAATGAGCTTCTTACTAAATCACTAGGTTTTCCTCCTTTTACTAATTATTATCTCCATTATTTATTAATTTATAAATAATTTAGGAAAGACCTTTTCCTGTTCAGTTTTTAATTACCTTGGAGAAAATTTATTTTTTACTTAGGTGCTTATAAATGGATCTGCTTTCACTGGAATGTATTTTATGCCCGATGCATTTCTAAATTTTCATTATTTCATCTTCATGACATTCATCGTGTCATTTTTAATTTTTATTTTTCTTCCAAAAGTTTTAAATCTTTACTGTTTCATGCTGTACAATTGTACATAACACAGTGTGCAATTGATATTTTATTTTTTTCTGAGTGCTCCCCTTCTGGCTATATTAACTTTTTTTTWAAAAAAAAACTTCAACTAAGGTACAGAGAATTGGAATATTTCACTCCAAAGCTCAGAAATCAGTGCTATTTTAGCAATACAGACTTTTTGATACCATTGGCAAATCCTGACATAATGAAGTATAGTGCCGTTTTGATGAGGTGGGCATTTCTAGATCGGATACTGAGCAAAGTCAGTGCCAAACTGCAGTGATTTGAAACAAAAATCAGCACTACAAAGCATTGCCATTTTGCAGGACTCACAAAATAGCATTAGCATTGTGTGAGTAGAAGAACACACACAAATGTGTTTGGTTTTGATGATATTTTGGCAAACTAAAGCATGCATGGTTAACCACAGTGACATTTTCAAGTAATATTATAGAGCTACCCTTTCATCTTACTGAACTGAGAATGGAAATAATTTGTTTTGGCCAAAATACTGACATGTGCCCTTTATTTCTTTCTGTGTACATTTCCTATTTGCACTGGGTGTTTCCCACACTTCTGTTGTAGAAAGTAGTCACTCTGGTATGTGTTTTTCAACTACACTTTTAAGTAGGGCTTTATAGAGTGGAAGGAAGCTGGGAATGCTGTGTGAATAAGCAGATTTAATTGCAAGCAGGAGTAGGATGAACAAACTGCAACAAGGTGAAGCATCTAGACCCCTCATCTTTCAGAAATCATCTTGCCGTGGGCATTAGCAAACACTAAAACCTCGAAGTGTCCTGTTGGTATACGTTACTTTCCAAGCTAAACTCAAGTGCATATGTGTACTATCAACTTCAGTGTTTTGATACATGAAGGAATACTTGTATTGATTTCATCAAGAATAATATAGTAATATTACTAGTATTATCAGCATTGGGTAGAGTGGGATGTGTTTGTCTAGGTGATGCAACTTAGAAAAGGCTGGGTTTTGTAGAAAAGGTGGTTGGGTTTTGTAGAACTGCCCTTTAGCAAATGTCTAGGTATGTCTGAACTTCAGTTTCCAKTGAAAGTAATAGCAGGTTTGTGAAGCATTTGAAATCTGTTCTGCAAACACCATAGGAAAAAAAAGTGCTGCAAATCATAGATCTGAGCATGCACACAAATGCCTTTCAAATCTTCTCAGCAGCTTTTCTCCTTTTCAAATGCCAAAATGTCATTTAGCTCAAATGGGGACTTTTCCCTGAAGTCATGATCATTCTAAACCAATCTGATACATAAAGTGTGATAAAAGTGACAGCATATAGTATAGGTTACATCACTTACAGTGTAACTAGAAATAGAGCTTTTTCATGTCCTTTATCTGTATCTCTGTCTGCAAGGCAAGCATATTGCAACAGTCAAAGGTTTAGATACAGCCCTAAGTAAAGCTTTCAAGGTTGGTACCTGGGTGCCACACACCCAACAACAAGGTGGACCAAAACTCAATCAAGCCCAATAGAGCGCTCAGATCACTTGGTAACTCCTTTTACTTATTTATGGCCAAAAGCATTAGGTGGGGTTAGTAGTTACATCTGAAAGTGTTTATCTCAATATCACTGTCTTCTCATTAAACACTGAAGTGGGGARGGGGGAGTCTCTTTTTAAATGTTTATTCTCCTGTCATGCAAACCAGCTACCTTATTTTCTGTTTTTATATCATAGTGGCATTACCTAATGATGACTTTCTTTTTAAATCTCTTTTTATACTCTCAGTATGGAGTTTAAGGGGAAAAAACAAAACAAAAAAAAAAAAACAGTTAAAGCCTGCTGTACAGAGAGAGTATTTATCAGCAAGCTGGTTTTGTGCTTGAGCTGTCAGGATTGTTCCAGGTTTTTAATAGTTACAATTTTTTCTTCTTCTTACTGCAATTCTTGGCATTCTCTCCCCAGTTTGAATCTAGGTTTAGGATGAAAGCAGAAGATGATTTAGTGTTCTTGAATTTAAGTTTTTAACGAAAGCAGACTTTTCTTTGTGCCAACAAAAGTAATAGTAACTCCAAAAAAATTGTTTTTACAAAGCATGATGTGAGAATGTGAGAATTAGGATAGATAAGGAAAGGAACTTTTAAGACAAAACAAGGAAATTGTCAGAGGGAATATCCTGCTGAAAAACACAAAACATTACTTATAGTACTAAAGCATCTGAAGGGCAGAGGGAGACTTAAGGAGCAGAGGAATTGAATTTAAAAGAAATATGGCATTTTGAGCGCTTTAAGAATGTAAGGACAAAGGTCTTTCTGAATAAGAATCTATTTAGTAAAAGTTAAAAGCATCATGGTAGTTTGTTAACTGGATAATATAGAAGAAAATGTCTTAAATTTGATCCGAAGAACAGGAAAACAACTCAGGTTTTCTTTTATGTCCTTAAATCTGTCTCTGCACCCAGTAAGGTCCTTTGTTGACAACTGGACTATAAGAAATACATTCTTTCTATATTATTAGCTTTAAAATGCTAYGGCATATAATGAGATTTCAAGACAACTGTCAAACTGCAAGATGTTCTGCTTCCTAAACATGGCCATCCTAGTGGATGAACGTAGTGCTCACTGTTCTCTTCTGAAAGCACTGGAATATAATGCARTGTAGGGTCAAAGAGGACATGAACTGACCCATTTTTTCAGGCTTCTGATCAACACAAAGTTTTAAAGCCTTATTGGGGTAATTTTAATCTGACACTACTTAGAGTACAACCATACAACAGAAAGCAGTAAAACCTAGGCTGTCTTACAGTGAATATATAACATATTGTAATMTATTGTAATCTATTGCAGCATAGTATAATAGATTGCAGCAGTGACCAGACTGGGGCTTTTGTGACATGTGACTKCTTGTATCTCATAAACATTGTAAAAAGAAAAAAGACTAGAAAGTCTAGTCTACACTTATTCTGCATGACTCATAGCAGAGCTGGACTCATTTGCTGGATAATCTGAATTTTGGTTGCAGTCTGATTCCTTTCAGTGCCCTTGCTGACAGAGGAGTGATTGTTGAGACCAGAGCTGAAAAATTCTCCTGTAGCCTCTCTTGAGAACGTAGTGGGAGATCTGGCAGAAAGTTATAAATCCTCTTCCTGTAGCCTCTTCAAAGGATGTAGCATCTCTCTTGTTCTTGGCTGCAAGAGCMTTTGAGTCTTATTTTGGCAAAAGACTTGCATTTTGGCCAACCTTAGCAATTTGTAATATGCTATCATATTTTCTCCTTTAGTGCAGGTAATATGCTATTTTTAATAATGACCATTAATACAGATAGGCACCTGCAGGTAGGCACACATTTGCTTATATGACTGTTGCTAGTTTAGATTCACTGCAGTTTTTTACGTGGAAATACAACTATGTCCATTTTGTTCCTGAACTAAGAGGCTTCCTTCACAGTGGTGCTGACTCAAAGGTAGGGATATTCCTAAGTAGCTGCTGTTCGTTTACCTTTCATCTCACAGCTTTGCAATTTCTATTTAGAGTGCAGTAAACACTTACCTAAATCAGCCATTTTCCTTTCCTTTTGTGTTGTACTGAGGTTTGAATATGCTGTTCTCATTTTGGTAATTTACTTCCAGACATCAGAGAAAAACAGAATATTAATAMAGAGCAGGAATAAAAAGACAGTCAGAATAGGTGATAATTAAGTAGTGGTGATATCAAATAGAAACTTTTAAATAATCATGTGAATAACTGATTTTATAGCTTCATTTCATTGCTCATATCTACATAAAAATTATGACTTTCAGTAATTGRAGTACTAAATTTTTTGTTTTATTTCAGGCTATTAGGCAGCCAAAAGTGTTATATCAATACATTTCCATTTCAGTCTGATAGAAAWTTAGTTTTTTTTCTTATTTGCATTTCTTCTTGAGCTCAAAGATACCTGAAGACATTTTTACAGTGACATTTTTTATACATACTCTATATTCATGTGATGGACCTTTCTATAAGTATGGGTTTCAGTGCCCTCTACTGGATGCACACATGAATTTATGTAAATGCTGATTATAATTTATCGACTGCATGTTAATTCCTATGCAGTGCAGGTGCTAGAGTAGAGCTATTTCAAAAATCTCAGTAATAACATTACTGCTTTGTGGTTACAGTAATCGTAAAGTGGATAGATATAAAGCACACATTCTCCCAGGGAAGCTTCCTTTCAAGGATGTCCCTTGGTGTGTTTTATAGAGCCAGTCTCTTAGATGGTTAAGAACCAGATTTTCTGTTTGTTGTATGCRAGTCACAAAATAATGACATTTGAAGTTGCATTCACCTTCTGCAGAATATATTCCAAAATCTTGAGACTGAGTATATGAAATTCTTACCTTAGAAAACATAACCTTGCATTTTAGTAGATCCAGACTTGTACACTCCACCTTGGACTCCACCTTGGCAATCACTTCTACAGTCTCAGACAAAAAAGAGTGCAGTGTTTGTGATCTCCCTGTAGAGAAAGGTCCAGATGCAAGTGCGACTGCAAAGACCTGCCAGATGACACTCCAGGTTCTGTACCTGGAATGAGATAAGAACTCCACAGAAAGAAAATATCCTGTGTCTGCAAAAGCACTTTGTTTATGGCAAACATTTGAGTGCTCTTTAAAGAATCTTAGCTTAGTTTCAGTGCTCTTCTGGACTTAGTATATCTGAAAGATTGTCTCACATATTGAATTCTCCCTGACAAATCTGTTACTGGGCAGCACTGAAACTAACTTAAAATGAAAATTTCCTTCTGGTTGAATGCAAGGATTTCAAATTTGCAGATCTTAAGTGTTGTCATAATTCACACTTTTTCTATACAAACAAAAACTTTCTTTCTCTAGTCAAAACATTCTAATTGTAAAGGTGTATCCTCAGATGCCAGAAAAGAAGACAGTTGTGACCAGGAACACATATATTGACTTGATGAATATAGTTTTTCAGCAGTAGAAAATGAYAACCCAAAAATCATCTGAAAGAACTTTATCATTTTATGCACTTCTTACATGGAAAGAGCTAAGATGAGAGAGAGACAGGCAAAGTTTGGGAACACAAAATAGAATTGTGCATTTGATCATATATCTCTATCAGATATGACATAAATTGCCACTAAAACCCATATAAGACACTCTGTGAATCAGTTTTAACGGTAAGGGTGTCTTAGATGATTTCCAGTATCGTTCAACTGGAATTTCCAAACAAGTTTTCCCAAGTTAGGTAGCAGAATTCAAAGAAATCAATTACAGACCAGATATCTGAGGTAAATATTTTAAAGTACTTAGGTTAGGCAAATTGTTACTGTCAGACCAGTAGCTAACTAAACTCTAGGGATGCCTGTTTCTCTTTTTTTTTTTTTTTTTTTGTCTATAGATAAAATATAAATAATTTATACTGTTACCTTAGGCAACTAATGAGAAGTCTAAACTTAGCAGAGGAACTACTGAAAAATTGTTCTGTAGTTGTGACTTCTGAAAATAAAGCCATTTAGTTATGGAATATGCAGCTCATAGGCAAACATTCTTTTATTACAAATATTAGTGCTTTATGAAGCAAATTAGATAGAAATTTGCAGCTATGTTGTGTATATAAGCARCTCATTGAAGTAATCTTTGTTATGGAATTTTTAGAGCATATCAAAACGGGCTATTACCACTACCTGCTTTTGACATTATATGAGAAATTTTCTCATTCTTACCTTTTTCCCCTTGAGAGTCAAACTCTTTTCTGTAGTCTTACAACAAGCCATTTGGTTTTATAAAAAGCCAAAATGGTTTAATATGAAATATTGTGGTAATTAGCACTGATTTTTGAGGGGTTTGTTTTTGTTTTATACCTGGGAACTCCAAGTTCATGTGCCATACTTTCAAATCTCAGGTGAGTCTCCTGGTTAGGGAAGTACTGACTGATTTTGAGATGGTCCCTTTATTCATTGATTTGCTTGCTTTTCATCAGGATTTCTATTTTGTAGCTGATTCATTAGAGCTAAAACCTAGGTATTCCAAGTCTTACAGTTATTTTCTCCAAAGTGAAAGTATAGACCCCTTTTTTAAGGGGTCTATAAAGACAAAAGCAGTCCATGACCCCTACTACTAGAATGCATTTTTTTTTTGAATGTAGGCTAGACAATTTCTGCTGCATGTTCCTCTGATGTGAACCAAGAATCACTTACATGATCACTTTATTTACAGTGGTAAGTAAAACCCAAATGTAGACTATCATATATCTCTCTGAAGAGAAATGGATGACAGTTTGAAGGAATTATTTAATGTGAAATTTAAATGTAAGCATTAAGTCTAGTTATATATCTAGCTCTTGTAACTTTTCAGGGAGACTATGAACGCAAGCAGAAAATTGTTGTTGTTAATCATTTTTACCTGTATGTGCATCTCTATCTGTCATATATCCTGAGGGAAAGCAGTTGAAGATGTTATGGAAATTATTTTTATAATCTTCTTGTGCTTAGTAAAATCTCAATATATTTTTTAGTTTCATTCAAGTTTTTAAGAAATATTCAATTTTAACAGGGTTTTTTAATAGTTTTATTTCAATATGTTGACTTTTGTTCATCCTAGCAGAGCCATTTAGAGTAGCCATTTCCTATGATTAGTTTAATTATATTACTAAGTCCAAATTTTACTCATTTGGATTTGCTTTTTCAGCATATTAGGATCATATAAAATGGTGGTCAAATAAAGTTTTTGGATATTCAAACAACTAARCATAATGGAACACTTAGAAGTAATCCAGCTTCACTTGCACTGCAATATCACTGCATTGCATTGCAGCAGGGGTCTGAACTGCCCACCATTAAACGATGAAGTTTCCAATGTTTGTGCTGCATACATGATAAGATGCTGGTCTTTGATTTAGTAAGGATATSATACAGAAAATGTAATGAATCTAAATCACTCCTTTCACAATTTATTTTTTAATAATGGTCTTCAGTTCCATGCTTTATTTTTCAAGTAAATAGCTGCATCTAGATAGGATGTACTACAGCTTTTTACCTATAATATGCCTTCAGAATGGCCTCATGAATAGCACACCTTAAACATTAATCATTTAGCTTTAGGCTTATTTCTGCTGAAGGACCTAATGAGCTTTGAACTCAGGGAACCTTGCCAATCTATATTTAATTTCATTTTAGTTAGGTACACTTCCATAGGAAAAATCTGGTTTCATTATGCCCTTTTAGCTCAAGCTACCTACCTGAATTTCAAGGCATTTATTAAAACTGAAGGCCTTGAAAAGCTGGGTAATCCACAGGTGGGCCAGAAGCTGCCTTCTGGCTATCTTGGGCTTCTAATCAATCCAAAGTAGGTCTTAGCAGTGAGCCTTTTAAAAAAGAAGCAAGAAACTTTCTTTCTTTCTTTCTTTCTTTCTTTCTTGCTTGCTTGCTTGCTTGTCTTTTTGTGGTTATTAATCTGGCAGATGAAAATTTCTGGTTTTAGTCTGGCATTAATCAACTCTTCCAAGGTCTTTGTGTGAAACAATGGCTACCTAATCACCCAAAGGCACTTTGAAACATTTGCTGGGTGCACATCATTTGAGAATTAAGCTTTTCTATGACAAGTAAACTTTTAGCACACAAAGTCAATGATTTCAAGGACCCTGCAATGGTAAAGCAATCTTGATTAATTACTCATATTTCACAGTGAAAGTTGTGAGTGCTTCAACTTAGTAAGGAATTTGCAGTGGGTAAAATTTCAAGCTTCAGACATGATAAAGATTTTATGAACTCTTTAAATTCTGGAGCTCAGAGGAYGAACTGGCATTACATTCCAATACTTGCATGATCTTAATACATCATACTTCGGAAAAACCTAGGGAAAAGTAGAGGCAGTAAGATTCAGCTGTGCTCATGACACTGAAATGCTATATAATTCTGTGCCTCTCAAAATGCAATGCAATTGTCAGAAATAGTGCATAGTTCATTTGGGGTGCTTTTCTTTTAGCAAGAGAGAGAGCAGAACAGTGCTAATGTTTGGTTGTTTTTTTCACAGCAAAAAGTTTAATTAGTTTTTGCTTCCTGGTCTATTAACTCGTCATCATGAATTCTTGTGAAAAAAAAATAGCTCCTACATTCAGTAAGTTCAGATGCTGGTCTCTTCATGCTATCCTGTTATTAAGTCACTAAAATCTACTAGTGTTCTTCTATTAAATTAACAAAGAATGGTTTGCTTTTATATAGTTGATGAAGGTTCCTCTGGGTGCACATACTTAAACAATATGATCCACTACCAAACACAAACACTGTACTTCCATTATTTTTATTTTATGAAACTTGTTATTTTCCAAAGGCTGGATTTCRGTAACACTAAATTGTGCAGAATTTACAGCAGTTTGAATAGTCTGAATTTTCAATTTCAACAGCACACAGTTTGAGAATCTATGACTAGTTTATATTTGTCCTGAAAGGATGGCTTTGGTTTGTGCTGTTTTTCATTAAAAAAAAGTACATTTTAAGGGTATTTTGAATTAAAGAGATTTCTCTGTCTTTATGGAATTGGACTTATGGCCTTTTTGCCTTACTCATGCCACTTCCTGAGGGTTCTCCAGYAAACTCTATGGAGACTATTATTCTTTGACCAGTATTTGTCTTCCCAAATGCTTCTTTCTTAGCAAGTCTCTACTGCAGTTAACTCATTCTGTGCCACTGGAAGCTGGAACTGGAGGTAGGAGTAGTTTTATTCAGTTACAGTTACAGTTTTACATCCTTTTCACGTACTGAATGCCCTTGCTATTTTCTTTCCTCTGAAAGGTTCACTTTTTATAGCTATCCATTCTAACTCATATTTCTTTGAATTCAGTTCCCTAACTACTGCCTTTTGAGTTGTACTTGAAAGGGCTAGAAGGTTCAAGTCTTCTTTTTTCTATTCGTTCATCTCTGCYTAGAATTTCCCTCTCTCAAAGTAGGTCGTAGTTAAAATCTGTAAATCAGTGAACACAGTTAATATGTTTTTGTCTTATTTCTGTGAAAAGTAATCGTTTTAACATTGTAAGCAACTATATAGCTACAATGCATTTTTTTCATTATACACATATGCACCTAAAAAAAGTCACGCTTGTCACTTTGAATCCTGCTTTATATTGATCAGAATGCATATTAACAAATAAGGGTGTTTCTAACACCATGCAGCACTGAGTAACACAGTTTAAGCTCTCATTAATGTGCTACAGATTTACATATAGTCAATTAAAAAATTAAAAATGCATTTCTGCAGTTTCTCTTCTATTATGTGTTTTTAAGTATGCTGATCCATACTTTTCCTTGCTATACAAGTCTTTTTCATTTTCCTTGATCTTGCTGTTTTACTGCTGGAAACATATCAGTAAATTCTGACTTGCTGCTCTTTTTCTACTTGCTTCCTAAATGAAAGATAGTTATTAGTCGCTGCATTTCTTCTACTACAGAGAAAAAAGGATAAAAGAGGTTCTTGAACTTTCCTTGTGGATCGTGTAGCGTATTTTAAAGATAAAACAATTACCACAAAAACTGCTAAGCTTTCACTTTTGGAGGAGTTTAAGCAAGAAAAAATGTGCAGGATTATAGCTTCAAACAACAAAGGGAAAATGCATTTTTTTTCATTTTAATTGTATATTATTTAATTGTAACAAATTGTTCTTAATTCTACCTGCTATGATTTCCATTTTTGAACAAGTTATATCCATGTGAAAGCCCTTCRTTCATCTATTCTGTCTTTCATTTCCTCTCTTTCCTTTTCTGTGTAAGGGAAAAATGCTCATTTGACTTTTTAAATAAATGTTGCTGAAAGTAAAGAAAATATTAATCTTGGTTTAGAGCTAGCTGTCATTTATATTTTATTGTCATTCTTTGCCCAAAATTATCTTCAGCACCTCTGACTTAGTTTAATATCTAACCCATATTAGAGAGGTGTTTTATACATTAATTCTGCTCTTTCAAAGACAACATTTGTTGTCTTCTCAAAAGTAGGGACTGACTATTCTCCATCGTTCTCAGGTATTTTCATCTTCAAATCCCATTTCCACCTTCACAAATAAACAAATAAATAAACAAGAGCTCTTGGCCTTGAAAGTATTTGATTTTACTGGTGAAGGAGATGAAGTGGCTCTGGAAGCATAGACTTTGAGGCATGGTTTTCAGCTCTACTAGAATTTCTTGCACACCACAAGAAATAATAGAGAGGGATAAGATTTCRGTTTTGAGTTACAGAATTTTTGGCTCTACAGACACAATTTTGGCTATTTCTGTCTCTTAAAGGTGATAGACTTGCAAAGGGATACCAGATTTAAAAAGCAGAATCCACCTGACATCTCTGTGAATAGATAAAAAAGGTATGCTGCTTTTGCCTTCTGGTAGTTCTTCATAGCACTAAGCAAAGCTTAGATATGGAAAGCAGTTTCTCCTACAGTTGGTTTCTTGTGACATCTCCAAAGCAGCGATTGTAATGCAATCAAGAAATTGTTTTCAGCATGCTGTACTAAGATAATTGCAGTGTTTATAGGTTTCTGGAAATAAAAAACAGGTACATTACTTGCTGTCCTTAGAAACTCCGTCTTCCTCCTGTTGGTACCCCATACCAGTCCAGTATTTTACAGTGACTAGATGTGCCAATCCATTCATCCATCCATCCATGAAAACAGTTTAGACTACTACCAGAATGCCTGTTTTACATATTAATTTAATTTGATGATTAGTTAATTTTATTGGCTATTCCTAGGCACTTATGTTCAAGACAATTTTCTCTTTGAATTTGTAAAATGTTAGTGTAAAATATGGTATTAATGGTATAGATCAATTAACTAATTGACTAAAATATCTAAAATGCTTGTGAAATATTTAAATACTGTATTTTATTTTTAAAAATAAAGCAATTTAAGTAATCCATCTCATGTGCTGACCACTTTTTTTTGCACAGGTTCATTTTTAATTTTATACAAAATACATGGCTCAAAAAGCAAGAAAGATTTCTGTCCTTAAAATACAGCAGTTAAACCCAGAGTGAGTAGTAATCAACTCTAATTATCTCAGACAGTTTCTTCAATCTTAGTCCTAGTAATAGAAGGTAAATTACTTCTTTTGGATGTATCTTTATCATTTAGTTCTTTATTTTTTACTATCAGTTTTCCAGTAAAAAGTCTTTCCCACAATAGTTYTAGTTTAATTACCACTTGCGCAGTAAACAGTCTTTAAAGACTGAAAATAAAAGCTTATAGGCACATAACAACTAAAGTAAGTTTTACACAAGTGGAAGAGAAAAGAAGATTATGGAACTATACAAAAGCACTAAACAATAATAGACATGAGTATAAGGATGAAGGAAAGGAAAGGAAAGGAAAGGAAAAGAAAGGAAAGGAAAGGAAAGGAAAGGAGAAAAGAATGCAGAAGCTCTAAAATGTCTAATAATATAGGTAGGATACTGCTCTCTGTTAATTGTAAAACTGGTAATATAAGTGGTAAGGTACTTAGTCCTTGTGTCTGAGTTGAAAAATGCTGATTTTATAGTGCTAGGTGCCAGTGTATTGAGTTTTCAGTCATTTTAGCAAAGGAAATGCTTGCTTTAATCAGCCTTTATTAATTGTTGTTCTTTTTCTTTAGTCTCTTTAAGATATCTTTACATTTAAAATTTATTTGTGTAAATATATACCTTTTCTTCAAATATATGCACTGTATTTTTATCAGAACCCTAACTTTTTCTCTGGAAAAAAGTTCCAAATGAAATACTAGATCATTTAATTCAAAAATATACCATTTTATATGTAATTTGGACCTAACTGTACAGATTAAGATTAAAAGGAGAAATCGTTCATTTTTAAGAAATAGTCATTTTTCTTTGCTTTGGATCTGGGGTACTTAAGAAAGATCTGATGGCAGGAAACTCTAAACCTATCAGAGRTTCAGACTAGCCACTTCAGATAGAAGCTGTTGAAAACCTTGGTTTCTCATTTTAGGTTATGCAAAAACAGTAAATGCCCCTATATTCTTTGTCAACCAATCCTATGTTCTATTCTGTATCTGTAAAGTGTGATCCATTTCAAAAAGTGTTAAGATGCATCCTGAGGCAAGGCAGTGTTGAAAAGTTGGGATCTATAAATGTTTTTATACTTGTATGTGAAACTTTATCTACCAATAAGCAAAATTCAGTGGTTTCAAATGATGTCAGTCCGGATTTTAACATGGTATTACTTTAATGCAAAAATAAGAAATCTAACAAAAAAAAAAAAAAAGGCACTGGTTAATAAAAGATTCAATCAAATATTTTATCCTAAAAATGTCAATCTGTAGTCATACATTTGAATGTGTCTTTTTTATTATTTTCAAAATAATTGTGCTGTATTTTATTTATGTATTTTAGGCACAGAAGGGGCAGTGTTTGGGCACTCTGTGGAGACACCCCATATCAGAGCAGARCCTTCCCAAGACCTCAAGTAGGTGTTGTTCAAAGAGTTGTTTTAAAATTAATTATTCCCAGAAATAACTAAGCCTTGATTAAAAGCAAATATCTGGGGGATTGGTAGACTCCAATTTACTATAACTGGACAGAAAAATAGCTTCTATCACACAGGATGTAAAATATGTTAGTTTTTATGAATGACTTGGATCCTCTAACAGAATAATCTGAGCCTTTGAGAGCTATGCTTTCCCAAAGATTGGAAGCTTCAGACTTAAGGTCAATTAAGTACAGTACTGTTTTTCAGTATCAGTCACAGATTTTGTTTGTTTATGCGCTGTTACAAAATACATAAGTCATCTTTAAGTAAGCAGTACCAGATTTTCTCTTCAAGCAGTGTTTCTGAGTTCTGGGTTTTTTAGTACTTCACATSCTTTTAAAATCATTGTCAAGTTAGGCTATATTTTTAAGCATAAAATCATCTAAATGTTGCTGTATGAAATGTTGCTGTTCTCAGTTCTGATGAGAAGCATCACAGTCTTTGCTGCAATTCTAGTATACTCTACATTATATACTCTCCCTTTTTCTGCCTAGCAATATTTGCAATGCGTTGCTCTGTAGCATAGGATTGGTTAAATGTCCTCCCAAATACTTTCAAGGGTGTGTAGGATCATTACCCAATAAGGAGGTTACAGAAATTAGGTGCAGCAAGCTGCCCTGCCTAGTCAGAAAGGTGAGAGTTGTAGGAGAGGTGTAAGAAGTAAATGATTGTGTGTGATTATTTGGACTATTCATTTTAATGCTTTGGGAGCTTCCAGAGGACCCTACTTGGTAGAACTTTATTTTAAAATSCTTTGCCAAGACTCCTCTAAGTCCTTGTTGAGAGTTATTAAAGACTGTTATTAAAGATGGCCATCAAGGGGATGCAGTTCCTAATCACAGGGGAGACAATAGAAATCAGAGTAGAAACACTGCAAGCTTTACTTGTCTAGAAGGCAAAATTTGAGAAAGAAGATGGAACTTTACCCATTTATAAGACTCTGAAGGTTACACACTGATGAACTTTGTCTCCTTSTTTCTACCATTTAAATGATATGAGAATGCAAACATATGGTAATAGAGATAATCCAGTGTTTTCAGAATGCTTACTGCATGCTTCTTTGTATACTTTATTTAACGCAATACTGAGACACACAGCTTTCTTTTGATAGGCTTCATCTCTGCTCTCTTTTGGCATAATTCATCCCCACAGTGCTCATTGTTGCTGAATATTTTCCAACTCCACTTTTCCTTCAGCTCATTTTTCCAAGGTGGACTTCAACTGATGGGAATTCTCCTGAATTTTCCATTCATCTTTCTGCCTTCTTATTAATAATGAACTCAACCCAAATTTGTTGAGTAGATGAAAGAAACCTTTTCTGTTTGAGATACTATATTTTAGTCAAGCTGCCTTACCGTATGTGCAAGTTATTTTATTCTAATGTATTCAGTCTATTTTGTATCCTGCAAGCTCTTCCACATATGTGCTGCTATGTGTTAATTAGGATCCAGAGATACTCTCTTTTTAAAAAACTTTCAAATCTTTCATACCCCTGTAAGTGATACAAACTAGAACAGGGATTTCTTGTGTTTTGGCATGCATCTTTCTGAAAGATTATCTGCAGACCCCTTTTAACCTTCTATCTTTAAAGAAATAACTATATTTTTATGTGGTGTTTTCGAACAGTAAAATGCACATGGAGATTCAGGTGGACACTTTGAAACCCCCAGTTACCATGATTGTAGCATTTTACTCACTAATGCAGTGTCCTTGGAATGTGGGGCATTTGAAATTAGTGGTGACATGGGACAGTAAAGAATGTGATTTTAGACAAATTGCCAAGCATAAATTCAAATCTATTAAGCCAAGTTCTTCTTGCTGTGCATCTGGAATTTGAGGTCTTCAGACGTATCTGTAATATTTGCTATTATAAAAATCTTGTGAAGAATCAAACTTAGTCAACATTTGACAGGGCAGCATAATTTTCCTTCTTAGGTACCCTAACATTTTAGTGATCTCTTTTTCCTGTCTTACATTTTCAAATAATAGSTAGCAAGCTCTGGCTTTTACAAGATGCTTTTTACAATCCTTTGTGAAAGCTGGTAAGCCCTTTTGTGTCAAATCACAAAAACTAATTGAATCTGACTTTCATTAGCTGGGATAAGCAGAATAAAAGAATCATGCCTAAGAATCAGGAAAGAAAATTATGACTTAATAATTTAATCTTCATATTTCTCTTGCTGCCTTTTCTCACAAGAGTGTAGTTAGGAAGACTAAACTTCCAATATGACAGGTCCCCAAATATTGCTTTTAGGCTAACACTACATTAAAACATAGTGTACTAATAGGTAATATCTATGCACAAGAGGGCAGACAGTAGTTAAATGTTGATTGCTTTGCCCTGAATAACCTTGCTAATAGGGGCTGAATTACTTGGTTGTTGTTCTCTGGGGAGTCCTGGAAATCAAATTTAGTAGATTTTTTTTCCTCTTCCATGTCAAGCTTAGCGTAGTATTGACTATGAGCTAATCCTGAAGGCTAATGCTGGACGTAATGAGATGAGAACTGATCAGGCAGCATGGAACCACCCAAGCTAATAGGATTTTAACTCTGATAAGAATTAAAGAGTTTGAGAGATTCATTTTCTGGAACATATCTGGGTAGTTTACTAAAATGGCAAAGCATTTATTCTGTAAAAGCCTGAAATTAGAGAAGACATCAGAAAGGAATTTTCTCATTAAACTGATAGACTGACATTGATGAGAGCAGGCTGAGAGTAAGAWAAGCACCGGGCCTCTACTCAATGATTTTACCAAGAAATAAAATAGTAATAAATTTTATGAGAAAGGTGATGTTTCAGTAGAATAGGACAGTCTAGCTTTCCCATAATACTTACAAAGGTCTCAGGTTCTAGTTACTTTTTCAGGATTTGTTTTTAATAAAGTGGAAATAATGACTGTTTATGTTTTCAGAATCTGTTTGTTGTTTATATAGTAATTTAAGTGTTTGTGTGTACGTGCTGATAGAAATCTGTTTGTTTAATCTTATCTCTAGCTCTGAAAATACGTATTTTTTTCTTTCGCTTACATGTTCATAGAAAAATAGAGATGCACAAGGCTGTAGTGAAAATTTGAGGAAYTGCCAGAAGTCAAACTTCCATATACATAAATACAGAGACATTAAATTAAAGGGAATAGAAAGTAAAAGCAATTTAGGGCTTAAAATTACTTTGAAGAGAGGGTGCAGCAGGAATTAAAGGTAACTAGGTATGTCTTTTAAACTGAAAGAGCAATTTGCTTTTGTGCTCAGTAATGGTGATTGTATTAGAAATAAGAAAAAAGAAAAGGCATCTTATGGGAATTGGGATATGAAAGAAAAAAGTATTGGTACTGTGATAGATAGCAAAATTCATGTTGTTGAATCAGGATGCTGGATAATCCCTTTGCCTATTGGTGAAGTAAATGTGAAAGTAAGGTCCAATACCCAAAATTTATAATACACCTTTCATACTGGGAAAGATGGATGGTTGGCAAGGATAGCAGCAGTAGTGAATGGATGAAAAATAGGTTAAATGAGTTAAACAGCATGTTAACCTTTCAGTCTCAACTCTTATTATGCAAAATTTCATAGCATTATTTAGGAAGTATTATTAAAGAAAATAATTATGAAAGAAATTAAGATAAATAAAAGTTTTATTGAAATAGAACATGGGTAGATTTTGCTAGTCCAAAGTTTTCTTTTGAAAAGACACGTGGTCTTCTACTTCCACTTCTAGCTCAGGACTAGAAGCAAAAGCCCTTGTTTTACTAATGTCTTATTTTCTGGGATCTTCCAGATAAAAGAGTTTGCCTATTTTTTAAATGGAAATTGAACAACAGTCGTCAATACCAACTCATCCTCAGACTCATTTCTGACATGGTTTAGGTTACATTTACCCATTGCTTGTTATACCTGTAAACTCCTTTTTGCTGTAATTTCTCTGATTTASCACATAGCCTGAAATGCTCCATAAAACTTGCAGCATACACCTTTAAGTCTAAGTAGTGCAGATGCGATAGTCATAAGGTTTTCATTTACTAACTTCCTTATGATTTTAAGTGAATTGGCTTACAGTTATAATAATAAAAGGGTGGTTTTTTTTTTTTTTTTTTTTTTTTTTTTTTTTGAGGCACATTTAAGGACTTTACTCTTTGAAATGGACTGAGTTTATGTTTTGCCTATCAGACAGACTAGAAGCAGGCAGGCGATATGGAAGCTCTGGAAATATTAAGGGTGCAGAGTGGGGTTGGGGTTCTTGTTACAGCACTGTGCTAGAACCAGGCAAAGGATTGCTTTATAATAGCATTAGCTCGGTTGGCCATGAGACAGTTTCATGCTTGCCTTGATTTTACTTGAGAATAGAATTCACTGCCAAAAAGAAAGGAAAAGTTATTGGCTTCTTCATAGTTTAAAAATACTACAAATATATTCTCTAATGCAGAAGGAAAAATATCACTGTCTGCTTTTTTTTTTCTGAACTGGTGCTTAGCTTAAAAAAAGACAGAAAGTAATCGTGTTCTGAGTTTTCTCCTGCACTTAATCTGCAGAGGTGGAAACAGACCCACCTAAAGAATTTCAGCAGAAAAACTTYCCATAGGTGGATGCATTTTCATCCAAATGTCTCACAAAAATATGTCTTAATTGATCTCAACTGAAATATACCTATTTATATCAATTTAAGGCCCCTTGGGTAAACAATATGGAAGATAAGATTAGAGAATCAGGGACCGGCTGGATTACCAAAGGTAGTCACAAGTAGCTAATAGAGTTTAAGATTTAGAAGATCTTCTGTGAGCCGCTTCTCCTGTGTTTCCAGTTGTTGTTTGGCTCTAAAGCAAAACAACACATCTTCCTCTTGACAGTCACTTAAGAGTTATCTGTGGATATGTTGCTACAATCTGTTTCTGACAAGATACATTTCTATTTTAAGAAAATATATTCTGAAGGACAACTCAGAGTACAGGTAGCTCTAAGATATCAAGACTATGTCCTGAAGAGACATTTTCCCTTTCTTAAGAGACTATGTTAGATTACTTCATATACAGTCTGTGTCCCATAGCCTGAAATATTAGGYTTTCAGGGGTCTTGTGGTACTTCTCTAAGAATAAGAAGTTGGATGATCACAATGGAAACCATACATTTCTTCTAGTCTGTAGATTATTTTGTACCTAAATCCTGAAAAAAATGGATAAAAGTTTTTCGGGCTATTTCAAATCTTCCTTACAGCTTTTTTTCTTTTTTTTTTTCCCTGTTTTTTTTTAGTGTGATTATTATCTTACTTGTGATTTTGATAGTTTCTGAGTCTTCAGCTATTCTGGTTATGCCCTAACCCCACTCTGAGAAAGAGGAGTGCGTATACACTGGTTCTCTGTAATTTTCTTCATACCACCTGCCTCCTTCATCAAGCTTTTTCTTCAAACATTTGTTCTTTTTGGCACATCTCACATTTCTTTGACACTTCTTCACTTTTTCTAGTCCTTTAGTAAAAAGAACAACAGATAAAATTAAAAAGGCATTTTGTTTCTTTCTCTTTCTCCTCAATATCTAATATTTTTATATTCTCAGAAGGAATTCTTTATTTTCCTGTTTTCCTGATTTATCAACTGTGTCCAATAACATTAAAATATTCCATGATTTTTGTTGTTGCTGTGGTAATGGAGACTGACTGAACTGATATCTGTAGTACGTACAAGGCAATTAGAGCTCAAAGTTGAGTCCATTGAGGTGATTTTTGGGTTAATTAGAATTTAAAGAGTTATAATGAGGTCATGTTGACAGGTGCCATAGTCAGTGACATTCATAGCTTGGACATAACATCAAATGCTGTGCTGAATGCCTTACTACAATTCTGACTCAAGTCAGGAAAGTTTCCGCTTTCAGTGCTTTGTCCATGATTTGAAAATTGGATATTGGAAAAGTAATTTTGGTACTTACTGTTTTGAGGCCATTGCCTGTGCCACAAAATATTTAACTTCTCCTTGTTTAAAAGGCTTTTTGTGGAGCCACAACATACAGACAACCAAATTCTGCCCTTAAAGTTAAGGTTGCTGCTGCTATCAAAGGGAGTCTGAACATGAACATTTGAGAATTTTGCCTCTTGATAAAGGCATATCTGATGATCCATGAACAAAAACAAGGCTCTGCAAACCTAACATATTTTGCATTGAATTCCAAAAAAACCCTATTGATTTCATCATGAAATTACTACCAAAATTTGATTAAAAGCACTAGAATACAAGTTTCAAGAAATATAATTCTTTTAGTAATGAAGCACATGCATCTCACAGAGGATGTAAATAGACCAAAGCAGCTTTTTGTCACTCATATATGTATATATCTATATTCCTATAGATATATGTAAAAACGTCTGTATATAAAGCTGTAAGTGATATGAATGAGATTAAAATGATTGAATAATTTTATTTTGACAGTATTCCCACTGCAGTGACAAATACAGCTAAACAAGGAACTTCTGATTGAACAGTGACTCTTTAAAGAAAAATTAATACTCAAAAAAGAAGTATCACAGGGGATCATATTACTGTCTTTGAATTTTTTTTGAGAAAATATGAGTCCTCTGTAGTCTGGAAGCTCCTAGAGCTCTGAAGCTCCTAGAACACTGCAGCATTTATTTTTTCCAGGGCAATTCTGCTCATGAAGACATGCCTGCAATGGAGCTACAAGTTTAAAGCCCCCCAAATTTTTTTTGGCTTAGTTGATTGGGTTTTTTTGGCCAATTCTTGGAGCACAGAGGCAGACAGTAGTTCTTTTGATATGAACTAATAGAATAATAGGAATGAGATAATATATTTTAAATCCTTTAAGTTCTGTGGAGCACAAGATTTTCGAAATTATTTTGTAGGTCTTCACTCCAACTGGGCACAAAGTAATTTCACTGAAGGAAGAAGGCCCTAAGTTCTGTGGGGTATGCAGATGAACAGTGCTTTTTAATGTGAAACACCTGGGAAGGGGGCAGGTGCGGGATGCAGGTGAAGAGGCAATGGATCTTGTGCATTCTTTAGTTGGCAGCATATTTTTTAATTTTACCTTTTGCGTACAAATTGCATATTGCTAGAGGTAGAAAGTCTGGAAAGAGAAAGTAATTCAGATGTCATATTCATTTTATYCCCTGCCTAAAAAGACGTGAAGCAAACAGATTCTTCTATGCAAATGCAAATAATTATTTCATTCTATTTTAAGAATTATCTTCTGTTAGCCAACAGAGCAAAACTAACATAGATAAATTATATCCCTTGTGAGTAGGAGGAATGCATAAGAAGTTAATCTAAAATATTTCTTAAACCCCTCAATTAAAGGTTTTGTTTCATTTTTTAAATTATTTTTCTCTCATTCAATCTGGGTCAGTTTGTAAATAGCAAGTGGCATTTTGGAATAAGACATAAATATTTCTGCATTYCTGATGAGAAATGTCTAAGTAACTTCAAAGCAAAATATTCAATTAATTTTGAAAAGTTTCCTTTCTTAGCAATAATTCAAAATAAATTCAACTCAAATTCATAAAACATTGATCCTCTGAAGTTCATGTTTTTTGACAAATTAACTGTTGATAATTAAAAGAAGAAAAACCCTTCCTGTGCTCTAGAGAGACTATCTGAATCTTGTATGGAAAATTGAATAATTATGTTGCTGAAACAAGCTTGTTTTAAAAGCCTCTCTATTTTTCCTACAGTTGTGGTTCTTTCAAGGTATTAATAGCTCTAGTTACCTTCTTCACCAGGGCTCTTTGTAGTTTTGGGAAGAATTATATTACATGAATAATTTTCACTTATAGAAGTAAACACTACTTTGAAAGGTTGTCAGTAAATCTGAAAGGAAAGCAATTTTTTGGTATGTTATTCTCATAGTGCTCTCTTATTTCTGCCGAGGATATTACAACATGGAGTGTTACAATAAGTTCATAGTAGAGATTAAAGCTTTCAAAATCTGACAAAGGAACAAATTGTGAAGCAAGCATATATCAGAAATAATTTATCTCCAAACACTGAGAAAATAATCTCCCTGTGTATATAGGCTTTTGCATTACCAGTAGTCTGCTGGTAAAGTTGTCCAGCTGCAAAACCACTTTTCAGATGTAGTTCATCAGAAGTACAAAAAGAAAAATATATATTACTAATTATGAAACAGACGTAGGCATGCACCTTTACTAAGAGATGGCAGGTGTTTTAAAAATGACTTCTTAGATCATTGACTATTTCTTGACATTTCTAACACGTTATTTATATGTTTTCAGGAAACTCCTAAAATATCTATTTGCTTCTGAAAATGCTGAATTTGTACTCCCAAGTGTATACTTATCTCATAGTAACAACTTCATTTCAATTTCAGAATTTAATTGATCCAGCATCTACATTTTAAATCAACTGGCAATCATTTAAGTCAACAAAGCTCATGAAAAAGAAAAAAAGAAAACAAAAAAAAAGCATGATGGAACTGGAGAAAACAGTTGTGAGCTACATCCTGGCATTGGTTGGGGAAAAAAAAAAAAAAAAAAAAAANAAAAAAAAAAAAAAAAAAAAAAAAGCCAGTGTGTAATTGTATAGCAAAGTTATCCTTTTTGAAAGACATCTTCCAGATGGACAGCTGGAAAATTTCAGTCGAGCCTGAGAATAATTCTGATGCTACTATACCAGAAATTTTACAGCTTTTCTAATGCCAGTGTGGTAAACGTAACTGAGGGCACTTTTGATTAAGAAGTTGCATCTGAAACCAGTGGGAAATGTAACTACTCTGGAAAAGTAATTTATAAACTACAAAAATGTGCTATAGAAAAACGTGGAATAGAAGTATCCCAATAATTCTACATCCACACAAATCAATTTCCTTTGAATTCATGGTAAAACCTACTTAAAGCAAAACAGTGCTTGTTGAAGACCTTATGTTTAGAATTTATATGATAACTGAAAGAACAATAACTAAATGTCTGTTATTTTTTGGTTTTGAAACCTCTTTTTCACCAGAGTGCTGGASCACTCTAGTGTAACTGAAATAAGATTTTTACAGATCTAACCTGTGTTTGTTGAGTAGATTGCAGTTGTATGACATGAATTCCTATGGCAATTCTTGCTGGTTTCCCCACTACATACACCCTTTTAACAAAGTCCAAACACAGGCTTAAAAACTGACATGCCACAATAAAGATTTTTTTTACTTGATATTTAATTTGTATATAATGTAATATTTCATGATTTATGGCAAATGGGAAGTGATGCGCAAAGCAGATATACATCATTTCTTATCTATATCACGGCTTCTAAGTATTCTCTGATATAATTTTAGTCTAATCCTATGCCGCATTCATTGCAAATAAATCAAAACTAGGTTTCTCTTTGTTTTTGTTTGTTTGTTTATTTTTCTAGTGTAGATACATCTTCTCTAAAGGGTTTTCTGTATCTTTTTCTGCTGCTTTATAGAAATTGCTAGTTCACAGACCAGTTTCTTGAAAACACCGATGCTGGTTGATGACTGATAATTGAATGATTCATGATACTTAGATTCTTCAGTGGTGCAAATAACCATAAAATATTATATTGATTTCTGCATAATCACAAAAAATTGGGGAAAAAAAGAAAATGGATTGGCATATACAAATGCAAAAATAAATTACTGTTTCTAATTATAATAATATAATTATCAAAAAAGAAATGAAAGCATCTGGTAGAGAGACCTCTAGGAATATCTTTTTTWAAAAAAATCAAATAAGAATTTTTGATTTTTAATTCCATTTACTTGTTTCTTATCTCTTTTTGGCCATTACACTTGTCGTAATCTTGATAATCAAACAGTTCTGCTGCTTCATTTTTTCATAAATGAGACCTAATCAAATGCATAATATTAACTGCATCTTTGATAAAATGTTTTTACTTCCTTCAGTAGATGCACATTTTGCATTTGTTCATTTTTAATGGGCATCTACAAATAATGATGTACTCTAACAGTCTGGTTTTGTGCTGCAAAATAATTGCTTTTCTTTTTTTCCTGCTTTGAGTGTCAATGACCATGTAACAATCAGAAGCATTTCATAGACGCTATGTCAGTGACTTGCTTTGCACGCAAGTGTGGATTTTGGTTTCAACTGGTCATATATCACTATTCTGTACAACTTCTCTAAAAAAAAGCTCAATAGTTGAAATACACTGAAATTCTGTTATTCCTTTGATTTATTGATCTTTCATTTGGCTTTTCTCTAGCAAATACTTTATCAAAATATTTGTTTCTTTATGCATCTAATAATGCATCACAGTGTGGGGTGAATGTAACCCAAAAAATCAAAATGTAATTTCCCTCTTTAACAGAGGGAAAGGCAATGTTTTCTTCCAGCAATTCATTCTAGCCCCCTAGCCATCATTAATACATTTCATCTTACAAACAGCCTTTGTTCAAGTAAAGTGGAACTGTTCTGTCTTTGTATTCCTGAGGAAATGAGATATAAATAGATTAAGAGATTTGTTTCGCTCTTAAAAGAACTCTGCAATAAGTCTACGCCTGAACTCAGCTAGAATCCAAATTTTTGGCTTCCAGTTCAGTAGTTTTCCTCTGATCATCTTTGCTATTCAGTGTGATCATCTTTGCTATTCAGTATGTCAGCTCCACTTTTACAAACTCCTTGCACTCGTACTTCCATTTCAAGAGAAACCTGATAAATAGTAGAGTTCTTCATTACCATTGATCAAGTATCATGACTACAGAATACAGAGAAAAGGCAAAAGAATAGCAAGAGCTGCACTGAGGAGAAATAGTGAGAATGTTAAGATTATAACAGCATTGAAGAAGATAAAGTTTATTTTGCAGAAGAGAAAAATTACATACAAAAATAACAAAAATAGAGACATTTTTCTTTTTTCCTCTTCTTCTTACATAGCACTGCTACATTTTCCTAGAGCACAACTAATCCTGCCAAGGCAAAGTCATTGTAATACATTTAGTTTTAAAACTCATTCATTATTTAAAACTTCTAAGAAGTGTTTTGTTTTTATTTAAATGAGTATTTGTCATCCATCCCTAAGCCAAATTTAGTTATTAACTTGTCATTACAGTAGCACTCCAAGATATGTGGAATCTTAAGTATCAATATTTTAGTGTTAGTGAAGTCAAGCAAATTAGGTACGATATTCTGGAAAGCCTCACTAAGCAAGCATGCTTAAAGACAGACTTAAYTAACTAGAAATGGATTTAAACATGTACTGAAGTCCTTTTCCTTTTATTGACCATAGAAATTACTGAAAGAATCAGACATTTAGCAATTCATTTTTACTTTATCTTTCAAAATAGATTTTCTATCTAGGTATATTGTGGGGTTTAGATCTGGATGAGTTTACAGTGATATGGATAGGTAATTTTTTTTTTTCCTCAGGGACTGTTTTTGTCTTTCAGACTTGAATCTCCTACTAGATCTTTGGTGATGGAAGCACCCAGGGGAGTGCAAGTCAATGCAGCTGCAGGAGACTTAAAGGCTACCTGTAGGAAAGAGCTGCACTTACAATCCACAGAAGGGGAGGTAAGTTCAGCTGGTAGAGATAGGTTGTATAGTTCTGCCTGATAAAATGCAAACAATACAAGAATATTTTATTAAGGAGAGAGATGAGTTTATTTGTGAGTTTATTGCATGAATTTTGATTTTCTTTAGATATCAGCTCCAATTGGGCATCCATAACATTACTGACAATGCAAGCCACTTTAGAGAATGAATGCACTAATATAAATAAGGTGTAAGGACACAGAGTAAACATATGATGGACTAAAACTAGTTTCTAAAAGAAAAACATCTCTATAAAAATACATATTAGCTGGTGCTGTTGTTGAGACCCCCATGGATACACCAAATGTTGATAGATAGGATGGAAAAAAAGTGTACAAGGTTTATCATAACATGCTATTAGGAAAGCGCATTCTAACACAAAACAAAGTTTGTATGTCAAAAGTAATTTTCATTTCAGCCTGAAGACAATTGCATTAACAGCCAGGCTTTTTATGTGAGTAGAAGAGTATTGGATCTGTGAATTGGATCTGTGAATGAACCATTTTTGTGGCAAGATTTTTTATACGAAGAAAATGCGCTTTTTGTATAATTCTTATATTGATTAAATAAATTTAACATTTTAATGTTTGTAAGCTTATTCAATAAATCATCAAAGATAGATAAATTAATATTTTCCATCTATAGCATAATTATTGTGCTCTTATGCCAGGAAATAGTTATGTGGCATCTGGAATCAATCAGTTATAACCATGTAGCAGAACATTATGAATTTACTGTAGATTAATCTATGAAAGAAAGGAAATAACAACTTCAGAATGTTTTTTTTTTTTTGAAGAACAAATGTGTTTACGAAATACTTTTCCTCTAGCCTTATTTTTCATACAGAATAATCTTTAGCCTCCCACATCACAAACAGAAAGCCTCTGCAAGCATTCTGAATTCTGCTGTCTGATACTTTTTATTTATTGCAGAATTATAGTAATCCTTTTAGCCATATTGCAGAATATAATGCATGATCCCAGACTGAGTACTGGGGCCTGTAATTTAGACCCAGGTCTGCTGCCCTTTCATGGAGCGCTTGAGCTGCGCCCTTGTGAGTCGAGGCATCAGCAGAATCCCTTGATTCAATTACAGCTTGGCATTTAATTGTGAACTCTGTATTATTCTATAAATAAACCATAACCAATGGTTTAAAGCTGCAGTCATTTACAAGCAAAATGAAATGCGAAGCTCCAGGCTCTAGCAGATTCTCCTGGTTTACATTAAAGGAGAAAGAACCTTTCCTGCCTGGAAAATCAGCACAAGGGCTTCTAGTTGACTGATACTTTTTCCCTCATATAAACACAATGCAAAAGTACAGATCATGTTTGCATGTTTTAGATGCTAGATTTTGCTATGTCTGCAAATGCACAATAATATGTAAAAATAAATCCAAAATATGCAATCACATGATGATAACAAGCTTAAAGGATTATTTGATAGGKTTGACTCACTGGTTCAAGATAGAGTTTTAGTGATTTTCACAATACATCTCCCTCTGAAGGAGAAGGGTCTTGCTGAGCCTATATGCAAGTTCTTTCACATTCAGCTACCGTGTATTTCTGCAGTCGTCTCCCTATGCAAGGCAGGCCCAGCACTTGAGTGGCATCCTGTCTACTAGCAAAGGTCCAGTAGAGATAAGGAGAAAGGCACACAGAGGTGTCTCGTCATTACAAACATACTCATATTAGTCACCTTGCCTGTGACCTTTTCCTACGTGTTTGCTTATCCCCTTGTTCCTTGTCAGCTTGTGCTCCTGAGTTGCATGGTTGGTGCCCTGGATCTGGTTGTTTCTAGCATAATGAGGCAGATCCCTGGATGCAACCTACAGCTGTCGCATTAAAAATGAGCAATACTCTTTGAAAAAAAGAAAGTGTAGCAGGCAAGAGGGCAAGCTTATATTGACCTTACTATTTTCAGGTAACTCAGCTTATTTCGGTGAGGTATATGCCATGGTCGTATTGTAGAGACTGATTGACAAATGCACTAGTGTTAATATCTGACATACAGCCCTATCCAGATCTCTCAGTAAGTCCAGAAGATGTATTTAACTTTGAGATTAATAATATTGGAGTAGTTCAATTGTAAGCCAAATTTTGAAGCTCTGTTCTTGTGCATTTTGTAACTGTTCTTCTGTTCTGAAGCAGAGGAAAGGGATTTTTAATTATCTAAATACTCTGGATTGGAGCTAGTGTGTCCCGCATGCCATTTGCCACAACTACGAAGGAAGGGAATGGCCAAAGACAACAGCATTTCCTAGAATAGTTCATTTCAGCAAACTTATGCTTGTCTGAGATGAAATGTTTGCAAAAACAAATTTAAATCATGATATAGGTGAACTAAGTTCAATAATAAAGAGCAGTGACTGATTGTAGAGCTCACGGATCCACAGTTTATTCACCAAAAGATTTGGTGAATAAACAAAAGAATTGCCTAGCAGTTGTATGCCATATTTTGCTTTGAAAGCCATTTTTKGAATTTTACCCTTTTAAACTGTCGCTCTTACCTGGGAAAAGTGAGCTGTGTGGTTTGTGGAAGTGAAGGAATATTTCTCCAGTTTTAAAATAATTAATTCTCCTGTTAGGTCAGGTTTAAATGTTTCTGTTAAGAAATACTGATGGAGATTTAGTACTACCAAAATATTCTGAGATTTTCCTAAGTAAACTTTTCAGTTTACAATTGTTCTTCATTTCTAAGTTAATTTACTGTAGAAAACACTTTTATGTTGTTGTCCCTAATGAAAACAAGATGTTCCAAAACTAAAAGAGCCAAGTCTTTTAACTGATAACACCCCTCTCTGAATTACTTGTTCACAGCTACATTTTGAAGACCATAAGCAGTTTTATTAGGAAGAGAAAAAGAAGTGACAATGAATAATTKATCTATGAATGGTTTTTCCATGAGTATCACATTTTAATCTAATTCTGATTTGAATGGTAATTAATATAGTTTTGTATTCAGTAGACTGAGCACAAATATTCCCAAAGCATTTTTTTCCTTTCTACGCTGGTTGCATAAATCACAGATGAATCACATCTGTCCTCTGATTGAATGGATTTGCAAATACTTCCAGTACAAGCAACCCAGAAATGGAATTTAAAATTTCTTTCTAAAAATTTTTGTGCATGAGGTTATCATTGGCGTTTCATAAACATTAGAGCTTGTAAACACTGTTTAACATTCACAATACCACCACTGATCGGCCCTGGCATGATTTCCATTATAACAGGAATAAATACACAAGAAAGTTTTCACAGCATTGCTACTAGAGCTGCAAAATCGGTAGCCCTCAATATATTTATGTTGCATTGCTGTTATAAATCAGAAATAGTAATATATATTTGAGCTTATATTTTCTTCTGAAGCTTTCCTTCTTTTTTCCTACCCTTCCTACCCTTCCTACCTTTCCTACCCTACTAAATCTGAATCTGCCTTAGCAGCTTCCCTGGGGCTATTTATCTGACCAAATCCTTCAGTGAATACAGAGAATTCTCCCATCTTTATAAATCTTAAACAACACACAAAAAGTCTCATTTAACTTTTTCTACTTAGTCCATCTCGTCTATTGAGCAGACTTAGTATAAGACCCACTGTAGAACTTACATACATGGCACATTCATATTTCTGTTGTAAATGACTATATGAATATTTGATTTTTTACCTTTTGCCTACTGAAAGTTGTCCCCTTAAATTTAGTCTATATTTTGTAGATAATATATATATTCTATTTTGTCTTTCTAGCTTGCCCTTTCTCTCCTCAGCTAGGTTAATGCCACAATCTGATAAGCAGATGGTTTGCAGATCTCAGGTAACAAATATCACTGACAACATTGATTTTCTGTACAGTTTCACAGGATGAATTTATAAGGCACAATATAGGACTAGCTAGATTTGCCRGGTTGGTTAGTCTTTGACATTTCTTTGCAGATGCGTACGCCTATGCTCTTCTACGTGTTCTTGACCCCATTAAATATCACCATCACCACAGAGTGACAAATGACTTAACTACCTTCAGAGATTTATGAAAATTCATAGAAATAATTGATTGCAAACATTTTAAACAGAGGCCAAACACTYGGTTATACATCCTTTGACATTTCCTTTAATACGCAGGACACCTGTGAACTCTTCTTTTGCAAAATAGAGAAATAAGAAACCTATCTGAATTATGCATCGCAACTGTATACTGTGTAGAAAAAAGTTAAGTTATTAATACTTGACCAAAAAATCTACTGAATATTTCATTCTGATTTCCTTAAAAACAGAAATAATTTAGGCACATTACATTTCTTCTTCTTGCTGTTTCTGTCTCTCCAGCAGTACTCACACAGCCCTGCTAAAAATGTGCAAGCAGAAATTACATTCATATAAAATAGGTAACACATTAAAACAATGTAAAACGAATACAATTTTTCCATTCCTACCACATGACCTGCAGGCAGATTCAGTCTGCTATTTTAATAAATCAAAAAACTGGTCTACTTACAAGTAGTTTAGTACTAATATATTTTTCTCAGCAGTAAGATTACACAGGACAGAAAACAGTGACCTAGGATTTCTAAAATGTAAGTAATTAAATAGAAAGCAAATGTTCCTGCTAAATGCTCTGCTCTCTGGTATGAAATAGCATTTCATACCTGAAATGAAGTATAGCTGCTGCCTTTTCAATCTCTCAGTCTCCTACAATGTTTCAAGGAGGATGAATAAAAGTTTCAGTTTTATCTTTGCTCATTTATCTGCTGAGCTGCGAGAATCTCAGGAAGAGCATTACTGGGTCACGCAGCCTTGATGCTTATGAAGTATTAAATGCTTTATCTCATAGCTTTCCCAGCACAAAAGATATGTATATAGGCAACTCCCATTAACTATTATCCTTTAGTAATAGTGGTCCTTGGGAGCATAATTTTCTTCAGTGTTTRCTTTAACTGTATGTCTTCTCCTTATACACCTTTATATGCCAGCATGTGTAAAGACGTAATTGCAGTTTCAGTTTTACTGATTTTTTCAGGCGGAGATTTCAGTTTTCAGCAGAAGAAAGTGGGGAAGGAGGTCCCAAAGTGTGGACTGTGGTCCTCTTAAGTACACATTTGTCTCTTATGCTGTAATATGTGCATCCCGTGTTTACCTGTTGGATAATAGTGTTGCATCTCTAAAGTTTAGATCTTTAATAATAATAACTTTGAAAGCATATGGACAGAGTAGGCTTTAATACTTATTGAAAATCAACATTAGAAGTCCAAAACGCTACTCAGATGTATTTTTTAGAACCATTTGATCCAAGTTATTTGGAGTTAACAGTGTATAACAACAGCTGCTGTGTGATATCCTGGGGAGTTATTGCTGAATTTGGAAGTATTTTATCACTATCATGTTCTGACATCAATACGTGATCTTTCGGCAAGTATAGAACTATGTTGAGGACAATCCATTAAAAAGATGCACCTGTACGTAGACGTAGTGTAAGTAGAATTGTACTGTGGAAGGCTACTTGTTAGGATTTCATTTCTTCCTGATAGGAGAAGTGACAAATTACTTTTTATTATTTGTAAAGCCTCTATGGACAAGTGTGTCCTTCCTTTCCTGCATATGTTTTACCAATTACTAGCTTCTAGTTGCTATGAAATTCCCCCTTTTTTTCCTTTTTTTTTTTTTTGAATAATACTTGCTATAGTAGTTTTTGCTTCTGCCTGAGCTGATCATTTTCTGTATGTAATATTCTTTTACAGTTGTAATTGTCATAGAACATTATTAAATTGTTGCCAACATCATCCACATTTATTCCATCTAAATTATTTCTGGTGGGCTCTTGACTCCTAATTTTATGAGGTTTATGAGTTTTATGAAGTAGGATTTCAAAAGCAGCCATGAGTGTATGTGTGAGTAAAGAAATTATTCCTTTCCCATATGAATTACAGAACAAGGATAATCATTTGCTGCTTTTTTTTCAATTCCTCTATCAGTCAGGGCAAGAGTTTAACAAATTCTCCCTTTTTTTAAATCTGTTTTTTAGCAATTTCAAAATGAAATGAATGCCACTTTTTTTCCTCTTCCTTTTTATTCTTGCCTTGATAGTATAGGATCTTCTTGACTGTCTCCCAAAGAAGGCTGATTTGGTACAGTTTCTGCCTTGCTTTTTGATGTCTACAGCTGGTTTTATCCTTAAATCATATTTGTCTCCTGTACAAGACAGCAGAATACGTGTCCTATCTTCCCAGGTTCTTCACATGTGCTGTGAGGAACAACACTGTGATAGTATGGTGTTAGGTTGGATATGCTGATTTCCAATGCTTTATAAACTCAGTAGGTAGTATTCTGGGAGCTCACCTGCTCGTGAACTTCATGCTGTTTGTGCAGAGCTTAAAGCCATTCTGGTTTGTTACCTCTTCCAGAAATTCCTGGTGTGCATCTRAGGATGACTGATCTCACTTTGGCTTTCATTTAGTCCCTCCATAAATAAAAAATAAACTCAGAGTAGCTGGAAACTCTTCTATTTTTTGCAGTGGGATTATTGGTGATTTTGTCCTTTATTTATTCAATATCATGATGTTGCTTATTCGGCATCATGCAAATGCAATATAAATATAACATTAGAGAACTCCATACGAATTCATGAGTGTTAGCCTTTCYTGTGTTTACAGTTTCGTATTCTCTCTTATTACTTTCAGTGAAAAGAGGTGGAAAGAAAAAAAAACAAAAAACATTTTTTTAATCATATTCAATGTTCAGAAACAAATGAGAATAGCTTGACGACCCTCTTAATAAGACTTTAACCTGAGATCTTTTTTCCCTTCATTTAGGTCAAATAAGCTCTTTATTTTGTGTGTATGATTCTATCCTTATTTAATTATTCTCTGACTGTAGTGATTGTTAAGCCCCTGCAATTTAGCACACTTCAGCATGTATTTCCTGCTGCTTACAGGAACACACTAGGGAATGTGCTTTAATATTGCTTCACACTTATTTAAATACAGATTCCTCCAGAGTTAAGATATGCAGCTGCCATGAATGAATACATTTATATCATAAAATGTACAAGTGAAAATTCARCCTGTTCAAAATATTGTCAAAATGTTTTGTATAATGCTGCTTCTATCTGAATAAATATGTTAGGTTAAGACTTAAGAAGAATTTGTATATGCTGAATTAATAAGTACTAATGGATATACAATTCCACAAAGCTGAAAAACAAGAAATGTTGACAGGAATACATTAAATTAAACCTCATGATTACCACAAAATACGTCTTTAAGTTATGTTGCGTTTCTGAAAGGTGCATACTTATTCCTTCTTTTTCCCCCTTGTAGATCTTTCTAAACGCAGATACAATCCGCCTGGGAAATCTGCCGACGGGTTCCTTCTCCTCCTCTCCACCTAGCTCCTCAGCTCCCCGCCAGACTATCTATGAGCTCTGCGTCTGTCCTAATGGTAAACTTTACCTGTCTCCGGCAGGAGCAGGCTCCACATGTCAATCCAGTAGCAACATCTGCTTGTGGAGCTAAAAAGACTCCAATTTATCCTCACACCAGAATAGCCTTTTGTTACTATCCCTCTGCTTCACAGTTCTGCTCGGTTTCCCTTGTGACAAGTTCGACGCTTCAAATGGCCTGCAGAGCAACTTCTTCCAGTGTAAGCAGGAATACAGCGCTGCCTTCCCTCGTGGTTCATGGTACCACTCAGCGTAGAGACGGGAGTCAGATACTCAGCATGTATTCTTCATCAGGAAACCTGGATCATAATATCACCTTTTGTCCAAAAGGGAGAATAACACAGGTGCCTTTGCTACATGAAGTGAAGCACATAGTTTTAGATTTTTGCAGGACCTGGATATGAACTGCACATATATATACAGTACATATACAAATTTGCCCAGATTCCAATGGTGAGATGAATTGGTAACCCCTGTATGTTAAATAACTTTACTGTCTGAAAGCACAATTTTCCATTCATCTTTTTGGATGTAAACTTTTATCCCTGAATTTTAAAATTTTGAAGCATTGTGTGATGCTTGCTTTACTAAACAATTAAATTCAGTAAATGGTTTTTAACACAAAAAGAGACAGAATCCCTCACTCAGTTTGGTTTCTTTAAAAGAAGTGTGTTGTTACTCTTTGTCTTCTAGGTCTAGGGTTTTGTACACTAGGTAAATTCTGAAAGTGCTCAGCAATATTATCTTTCAGAGCTAAAAAGACATCTGCTCTTCTCTGTCCGATCTGAATGGCCTTATATAGTAGTGTCGTGGCTACTGCATGTGAAGCGAGTGCTTTAAGTAGAACACACAGTTTCTGGAAAAGAAGAGCAGGGCAAAGGGAAAATACTGGTGGGATGATTGTTGATCAGTTTGTTGCTTTCCACAAGGTATTTATAATTGGCAAAAGGAAAAAAAAAAAAGAGGAAAAAACCTCAAAGGTACATCTTGTCCAGTTTCTAGCTATGACTACCTGCTGCCATTTGAACACAGTACAAACATGAGTACTCACCWCATGTGTGATGCTACGAAGCAGTGCCCTAACACCTGGAGTGACACATTCACTATTCTTTTTTCCTCACCATTTTCTGATAAGGTTTTCAAAGTAATAGTAATAAATATATGTATTACCCTTTACTCAACGAAATTCAGTATTGAAAAGTACATTAACGTTACATTGACTRTCAAGTCTGTGTTTAAATTTTGCAGCCTCGTTTGCACTCAGATTTCACTGCTTTCATTCTTTTTTGGACAAGTTTGATGTGGGTTTACTTTCTTATATCAATTTTTATCAGTCGTTTGGCTTTGTTGGTAGCTGAACCCCTGTAAGAGATGCTTTGGTATGCTGCTGCTAAGTTTATCACAACATTGATTAACAAGACTATCTTGAAACTTGCAGAACCCAGGAATGTAAAACAGTATAAAAATGTTTCCTATTGTGGAAGATGGCTTGATTACATCAGGTAAGTGTGATTTTTAATAATATCCTTTAAATCACATCATCTAGCATGTAGCTTTAGAGGCTTCTGAACATAGGATTACCAATGCAATGATGAYTTTTGTAAGATAACTCTTAAGATAGGGTGACCAGTACAAGGTGGGTATTGCTACACGATATGTTTTTCTTTAGAAGAAAAGATGTCAAAATGAGCAAATAATTATGATCTTTTTATTTTATTACTAAAAAAAAGTTGATTTTGTTTTCACTACAGGTGAAATTCACTGCTATGCAGAAGACCAGCACAAGTCATGGCTTGGCTGGTGCTCGCCTTTCTGTTGGCCCTCATCAGAGGTGTGAATTTTACCCCCAAGCAAGAATTGGGTACTGGCTGTTTCTGCTAGCTAAGCAAAGATTCTGCACTGATTATTTCATGTGTTCAAAAGAAGGCTATTAGTAACTGATTTGTTATTCCTTGGAGAATACTGTTCTGTCACTTAGAAAGAAATATATTAGAAAATATTAGAAGAAGATAGATTGGAAGCCTTTTTCTTTTCTTTTTTTTTTTYCYTTTGTAAGAGGGACAGAMACAGCGATAGAAGTGACGGATAGAATAACAACACTTTAGATATTAAAGCTATATAATATATACCCTAAAAATATAGGGAAACAGATGCCTTTTTCCTCTGCACACAAACCACAGAATGTAGTTGTGAAAGTCATGAAGATGAATAATATGAATTTGTTTAAGGGCGCATTCATATGTATTTGTTATCTGTGCACACGGACATACACTGGTTATCTAAAAGATATACAAAGAGCTTATAGTGACCGATATATTCAGTGAATTATATTTTGCCTTCTTACAATTTGCACACAAGCAGACTAAGATTTTTTTTCTCTGCAAATTGAAGACCGCAGGAGTGGCTTGGAGACCCTTTGTCATGAATTTTCCATTGAGCATTTCTCATTTGTTTGCTCTTCACCCTAGCTGATTATTACCCAACTATATACATTCAATGCAACCGGGAGTCAGGATGGGCAAGTAGAAAAACAAAARTATTTTGTTACAAGTTCACTTTTAATAGCAAGAATGGATTAATTTACGGCCAAGGTTTAAATGAAGAAAACTCAGGGCATGTATGAGTGGAACTTTGGACTCAACAAAGCTAAGGCAATTAGTCCATATTATCTCTACACTTAGTCCACATATCTCTGCACTGTCAGGAGTTTCTTGCTGGGAATCACTGCAGTCTGCTCCCTAGTATTTCTGGCATGAGTAGAATTAGAGAGTATTTGGGATATTCAGCAGCCTATGTGATAGACACAACCACAGTGTAAAAATTTATCATGAAATCTCAATATTCTAATGAGTTTCTTATTGATATTTACCTTGAATTCCTTGAAACTCATAAGAAGGGGAAAATCTCATTTTTTACTTTGAAGAATATTTCTAGCCCACATGACTTCAAAAAGTATTGGAAAAGTGATTTCAGTGCACCAAGGGAACTAAAAAAGTCAGAAACCCAGCATTAAACTGTTTATAAGCAGCACCATCATTTTTGAAAGAAAAGCAAAGTTTACCTGACATTTTTGAATGCTTGAAGCTAGCAGTAGTGAGAACCTCACCAGTACACATCTCTGTAGATGAGAAGATGACAAAGCAAATCAATATTCACAAGCCTCTCATGTGACCACATGGTTCTTGCAAAATGATTCTGAGCTCATCTGCTCAAAGTGCCTCCCCAAAACATCAGGAAAGTGGCATAGCCCCACACATGACATTTCTGGTGGAAGGAAAGTAAAAGATCTCAGCACAAAGAGATGTAAAAACATGGGGCCCTAGCTTTAATTTTTCAGTGCTGCTTTTATGATGAGGCATAAAATAAAGGTCATTTCTGTAGAGAACCGACAATATTTTTTGTCACCTTCCTCATAGATTTCTTGCCCAGGTTATTTCAGTCTTTGTTGGCCATTTATAATATCTAACATCCATCTTATGATTATAACCCCAGCTAATATATCTCTAATTAGAGTGCTTATCTGATTGAATATTTTGATCAGTTATTTTAGAAAAGAGATGTCACTTATCTCATCTAGGGCAAGAGTTTCCCAGTTAACAAATCACTATGTTGTGACAAGTGTTGGGAAAAAAATTGAAGACATTAAGATATTTTTAAGCATTGGACTATTTTTAGTCCAATTAAAAACAGATCAGTGTCTGAAGTTTTTTCTTTGAGATTATTTATAATATATGAATACATGTATCAAATAAAGCTTCTTTTTGTACTACAATATCCGTTTTGGAGCCACTAAGATGGTATGACAGCTGTTCAATCTTTTCAGATCTATTCCTCTGACAAGTGAAATATATTAAAAGACCTTATTAGCTACATGTATTTAATATATACGATAGATTTACCTTCTGTAAAAGTATGTATCACAATATATTAGGATACTGTCTCTTTCTTGTTTAAAAAATAAAAATAAATCATCCACCAATCTCTCCAAGCACTGTTACCTGTATGGTTTTGTATTGCTGTTCATTTATTGGTTAAGTGATAAGACCAAAGACTGACACTTCTGCTATAACGGACACTATGACACTGTTGCTTCTCCTAATGCTGTGGGAATGAAGAGACAAGAAGTTGTAATTACAACATGAAATTGTAACATAGCCTAGATATGTACAGCATCTTAAGCTGTAGATTGTTCACTTTTTCCCAGGGTTGAAATTGCTTGTCAGCGTAGGACAGTTACGTCACTGCTCACACGTTACCAGATCTTCCAGTGTTCTTAAAAAAGGGGGAAGAATGTGTATTGCAATTGAAATTGAATGTGCCAGGACGCTGCTTGCCTCAGCTGAAGTCACCTTGTTTTGCTGTCATAGTGGCTTGTCTGTATAACCCAATTCACTTGAAACCATTTCAGAGAGAGGGCTATTATGTATGGGTTCAAAACACAGCCATAACTGACTGAAAGAGCTTGATGGAGAATGTTTAAGGTATTTGGTTGCTAACACCATGTAATTGTTTTTATTATTTTTCTTAGGTTCTAAATCATTTTCTAACTAAAAAAGCTGATTTCAGTGTATGCATATGTAAATYGGATCAGAGTTGAAGTGTCATATGGTTTAAATTAGTACTGAGTAAAAGTCTGCTAACCATTTTTGTTTTATTTTGTAACTTCCATGTTAATTCTTTTCTTGTGTATATAAATATATAAAAGGATGGAAACTATTTTCTTACACATACTATGCAATATCTTTGTAAAACTGCAATATTACCAAAATTACAAAAGCTGTGCTTTTGTACTCTTGCTTTATGTAAAACAAATCTTTTTTCTATTTAACGGGTTGTCTGTCTTATACTTGTAGATAACATTATTCAAAAACAGTAAACTGTAACTTTAATTTTTATTTTATTTTATTTTCCTTGGACTTTTTATGTTATGAAAATAATAGCAAGGTTTTGGAAGTTGGAAATTGCTTTTTCTTGGAAAGACAGAACTTTTACAACATGTAATTAACAGTCAGTTTGAAATCTCTCCTGTTCTATTTAATTTGGTCTTAGTGTTTTCATCTGGKGCTACTTTATAACCATAAATAAGTGTGACAGATAAAATAAGAAACATACCAGAACTCATTTCAAGAATAATCCAATGGGAAACTTTCTAAGAGTGAGTAGACGATATAGGACAACTGATGAGGAATATTTATTTTTTCTACTTTTTTTTTTATTAATATGCATTTCTTTCCTTTTTTAAATTAGCCATCCAGTAATAACTGTTACTTGCTTTGATTTTTTTATCCTCGTAATATACTAGGGATTTCCTTTTCCTTTGCCCTTTCATTTTTTGGAAGACAACTGTTGCTGCATTTAGATGTAGAAAATGCTTGCATGCACCTCCTGGATGCCCAGCTGCACTTGAGCAATGCCCACTCCAGGCAGACAGTAGCTACACTAACTGGAAAGCTGCTACCCAGACTGTAATTTCTGTACCACAGCAACAGCTCTACAGATCTGTCCATAGTGCAGGTCTTCCAGAGTCCCGAGTTCACAATAGCTGACACAGCAAGAAAAATTACTCTTAGCCATTTTATTCATGTTTGGACTAGACCTGCCCAATTAAGCCTACATGACACTAGAAGATAAATGGAAGTTGTAGTAGAAACAAAAACAACATTCTGTTGATTCAACTGTATCTTGTGCTGAAACTAGAATATAAAAATACAAGCAGTGTGTCTAAAATTAGGTTTCCTCTGAAAATCCAAGTTTATCTTCCGATYTTTTTTTTAATTCAAAAGTATTATTTGACCATTATCCAATACCTTTCTCACTGAGGCTCTGACCAGAACATGGGTTGTAATAGGTAAGGAAAAACATATGCTCTAACTCCAGTCTGATTAGAATCAATATTACATAGACCACAGATAAGCCTAACCTGCTTATGTGAGGAATAAGAAAATTTCCCTTAGTTTTGGGAAAACTTGAATCATTAAGGGCCGTAGATCCTTGAAGGAATGCCCAGCTCTTCTCAAACTACAAAGTGTTTAAGCACTGAGATCCATTTATATTAAAGAACTTCTAGCTTAGCCAAATTATTTAATGCACAACTTGATCTGGGAAGCAAAGGTGCCTTCTCATCACATGAATACCTCCTTGTTTGTGAGACTTCTAAGGAAGTAGTTCAGTCTCCAGCATAACCTAGAYTGTATTAAAGAATATGACTTACATATTAGAATATCATTCCAGAAGCCAAGACAGGATGTTTCCTATGCTATGTTGTCYTTTGGGAGTTTGCATGCAGTCATCCCTCACCATAGCCTATGGCTAAATACTCTGTATCAGAACGATTCTGAGAATAAGACATTTATTTATTTCTAAATGTTGATTATTAAGTTTTCTTATCACAAATACTACAGTAGTCAGCAGAAGTAAAACCCAATGCCTTGACCTCCACCTAGTCTTACCTGCTCAGCTGGGCTGCTGCCTATTTGATCATCTGCTGAACCAGAAGAGAACTTTCTATCAAAGAGGAAGATTCTTTGCTTAGTGAAAGCAGATGTTATGTGAGAAGGAAAATAAATGCAGGGAAATATCAAATTCCTATCACCTTGTTGCAATGAGCAATGTGKTCTTAGCAGCATCGGCCACAATGGTTCCCAGCTCCAGATCACTCCTGTGAACAAGATGTGGCACTAAGAGCACCTCGGATGCACAAGAATGCTGTTTTATATAGCCTTAATGGGGCTAGGTAGGACAGTGATATATAGGTAATGAATCCAAATCAGTCATGTTTCAGCAGTACCCAGTAGAAACATAACTGAAAGATTTTTTTTTTTTTTTTTTTTTTGAGAAGGAAGAGTCGCTCAATTCCTCCCTAGACTGAACCGTGACTCAAAGAATTGGGCAGAAACTTGGAGGAGGGCATCAATTTTATACCCTTCTATCTGCAGAACTTTCTGACTCTTCATAAAAACACCCCAGAAAAAAAAAATAGTAACCTAGGTATACATTTTATACTCGCCAAATGAAGAGCTCTCTGTGCGTATGTGTGTCTCTCTTCATGACAAATGCAGCTCAGAGTAAACCAGTACACAGAGTAGATTCAGACACTATTAAAAACAAGCAGAAACTCAAATTCCATGTCTTTGGGTTAGGCTCTCAATCTTTATTAGAAATTTGTGAAAAAAAAAAACAATGAACTTCATAGTACTTGATAGTTTACATCTTATTTCTAAAATGCATCATTAGCATCAGTCTAGTTTTCCATCTGAAAATTGCTCTTGCTTCAGCTCCAGGTAGCACTTTGACACAGAGCTCTAAACTGCTTCTGCTGACTTCACTGCTTTGTCAAAACAGAATCAAAGTAGCTATTGCAAGATGAGATATAAAAGGAAACAGTAAAAAATACACTGTGACTGCCTTTGCATATTTTGGGCCAGTTCTGCAGCCTCAGGCTTTTGGGGGATTATGGATTAAAACCACACATTTGYGTCGAAGATTGTGTCCTGCTCCTGGCGGAAGACTTGCAGTGTTTCTGGAAGCAATGTATTTGATATTCCTGATGTCACTAGTCAGGTCTAAAGAGATTCAGCAGACTGTGTTCATTGCCTTGCTTACTGCACATTAATTAATTTAGGTAACTAATTCCTTATTGCTGCATTTTGGGTCTATCATAGCCTATCTTTAGACTTTCCAAAATCTTTTTTTTAAGTGTAATGGAGAGAGAAAAATCTGATAGCAAYTACTAAACCTGACATCTGTTCATAGCTGAAAGGAGTAGGTTATTGCTGGAGATGGAGATAACTGTTACTGCTACTGTGGACTCAACGGCAGGGAGAAAAGGGGCACATACAGCCAAACCATCAAACAGAGAAAAGCATGGAAAGAAAATCAAGGCATGTGAGAGACAGAGGGTGATATTAAAAAGGTTTGCAGTTTAATGGGGAAGATATTAATTCACTTTTTTACATTTTTACCTCTTTAGCCTTGACAGATATATCATGCCCAAAGTGCAAAAAACTAGAGACCAAGCTTCAGGAAAGCAGMGATTCAGGAATCACAGAGGAGAGATGGCTGCATGAACACAGGTGCAACGCAGCCATTATTTATAATATACTGGAGGCAGAGACGRGAGCTACTGAGGCACATGGCAACCTATGGCAGTATAAATAGAAGCCACCTGGAGCAACAGCTAGGAAAGGGAGAATAGTTAAGTATACCTCTATAAATTAAAAAAAATATTTTTTCTTTTTTTTTTGAGATAAGGGTCTGAATTGTAACATACAGTCTTAATTTCTCTTAATTAGAGTTTTAACAGCATCTAGGAGCAAGCATTAACCTCTGTGATACATTTCACAGCACAAGGAATGTGTATACATATATGTATAAATACACACATATGCATATGTGTATATAAAGTAAGCCTGTTCAGAAATAGCAAAGGACAGTGCATGGGACACTGCATTTCAGAAAGGACATCAACTTTTTTTTTCTGGTAGATCCCCTAGCTAAAGAAATGGGCTGGTGAAAAGTTTTATTTGCTTTTTCCTTTTAAACAGATTTCATTTATGACTACCCACGTTTCATAATTTAAAAGCCCAGATCAGTCCTCTTTTTATATCATGTTGTAAGCAAATAATCTATATTTCTAGTTATGATTTAATTAGCTATGGTTTGCAAATTTTACATAAGGGCATTTCTCTATGATTACTATTGCCACCTCCTTTTCATGTGTCCTAGCATAAGCTGCTAGATTACAGCAGACCTACTATACTTCTGATATATAAACTGTTGGTTTGTCTAGTCTTCTTTGGGAAAGTCTAGGACACYGTGCCAATCCTCTCCACAATGCTGTGATAATAAACATTTCTTCTCATGCACGTTAGCATATATTTGTGAGCAAGTCACCTCATGGTTAACCAGATTACTGGAGCTCCTTCCTAAAATGATTTGGATATTTACCTCCAGTTTCCAAAATCTTGCATGCCTTTAGTATAATGTTTTTGGGTTTTCTTTTTTTTCTTTTTTTATGTTTGTTTAATTATAGTACATTGTGGACTTTTTAGGAGATTTAAATTATATGTCTAAACTACAAAACTTTATTAATGGCCATATGTTTCTGAGAACTGAAAGGGAAAAATACACTTAAATCATATTGTCTCACATTTTGCAGAGCAGTATCATTTCAGTTGATTTAGGAAATCTTTCCTCTCTATTTTTAGGAAGTCTAACATGCCAACATTTAATCAAATTTGGCACTGCACAGTTTGCCTAACAAACGTCACTTAAGTTAGATTATTGTGATGACAAAGTATTTACATTCCAAATCAAAATTTCTAAATGGTGTATTGTTCCCTTTTAGAAGTATGTAAGTGTATTATCATATTGTGAAGTATGACAAATTAAGTTATATCAATTTTTAAATAAATGTAAATAAAAATCTTTAGTATAAAATTCTGTAAAATGTGCACCTTCAATTTCTTTAAGTAATAACTTCGTTTATCTAGAAGTTAAGTTCAGCTGCATGTAAATCTATGCACATGCTTTTCATATTTTGTGTTGTTTGTTGTTGTCTTGTATACTTGAAAAAGTTTGTATGAGCGGGATATGCTTTCTGATGTTTGGRATGTCTTTGTCAGCAGAATTCGTATATTTTTGCTCTATTATTTAATGCAGTATCTACTTATCCTTTGGCTATATTTATCCTGAATGTTATTTTGTCACTACACTTAACATTTAGGTTAAGCTCCTTCAAAGCTCCAAATATGTATTTAACTATAAGCATGTGAGCCATTCCAGGAAACTTAATGGGACTGCTGAGGTTTGAAGTTAGGATGATGATAAAATATTTTGCCGGATCTGTCTTCATAAATTAAGAAAAGTATTGCAACTTCCTGGAGGGTAAAAGATGCCATAAAATAATGAAGGTGAAAGACTTCTGAATATTCCACAGTACTTCACTTTTTTAGCTCACTTGAGTAAAGACATTCTGGAGAAGATAAGTTATTTGTAGTTCTATGATCTCTGTGCAAGACTGCCTATCTACATCATACTCATTTTTAATTTTGATTTGAATTATGTCAGCGTCCATTATCTTCAAAGTGTTTTGTGCAAGTCCTAAAAAATCCCTCTATATGAACACACTCTTAAGAGTATCATCAATTGGCAAAGTGAACTTGTGGCATTTGACCCTGTTTAAGCACTTCTCTCATCCAGCTATTGAAATGATCTATATACAAGTCAAGAACATAAGCTCTTTCAGCATGTGGAAAGCCCCTCCAGCTTGATTCCATAGTTTAGTTCCTGCCCTGCTCATCCTTGTGGTCCTGTCCCACAGCTGTCCTCCCAGCTCCATAAGGAATGCCCATCACCAGGCAAGGAGCAGCCCTTCTCTCCACATGCAAAACTCAGGAAAACCAATCTCACATCTCCAAAGATGAAGGTAGTGCAGATGGCCACTGCACATTGCCAGCTGTTCCATAATATTCACATCTTGGAGAGGGATTTAAAAAGCACACAAGAAATTGGTTTGTAAATTGTAACAAGATACTGAGCTGCATCACTGCCCTATTTATTGTCATGGGATGCAGGAAAGCTCAGACAAATGGAGAACAGAATTTTTTTCACACCTGTAGTTATAAGTAATCACCGTATGGGGGAAGGAAAAGAGGAAGCAAATGCCAGGTTTCACAGTCCTCATGAAAATGTCAGATGTCTAATATAAGATTTTTTATCAAGACAAAGATCTTGCTATTAGCTCTGCAAAACCAGCTACTCTGTCCGCTGCACTCTAGGGAGTGCACTTTTCACTTTCTGAAAAYATTTTGTGTGCATGTTTCCAATCATGGTAATTAGTCTGCTCATACCTTCTCTCTTCCCACTCTTCAGTCTAACAGCTACTTAGGATTCTCTCTATAAGGGCCTGGACTTTTTCAAGTTTAGCAGAAAGATCGAATGAAAATAATGCTGCAGGTAGTACTTCGAGTATCTTTGTTTCATTTTTTTTACTTACATTCCCTCTAAACTTTTTTGAACCCTGAAGAAAACTACAATCAATGCACCTAGATCAACTAATACCCTAAAAGATCAGATCAGTATCTGATAGTGGCAGCAGGTGATGGTATTTAGGAGCAGGTGAGTCTGGCCAAAATATTCAGTCTTTTCCCCATGTATTCTCCCAGCATCCACAATTCTGTTTCTTATATTTCAATATCTGTTTATGTTTTCTGATACTTTGTTGTTTATGTGGTCTGTATGTGTTGTCCATAAGTTTTTCTTTTTGAAGCCGCTGAAACAGCTGCCTTTTGTGGCAACAAGTCCTATAAGTTCATCCCCTGCTGCTTAGAAGACTTTCATTAGTTTTAAGCTGATCTTCAGATGATTTCACTGAGGGCCCTTAGAGATGAATGGGTGAAAAGGTCTGCAGCCACCAAAAGCTGGTGGTCTCAGCCACCGTGACTGTGGTTCTCTRAAGGTTAAATGTATATGCTTTAGTCTTCTCTACAGGGTCTTCAAAGCGAAGGGTCACAATCTTCCCCCTTATTTCCTTCATAATATACTCCAAAACTCTGAGATAAATCCCATCCAGTCCTGATCACTAACTAATATCTTATTTTGGTCTAATACTTAATGCACATTTACTTCCCAGTGACCTACCCTCTCRGACCTGTGGAACCTCTCTGTGGACCTCTCTGACCTGTTCCCCTACGGGGAACAGACAGTGTGGGGATCTCTCCAGTGCCATCATCAGCAGAGCAAGTGCCCTTGCTGTACTGATGCACATGGCACATCCTGGTCAGCTGGTCCGCTTGCCAGTCCAATTTGTCTCCTCTTTTTTCTATGGCTGTGATGTTTATTCCCTGATGRCTTTCCAGGGACACCTTGAGCATTAACTGTGTCCTCTCAGGGGTCACATCCATCTGAASCAGGTGCTGTTATTCTCCTGTTGGCTTTCACCCAGCTCACAACATAAATACTCCTCTACAACTTCTTAATTTTCAGTGCCAGGAGACTAGCTCTGTTTCAATTAAAGGGCAGCTTTAACAGGACCACTGGGTATTTTCTAGGTCTATCGCTCTCAGAGTGTTGGTGCAAAGGGCACATGAGTTCCTCCTGCCTTGTTCATCTCTGCTGACAACCAGGGCCACACACAGCCAAGGTCCCAGAGCCTTTGCAGGKGCAGGAAACCACCCTTCCCAAAGCAGCAGAAAGAGAGAAAGAAAGATAGAAAGAAAGGAAATCTAAAGATAGATGTTTTTCTGTCWTTATTTTACTTATTCTCGTGTTCTTAAATTGTTTATTGCAAAAAAACATCCTGCAAACTCAAAAGCTGTTACATATACTAACATCACATCTAAATTATTGCTGCTAACAGATCTCTGGTCATTCTGCAAGCTAAGACTGAAACAAATGTTTCACTGGGAGGTGAGAGAATTTTAAAAATACATTACATTTATAGAATAATGAGTCCGCCAAAGCAACATTGGAAAAAAAATGTATTGGAGGCAGCTTGCCGAACATTTTGGTTTCAAAAGGCTTGACTATAAGAACCATATACTGATTGATATGAGTATTGAGTTTTGTTTCTGCCCCCTATCAATCCTATTTACAACTACTCAAAGTAACCTAGTGTCTCTCCACGAAGACAGATTGAAACACCTGACTTGAATAACTCCATCCCAGCCAACTCTATAAGGTCACACTGTTGAAACTTCTAGCCCTCAGGAAGCTCTGCTTGGTGCTCATTAAGCAGTAAGTGGTAAAGTGGTTACAGCTGGTGATTTCTTTTCCCCCTCTAGACTTTGGTTTTTCTGAGCACTTTGTGGATCTGTTYCCCTGGTGTTGGCATTTCTGGTGAGACTGCTAAAGCTTTTGCTGCGCTCTATGTTGAGGCCTATTTTGTGCTGTTGGGGATGTGGCTGTTCCAGGAGCAGGGAAGTGTGGTGAGTACCAGCAGGGAAGGGGGAAAGATGAGGGAGGCCTGAGCTGCTGATTCCCGTGCAAGTGCCTACGCACGGTGGGAGCTCCAGAGAGCTGCCAAGGGGCCTGGTGGAGGCTCACTTGGGCCATGGGTGCTAGCTGGGAGAAAAACTACTTTAAAACAAATTTTTAAAATGCTGATGAAGGCCTGYTTTCCATCAAAAAAAGTGTAGCAGAAAAACAGTGATTTTTTTTTCTGAAAACTTCTTCATCAAAGCACCTGGTAGGCAGCAACCTCCAGTAAGTTTTATGAGGCTGGTCACAGKATAATAGTGAAGTGACTGTTAGAAACTTCATATAAAATTCAGTAGCTCCTTTTGYAATGTCTACAGGAGAGCCTTTATCCCAATTCATAGAGCTAAAACAATGTGTGTGTGTGTGTGTGTTTATTTTGTTGTTGCTTTTAAGTTAATAAGTATATTTTTGACCTAGTTCTTCCAATTTTCATCAAAATGATATTCTGAAGTCTATGGACTTTAAAGTTATTCTGAATAATAATTTTTTAAGCTGTAAACTCAAAAGTGATTTTTTTTTCTTTTTAATCATAAAACTAAATTACCACAAATTTTAGAAGGATGAAGTTCCTTTGTGACTAGATCTTATAGAAAGCTATTGTTTCATATTTTGCTAGGATAGCTATCAGAAGGTGGAGGGGAAAAAGATTGTAAACTCTTCTCACAATTTAAAAAAATATATATTTCTCTTAAGTGTATGTGCATGGCTATTTTTATGACTTTATATGAGGTCATTTGTTTGCTTTYGGTCAATGATGACCAAACCTCAAGAATTTGAGTCTAACATGCAAGATCATAGTGTTCAGATATGCTTTTGTAATCTATCCTGACCTGTTTGAGCATGTTATTTTTCTAGATTGAGTAAGACTTTATTAGGGAAGACATTTTAATAACTCTATGCTATCAGTGTATTGAAAGGACATCTGCAGCAGTCTATTTTCCTTTTATGTATAAAATAATTTCATAAACCACTGGATTATTTCTTCATTGCAAGGAAAAATTTGTTGCTCAGAGAAAATGTAGGGGGTGGTAATCCAATCAAAATGATCAGAACGCTGCCAGACCCAGTGAAATGAAGCAAAATCTGGACCCAGTCAAATGAAGCAAAATCCAATAACATGCTAACTGCAAAAACAAATGTTTATGCTAGAGGCAAAGATTTATACTCAAATTCTCCCTGCCCTTGCACACACTTTTTATTGTAATTCTGYTCATATAGTTGATATTTATTCTCTATAAAATTTATGTGCCCTTTTTGCAGTATTATTGACTCATACTTCAGTAACTAGATATGAAAACTACACTGTAGCACATATTCCATTGCATGTAAATATATTTGGAACCCTGCATTTATGCATTTGGTAAGGGGCGCATAACTGCATTTAACCTATATGTGAACCGCTCAAAGAGCTTCTTTTCTAATAAACCTCAGAAATATGCATAGCTTAGGAGTTTATGCTCACCATTATCTGTAAAATCTAATGTCTTTAGATGTTTCAAATTTGTATTTTCAATAATTATGATGAGTAGACATTGAAAATATAGGGATTGCAGCTTAACAGGTGTCAGCTAATACTATKCCCGAGTGCTGTAAATAGCCCAAGTGTGTTCATGTCTAATCGTCTACACTCCAAAGCACAACAGCTGCTGCTTGTAGCAGATGCATCATCTGACTGACAAAATTCTCTGATGTGTCGACAGGCTCTTCTGGTGCAGTTGATTATATATGATCGTGTTTGGCATGGCTACGTACCTTTAATAGATACTTTTATCATTGTTCGCTGAACACTGSAATACTTTAGTCAGCTGTTTATTGTGCCAGCTATAATGGACTATCAGCCAAGAATTTTCATTAAGATGGCTGCTTACTGGACTATGCAAAATGAATCAGTGACCTTAATGAACTAGTGTCCACATCTCAAAAATACACTGCAGAGGATGGAAAAACTAGCTTTGGCAAGGGATCTTTACACAGGGAATGAAGCTTTTTATTTTTTATTTTTTATTTTTTTTATTTTTTTTTTTTTTTTTATCTTCAGAAGTAATTACTCTAGGACTGGGCTAGCATGTACTTAGGTGGCCACTCTAGGAAACTGCACAGCTATTACCTGTGTAGCCATGTATTACATGTAGTACAGTCTTAGTCTTGTCCTGGATTTGTATTGATATCCATGGAAGGCTCTTTCAACATGATCATGTTCCAGAGAGCACTCATTTCCCAAGCYTTTTGCAAGTGAGTAGGATTGGAAAGACAAGAAGGAAAAGAAAAAATTGTTAAAATTATTGGCATTGTCTTTTTTTCCCTAGTTATTCTCTATGGAGGTGACTGAAGTATAGATTGATTTTTAGTGATTAAAGAGAATCAAAATCCAGAAGCTTTCCTGAGGGTCAATCTGAATGAAGCTTGGGAATAGGGTGAGAAATATTTGCCAATAATTCTGGAAATATTTGTAGAAATTAACATTCCTGTTAAGTTCCTATCTTATGGTTATGTTCTTAACTTTCCTGATTTGCCCACATTTTCCTGCATGAGTAATTTGAGGAAAATGAGGAAACATTGTTTCCTAAATAAGTAAATGGTAGGAAAGGAAGGCAAGAAAGATGGTCTTTCACATGATTTGAAACCTTTATTGCGGTTATCAGCATCCAGGAAGAYTTCAGAGCTTATAATTGTTCATTAGGTGTAAACTGTGTGGGTTTATTTTGTTCTATTGACTTAACAAGTGGAACAAGAAGAGAGTATAGCCAGGACACTGTTCTGTCTCTTAAAATAGCACAGCTGAAGTTTTGGAAGGAAAGACATCAAATCACTTTGAGCTGACAAGATCAAAGCACATTGAATTTAGAAATAATTGAATTATCATATTTGATACTCGAGTAATTTGGGGAAAATTGGTATCATTCTTTGTCTTGGAACTGATGGTAATGGAGTAAGGTAATTGTTTGCAGCTGCCTCTGATAGATGCTCAGAATAGAGCTCATGTCATTCAGAATTTGGTTTCTTGATTCTCAGAGATGGTATTCTCTTAAAATAGGTATTTTAAGATATTCCCTTAAATAAAAGATGGGAACAAAGAAGGAACTTCTAATGTGAGCTACTATAGAGGTAAAAATAGGTGACAAAGCAGTGAGTTTTCAGAAGTAAGCTACTGAGAGCGGTGATAAAGGTCTTCCAGCAGGAGAGGGAGTGATTAATTGCAGGACGATGGCCTGCACTGTGTGAATTCTCAGATGACTTAAGTTAATAAAGTTGCAGTCTTATTAAGTCACAAGTCTTTACATCTTATTTATCCTAAAGGGCAGGGAGTCCTCTGCAGAACAGATGTAATACCAAGGCATCAAGATTGCATGAGCACCTGGAGCATACAATAGTATGCTGGAGTGCGGTGATTTATTAGAATTAGTTAGGGAAGACTACCCTCTGTATGAACAAATTTGATTACTCAAAGAAAGAGCTGATTAAAAGGTTGCCTATTGCATCTGCTGAGGTTGGTGGCATAACTTTAGTATATGCAGTATTTTGGATGTCATTCTTTCACCCTTGTGGAGGTACGAAGAACCTCTTCAAAATATTACAAGACGAGTTCCTTTACAAGGAATGTCCTAATCTCCTCAGACGAGGAGGAAGACCCTAGAGGGCCCATTGAGAAAAGCTATATTCTGTATGGGGCCTGGGTTTAGGCTGTAGGTAGGAGGCATGTTTAGGTGTGTAGAAGATGAGTTTCTGATCTTGGAATGACCTGGCTAAAATACAAGTAATTTCAGGGGAATTTCATACCTTAAGTGGATCAATATTTCTCAGTCAAGCTGAGTTAACTTTACTTTAAAAATATTTCAGAATTTCAGAATATTTAAGGTTGGAAGGGACCTCTACAGATCATCTAGTCCAACCTTCCTGCTCAAGCAGGCACACCTAGAGCATGTGGCACAGGGTGGCATCCAGGCGGGTTTTGAAGACCTCCAGAGTAGGAGACTCCACAGCCTCCCTGGGCAGCCTGTTCCACTGCTCTGTCACCCTAACAGTAAAGAAGTTSCTCCTCACCTGGAGACGGAACTTCTTGTGTTTCAGCTTGTGGCCATTACCCCTCGTCCTATCGCTGGCCACCAGTGAGAACAGCCTGTCCCCTTCCTCCCTGCATTCTCCCTTCCTGAACTTATACATATTAATCATATCCCCTCTGAGCCGTCTCTTCTCCAGAGAAAAAAGGCCCAGCTCACTCAGCCTCTCTTCATACGAGAGATAATTTCCTTAACTATCAAGTCGCTGGCTTCCTTAACAAAAGAGGAAAAGTGGTGCAAAGCACATAGCTCGTGTTATGATGCATAGTTGTGACACCAAAACCAACTGTATGCATATATACATAATTAAAGGGTTCTGTGGGTTATCGGATTCCAAGTATGAAAGAGGTGTATTGTAAATTCCTTGTATTAAATCTATTCTTGGCATTATTTTTAACTTGGTGAAATTCTGCAGATTGCTCTTTATCCTGAATAAAAGCATCCGAAGCACTCAGAAAATTTCTTACTTGAGACATTGTTCCCAGTTGCTCAGTTTGCTTTGTTCTGTTTTAGTTAACAATGGCAAGCATGCAAAATATTCAGATACTCCATAGTAGTTAATACAGCATAGAAAATCTTAAAAACTCTAGTATTTCTCTTAGCAGAACTGAATAAAGAAAAAGTTATCAGGTGCTCTCAGCTTTGGTTGCAACTTGACATTCTTGACTGTAGTGGGAATTCAAGTCACATCAATCAAATCCAGTTGCCCCTTCCTCAGGGGGGTTAGGCAAAGTGTTTGACACCCGACATGACTGAGTATCTTCAGTTCCCTTATCTAGCAAATGTATACTCACAGAAACACTGTTAACTTCTAATAGCCCTAATAGCCTTTTGTGGTAGAAGAAAAAAATAGAAAYGCTATCGTGCAAAGCTTTGTCTCTTATGAAGAGACAAAGGGTTTTTCTTTTTCATATTGTGTATGTTTTACTGTCACCTTGTAACACTCTTTACCCTTGACTTCTGAATTGGTTCTGAACTATCAGTTTGGACCTTGTGCATGTTCACTATAAATCTAGCTTGGGCATCGTTTGATGTTGAGTAACACTGAATACAYGAAGCGTGTGTGTGGTTTTGTGGTCAATACTCCTTATGTTCTGTTCCTGAATTACATTCTGTAAAGGTTTTGATTATCTCCCTCTGTACCAGTGACTCTTAAAACGCCAGCTTTTCCTCTGGCCTTTCTCTTTGTTGAGACTTTTCATAGAAGTGAGCTATTCACTTCTTTTATTTCAGTATAAGAGTAGAATTGATCTTGAGTATTCATCTTCATATCTGGTGTCTTTAGCACTACCACTGCTTACCTGGGTAGCAATCATAACCTCACCATTTCTCTTATTCTCAYGTTCAAGTAAAATCTTTAGTTTATCAAAAGAAAAGTCTCTATCTCACTCTCTTTAGCTCTCATTGAATGCTTCATTTTTGTCCAAATGATTTTGCCAGCTAATTTTTCTTTTGAGTCCCTTAAATTTGAAGCTGTTCATCCTTTTGCATTCAGTGCCGCTTCCTCCCTTGCATCCTTTTCCATGCTTGACAAATAGAGATAAAGCCCTCTTTGCTCGAGAGACTTGCTCTGGTCTCTAGTAAATTTTTTGTTTGTCTRTTTCCATTTTTTTATGTTATAGTGTCCTTCATAAATTAATATTTGAGAATTAACAAAAGACGCTAGTTGCAGTCATTGGAGGTACTGRTAACTTAATTCTCCCATCATTTCTTCTGAAATATGCCATGAGAAATATATGCTCCTTAACTTCAAGATCTCAAATTCCTTTTCAGKGATCATTACTCTTATCAAATATGATGCCATTTTCCTAAATCTGGGATTAAATTTTCAAGGAAAAATATAAGTGTTTAATAAGGAATTTGATGAGAACRTGTGTAGCTATTGTCTCTGGATAATTATTAAGCTTGAGAGAATGTCTTGGTATTTTGGAATTTTATGGTCCCAAATATTTAGTATCAAATGCCTGTTACTAAATGTTATATAATTTGACCTTTAGATTTTCTGTTGACAAAGAATATTTAAAAAAAAAAGGCAATTGTGCACCACTTATGTAGCCAGGAGAATTAGCTACTGTCTATGGAAAGCTTTCAGACCAGCTATTTGCAAGTTAATTTCTGTTCCAGTAGTTTAAAAAAAAAAAAAAAAAAAAAGCTACCCTTCATTTCAAATCTCCGTTCTCATCAGTGTCTAGCAAATTAGCAAATTTTACCCCCCTCTCTTCACTTCCCCCTCACTGTCTTGGTGTGTCTGTCCCTCCCTCCCCACCCTTTCCCCTCCCCTCCTGCTAATCTAGAGCCTTCTTTTGGCCAGATTAAGTCTTTCTTTCTTTCTTTTTTTTTTTTTTTTGTTTGTTTGTTTTTTTTTGCTTAAACAAGCTGCATTTATTGATGCTTCTATACTTTCCCCACCAATCCTTTAGTCACTCCTGTGACTCTTATGTGAAGTTTGCTCAATTATTTTGGAAACTTTTAACTTTGGGAAGTTGATGTTTGCTTCTTCACCAAGCAGAGGAGATATTAAGATTCCAAGTTTTCATTCAGGACAGGTGAGACTTTCCTGAAAGTCAACATATTATCAAAAGATTGAGCTACGTTTCTGGCTTTGTCCTTCATTCTCCAGTGAGGGTAACACCCCCCTCCAACCCTTCCTCTCTAACCTGTTTCAGAGATATCTTAGTTTGGGTAGCTTGACAAGTTTGCACTACAAACTTCCTGAAGTGTTAACCAATATGCAGTATTCATAAACTTAATTCAGAGCAGCTCAGTTCTGTTGCAGCATGATAGACAAGCCTTTTGTCTGAGAGATGCACTCACCAATGTGATATCCCTTTGAGACAAGCAGGTCAGGCTGCAGGCATGATTGTAAAGGGCCATCACTATTAATAAGTTACACTCTTAGTCCATTTTCTTTGACAACCTTTAGYCTCTATGCTCAGACTTTACATAAATGACTGTATTTTTAAAAAACTAATATTCAATTTGAATGTATGTGTTCAAAGAAAAGGGCATAGCTTTTTAATTTATGTTTAAAATCTAATGCCTACCTTTGATATCATATCAAATGTCAATAAAGACATACAAGGCTTACCTGAAATTATTAGTTCATAGGTAACTCTTTTTTGAGGAGTGTAAGAGTTATGTCACATAGAGTCAAATAAAAAGGAAATGGGGGTTGTCTTTTATGGTAGCTGGCAAACTTCATTTCAGGAAGCAGTTTAGCTGAACTGTCAATCTCCTCCAACATGGAGCAGAAAGCCTGCAAAATGTCACTTGTAAATTATTGGGAGAATTCACTGGGGCATTCGAAAGGTCCCTTTTGATTAGTGGAAGTGGGACACTTGGAAGGAAATCATCAGACTCTATTAGCCTATGTTTACCTTTTATAGCACAGGTTCAATGAAAGAGAGAAGCCAGTTGGGCACAGTGTTTGATGGAACTGCCTGGTATGTATCAGCAAAGGTGAAAAATTTCTCACTCTCTCAATCTTGGTGAAGGGTGAGACTGAATAAACTTTTGGAGGAAACAAATAAGAGTTCAGAGATGGGGTTGGATGAGGAGATACTGACCAAAATGAAGCAGGCTACACTTCAGCTGTTGTGAGAAGACCAGCATTGGAGAGGTGCAGCATACCAAGTAGCTAACTTAAGTAGTGGTTTTGGTTTGTTTGTTTTTGTTTTGTTTGCAGTGTTTCCATCAATGGCATTCAGTCCTTGTGGTTTTTGTGTGCATGTGGCAATACCTCTTTCCCAGAAATCRAACCCAAGTGCAACTTGCTTTTTCATTGCTCTGCAGCTACTTTGATAGTGTCTGTAAATGGGAGCTTAGGGTTAACCAGAACTGAAAAGGAATTTTATTTAAATATTTTTAAAATTGCCCATCATCTTGTACAAGCAAGGCTCAAACAAGACAATGTATAACATGATTTAGGAAGAAAATGTTAGTTTTCCTTGAAATGTCCTTGACTTTGTGGAGATGAGAAGAATCTCTCCAAGATGTACATAGTGTATCTGCAAACACCAGGAAAAAAAAATGGAGGTAGACAGGTCTAGGACTAGTCTGAAACRAAAGGAAAGTTTCAGCATTATTGTGACAGGCTTAATGGGAGAAGACTCGCCCTTGCATTGCCCTTGTGTCTCATTAGAGTTGACTCTGTGCTGTGGTGAATGAGGTTTCCATGACCATCTGGGAAGCAATAGAGAAGACATTTAAAAAAAAAAAAAAACAACAGGGAGTTGTTGTCAGTGAGAATTAAGATACTGTCAGGCCATGAAAAGTGAAGACTGGATGGACRTACACAGTCAATGTATCTGTAAATAAGGGGATGCTGCAGTTTTAAAAGGTCTTGTCCCTTTTCTGCTATCCATTTAATATACTAGTTAAAGAGATTCCACTTCAAATGGCTCTGATAACCAAGAGTGGGGAGAAACGAGAAAGRAATTGAAGATTTTCATGCATTTTAGAAGTACATTTGAGCACTGGAAATCACATATATATTGGGCTTACAGGAAAGACACAAGACCAATTGATTTCAAATCTTAGAATGAAATAAATGAATATTTAGTTGGAGAAGCCAGAAAGATTCAGCAATGGCCAGAGTCTGTTTTTTTGGATATTTAAAGTAACAGGCTAAGAAAACATGGATTAAGGACCACAGAAAGAACCATTCTTCTACTTGAAAATACTCATGGAAATATTCATTTTAATCCTAAATGGGACCTTGTCCCCTCATTTGCATCTTTTTTTTCAACTGTTGTCAATTATACTTGACAATTTCCATTCTAAAAAGACAGGTATAGTCATCACACAATGAAACAGAGGTGTGGATCCCCAGAGCAGCAGCACACACTCACTTAAGGTATTAATWAGAGATGCTGTGCTGCACAAAAGTGTCTTTTAAAGCTTTCCTTAATTGTGTATTGCTTGCACCAGTTTTATGTCAGAATATTAAAAAACAACCTGTCCATCTTAGCCTGGCAGCAGCATATCTCTTTCTGTAGCTCTTTCACTGTGCAATATATTGCACATAGCAGCAACCACAAAAAATATTTCCCCTGCTGAGATCATGAGCCTTCACTACGTGCTGTTCAACCAAGCAGTCCTRTGCTCCTGGGCCAACTCCCATCCCTGGTGTCCTTGCTGAGCTTTGTCGAGCAGCTCCAGGAAAATGGTGGGGTGTTTTTTTGTTTGTTTTGTTGTGTTTTGTTAAGTGCTGAAGCTATGGCTCAGTGTTGCAGATTTACATCACAGCTCTGTGCACATAACAAGACATTAACCTGCTAGTTCACTGTCATGAGTTTCCTGGGTATCGTTTTCAGGGACTGTTGAACTTCATACGCTGTCATTCTTTTCATCAGTGTCCCTGGCTGTTTTTCCTGCTGTTACAGGAGCCCTTCAAACAAAGTATTTTGTCATGCTTAGGAGAGCTAAAATCTTGTGTTCAGAGTGCAGGTTTTGGAAAGCAAGCTTGAGACTGAAGATACCAGCAAACTATGGCACCTCATGTTAAATTAAAATTAGAAGGCACGTGTGTTCAGGAAAAGGCAGATTAATGTGCATTTGGGCTGCTTGCAACAACTGTTTCCAAGGCAGCTTGCTGGCAGGATGTTTCCCACTAGCACTTTGTGGAATATGTACGGTTATAACCTTATTTGTTCACTCCAAATGTCTTTGTGYTCCCTACCTTGCTCTGTTAGGATGCTCTTCACAGCAGAAGCTTCAGGAGTTCAGAATSGCCAGTTCAGAAGGCCAGAGCCTTCCTCTTTTGCTTTCAGACATTGTTTGGCAAACTCAACTTTTCTCTAGAAAGCAATGATTTGAAGGAATTACTCACGTCCCTTCCAAAACAGGCTCCACTGATCTGTGTTTCTGGGCTGTTGGGTTTCTCTCCTGGCTTGGCTACTGGCAACATGATGCTCGGGTGCCGTTACAGCTGGTGGGCTGCGGGCTGGCTGGGAAGGCTCCTTGGTGACAAGCCCAGCTTCCCAGGCCGCTGGGCAGCCCAGTGGTGGCTGCCCTGGTTGTGGATCCAGCTCTGGAACTGTGGCTACCCAGGACCTGGGTGATAAGCTCAGTTTTAAATCATGGACTTGGCATGTGCTTTGTGCGCTGGGTGTGTGGCTGTGACACCTTCACATTTCAAGGGCAGGTTTCTGGGTTCACTCTGTTGCGTGTCCAAAGTGGTGTTTGGAATGACCTCTGTCCTCTGCAATTTTACTCATTAAGTTCTGTACTTTTTTTTGTATTTGGCAGTTACTGTACAAATAAGTCAGATCCAGTCTAAGTAATACTGAAAATTGAATTTTAGCTTTAACCTTCAGTGCAGCCTGCAAAGGGAAGAAAGCAACACAGTGCAGGTGGCAGTTTTTTTTCATATCATGCTTACAGCAGGAGTGTGTGGGATTACCAAACTGTTTCAGCTGAAGGAGTTTTTTTTTTCTAGTAGCAAAAATGATGCAAAAGCAAACTTTAATTCTTTTGTGTTCTTTTCTGTGTTGCACTTTGAGTTATTTATTATTGCACTACATTGATGACTAAATAAAGATGTGATTATAAAAGATGTGCACATTTGGTAGATATTAGTTTTAAATCAGGAAATCTTTGAAGAAAATGCTATAGTGTCTATCATATATTCTTCTCTTTAACATCATATTTGGGAACTAAATTTCACATTTGGAAGATGGATCTACCTTTCTTATAAAGATATAAGAAGCTGTTATTACTTCCAGTTTGTAAACATCTGCATATAGACAATATAGATACATTCAAACATAGAACTAGCCAGTCATATTTGCAGCTGTAGTAAATCAAGTAGCATAGCACATATGTTTTAAAATGAACTGCCTGTGTGTAATGCACACAGATACCTGTATCAGCTAAGTAGAGCAGAAAGACTTGTTTTTCCTATGCTGTTTCTTGTTATTTTCCTCATGATTTTCTCAGCTCATATTTTRAACCATAATATTTTGAAACATGCTTACAAGTTAAGGGAGAAAACTAGYAACACATGGCTGCTGAATATATTTATGCCGTGACTATAGGCAAAATTAGTAGTAGATGATGACATTTTGTTTGAAACAGTTTATGCATAAGTTTTGGATTGTTTTATTTTTCTATGATCTATGATTTTCTATGATCACTTTCTATGATTTCCTTTTCTAACTATATGTAACTATATGTAAAACTATATGTAAAAAAACAATGTATTTGAGACTTTTCATGGCATTCTGATGGGGAGAGGAAAACATGCTGGTGTACTCTAAAGGCTGGATATAAGTGAAAATTCAGTTTCRTGATTTTATAGTGTCTCTGAACATCTGAAGAGCTCTTAAGTCATGAGCTTAAGTCCCACAGACAGTGATGTGTGAAATATTTTTTTTCTTAAGATGAAAAATAATGAAAAAAACATAATCAAATATTTCTTCTAAATGACTTAATTTTCTGTTTTCTACATTTGCCTAATAGCTTTTCTTCTCTTGGTAGTTGTGCAAGAAAACATTTGCACTTAAATGGATGTTTAAAATCATATGAATTGTGAAGAAATGACTTTGCCCATCAGATCATTTCTCATTATAAGTCTGCACAATTCATGTGTAAACTTTCAAATTACTTCGCTGTCTCCTGCCCGTACTGAGATAGGGCTATGTAGACGTGTAGTCTTTTCATTTTGTACATTTCTGGAAGGTTTTCTTAAAAATATAGAGGAGGTAAATTAGCTTTTACTGCATTTTTTTTCAATTAATAATTTCAATATTYTCATACATTAACAAGAATTGTAGTGTTGTAGTGTTGCATTATTGTAGTATTGTAGTGAAGTCTGTTAGATGTTTCAGTTTAAATATATTTGCCCTCGTAAAGGCACTTGGTAAGACATGGAGTCTTCAGTTCRTTTCTAGCAACCTCCATTGAGGGTAACTCACCTGCAGTAGAACCATTCCAGATTTGCTTGRGCTGCCAAGGTGCAGACTGTGATACCGAGTCCACAAAGCTGTGCATTTCATAAAAGATAAAACAATTAAACTATACAAAAAATACTACTGTAATAGGAAATTTGGCAGTACTCCATAGTTATCAAAGACTTTAATTACATATTAAATCTCCCTGTGAGTTAGTTGCTTTATTTGCACTCTGGGTCAATTAACTGTATTGAGTGCTTATAAATGGTAATTGTTCAAATCACATGGGAATCAAACCAAGTGATTAATTAACTATTTAAAGCTGTGTTGCAAATACGTTTCAGCACTTTTCCTGCTTTGTTTGCTGTCTGGGCCATTTTTATGCATATGTCTAGTACTGACCAACACTCATTTGTAACTCTGAATCTAACCTTGGGTACTGTATTTATAGGAAAAAAAAAGTACCCATTTCGAGTCAATATGAGTAAYTAGCGTGACTGGAGTTGTTGAACCTAGTATTTAGAAAGGAAAGTCTTTTACTTATAAAATCAGGGCAAGGTGGGTATTGAGTAAGGGGTGGAAAAAGTGAGGGGGTGGATTTTAAAGCCAATGAAAATAAAATCAAGGTGGTAACAGTCTTCTGTAAAAATCTGATGTTGAGAAAGACTGCCTGTTCTTTATGTGCTTCCTTGAAGGATAAAAAGGGAAAGGTTTAAATTCTAATGACAAGAATGGAAACTATGGAAATATTTTAAGCAGATGATCTGAGTTGGATTATGGAGTCTTTGGCAACTGCGGGTTTCTGAAAAGAGCTTAACGTGTTGGACCAAGGGTTAGACTAGATAGCTTCTCCTTCAACTGAGTTATCCTGTATGAAGTGTTTAAAAAATCTAAAAAGTGTTATTGTTTTCACAGTTTCTCATCAAAAATCTGCAACAATACAGGCATTTCTTTGTCCTCTAAATAGCATCCTTAAAAGGAAGGATCCCTTAGACACAAGTGATTCTTTGGAATTGTTCCTCAACAAGCTCTTCTGTGTCAATTTTTCCTCGAGTGTTTAGAACACTTCAAGATATTTTACCATTGGGAATCTAATCTGTGAGCATCTGTTTAAAGAGCTATTATCAGTGTCAGTGATTTGTTTCCTGCAGGAAAATGGCCCTAAATTGTCTAATCAGCATTTGGAAGACTGTTCCAGTGCTGAGGCAGGAAGGTGCGAGTTTGAGACACACAGCCATCTGAGCCCTTCCTGCACAGGACTACCTCCCTGCTGCTAACATAAGGAATATCAAGCAAAGTGATATGACAGGCAGAAGAGAAGACGTGGCACTTCACACATTCAGTGTGACACATTGAGAGGGTTCRGGAGGGTTCGCATTGAGATATCTGGGCTCAGGGAATTGAAAGGTGACACTTTCCTTGTGAGCTATCTCGTTCTCCTCTGCCACCACTGTGGCTCTGAAATGTTATTTTAAGAAGTGCAGTGGAAAAGAGAAAATCTGCTCAGGGTCTCAACCGGGACATGAAGCCTTGATCTTGGCCTTCTTCCGATACGCAATAGAGTGGCTCTGAAGATCTGAAAGGAAAGGAAAAGGAAAGAAGGCAGAGTATGTCATGGCAGATCTTAATACACATTTTACAAAATGGTTAGGACTTGGTGACACTAACAAATCCCTAGTCCTTCCTTTATGGACTTGYTCACATCTGTGTCTCTGTGTTATTATATATGCAAACATACTCTAGTGCCCCAGGGTATCCTTTCTCTATTTATCTTCTAGAATATAATATCTTTATAGATAATCTTCAAGACCTATCCTGGCACAGTTGAATGATTACTTATTCCTGTAAAGTACTGATAAAGAGGCATTGTTAATAAAGTTCTCTATAAGCCTATAGAAACTAGAAGTGACTGGAAGAACAAAAAAATAAAGGGCAAAAATGAAAAGCCCTCAGGGAGCACAACCTTCCTTGGTGAAGAGAGAAAGTGTTGCTTTAGTAGGCTTTTTAAAATTAGACAACTAGCTTGACACTGTGTAGTGGACATAAGACAGAAAATTACGATGATTTATTTGGGGAACATTAGCCCTTTAGAAGCCTACTGTAATACTACTGGTCCCTTTGGATTAAGGAATAAATTACTTGGAACAGAAGTTTCCTATTCTTTTGTTTGCCCCCCCCCCCCTTTTTTTTCCCCTTCTTCTTCTTCTCCAAACTAAAGTTGTAAAAAGTTTTGATAAAGATTGGTTAGGACTGGTTCAGCAAGTCCAATTAATTTCAGATGAAAAATTAAAGCTGACCCAGCTTCAACTGTTCTTAGATACTTGCTTTTCTATTTTTTTTCTCCCCTATAAGATCTAAATGACTATGCTTGAATCAGGTAAATCTTCATTAGTTTCTTAAACTGAGGGAGAAGTTCATATATCCTGAACTTGCCTGCTAGATTTTGAAATCACTTTTCATTAAGAACATAATATTCATACCTTCATTAGGTCTGTTTTGCTACACTGATTAAAATGGATGCTCCAGTCCTTCATAACTAATTTAAACAAATTTTTGTCATTGAATTACTTGCAGCTACCTTTGGGGTATTTTTTTAGAAAATCATAGAAAGATATACCAYGGAGAAAAAGTAAGAAAACATAATTCTGAGAGTCAATGGAGCCTTCTATCACTGTCTGCTTGCAGGAGTTTAGGTGATTCTTAGTATCAATCTTTGATTCAGGTAGAGTGGTGTGAAAGCCTGGACATCATTAGCTCCTCCCCAGCCCTTTTGGGTCTTGTGCTCGTAACAATTTCTGCTTTCGTCCTGAGGGAGGGAAAAGCAGTGGGGAAAAAAACCTGTCCACTTCCACAACTGGAAAAACCTCTAAATGTTACTCTGCTGTCTAGTATGACCCCATCGTCTATATTTTTCCAGATAGCTTTTTCAGATAACTTCAGGCAATAGCTGCTTTAGGGTGTAAATTGTTTAAGTATTTAATCAGAGTATAATATTAAGACTCCTAGACCACTCAGCATTCAGCAGGGAAAATGGTTGTGAAGGAYCCGGTCTACGCCCGCTGTGCCAAGTAGAAATCAGGGCTCTCAAGTGCCAGTCCACTCTTCGGATAGTGGGAATARCATTCCTGTTTCTACCCTGCTGCTTCTCACAGGGGCTGAAAGGAGCCATCTGTTTCTTTTCCCAAGTATGGGAAAGAGAATTCCTGGTGGAAGTGAGAATAGACAAAAGCAAGAGCTAAAGGATTGTGTGACATCCTTCACTGTATTGTGTAGGTGTATATCTGATGCCATAACCTGACTCTGATCTTGGATGACACTAATTTTTTCCAAGTATTCCTGTGTCCAAATACCTGTGTTTTTTATTAGATTTGTCCATGTATGGACAAATACACTGATGAAATAGTGGTTTTGACATTCTTAGTGAAGCATGGAGGTATCGTCTACTGCACCTCCCAGGATATTATCACCAACAAATCTGATATGGATAGTATTGTGCTACCAATGCTGTTTCTTCTCTCTCTGCTGCAAAGATTTTTTTAAAAAATACTGTCAAGTTATTCCTTTTAGATATACATTTTCTTATCTTTTCAGGTACCATTATGTAAGTATAGTAAAAATGCTGGGAGAGCCTCTGATTTCTTATTTTTTCTTCTGTTACTTTCAGACTCTCTATGAAAATGTAAATTTTCACTCTATGAAAATGTAAAATACTGCTTATAAAGATCTTCAAGAATGTGGAATTATAGAAATCCCTATTTTAGAGAACAAGTATTGTTGAAAATGTTTTTAGTGAAGAGAATGGGCTCTAATCTTAATCCTGAGGCTTAATTTGAATAGATTGCACCAAAATTAACACCTATTTCATATGTCTAACATTGTATTTAAAAAAAAGTAAAAAATGCAGTTTTATTTGTAACATAAGGCAAGTGAAAAGGCAGAAAAAAAATACTTAAGTAGGCCATTAAAAAAACACCCTTTAAACCTGCAAATCTCTAGAAATTATAAAGTGAAGCAGCAAACCATTTTTATTGGAGAGTAAGGAATATTTATCTCCTGTTCTTTCCTTGAATGTTCTAACGCATAAACATTAGAATGAAGAATGTACATATTAGTAACTTCAGTCTTTGCTTTTCATCATTGCTTCTGTAATTGATGAATGCAGTGAATTTATAAGCTTTTGTGAAAAGAAGTCATGAGGGATTTAAAAGAACTTGAACTTTAGTACAAGGCTTAATACTGCTCTGTCTTTAACATTGTCAAAGGAAATGCCAAGCCTTTATCCATGCTTACACAAATGGGTAGATGAAAGACTCCTTAACAATAGAATTTCTCTTATTTACTGCATATTTTATATTCTGTTGAAGTTGCCAGCATGCTTCCTTCTCTGTGTTTTTCCTCTGTTTCATTAACCAGAAGTTACACAGTCGGAAAGGTATCACATCGAATGAGGATATATTCTGAAAATCTTTTCAAGTTGATTCAGTCAGTTCCTGGGAATATTTTGTGAGTGTTCAAAGCATGACAATTATTTTCAGTCATCTACTTAAATGCATGTATATGGTATTAAGTTACTTCATAGAGAAATAGAGTATTGAGGGGAAGAATGTTCTCATAAATTATTATGGAGTCATTCTAGAACTACACAATGGTGTAAATAATTTTTACATTTTTTCCCCCACACTCAGTTAGCCAGGTGTGAAATCTTTGCTTTATGTGGATGTATAAAATGGGTGATATTTGATATGCCAACTGGGCTGATTGAGTATGGTTGAAAATGCATAGCATCTCATGTGCTGTCCTATCTGAGTTCCTCAGGAGTAACAAATGAATGACTGGGTAAGAATACAACTGTCCCCACACTAGTCTACCTTGTATATCATCTCTACGTGGCAAAGACTATCTTCATTTTCCTCCTCTGATCAGCTTTCCTCTAAAGATGGTGCTATTAATCACTTTAAGAAAAGGAAAAGGTATAACCTTAGCTTCTCAATACTGGTCAGGTATGACTAGAATATTATGCTGTAACTTTTTCAATGGTCAGAGCTGCAGTGAAGTTGGCTCTTGTTTTGTTTCCCTGGATCAAGATTCATTAGGCAATCCCTGTAAAAATTCTGACAGAAGTTTYCTTGCCTTTGCTTCAACCTGAGGCAGTGTCTCTAATAGGGACAGTCCATACCCAGCTCTCGAGACTCATTAATCTGCCAGTGCTAAGTCTGCCGTGCCAGCTGTGCTCTGCCACTTCACAGGCTCCTGGCCTCTCTCCAGCTTTTCCTCCTCCTCAGCTGTTCATCCGTCCACACGGAGAGTAGGTCGTGTTGCCCGATAAAGCAGCCCTTGGATTGACTGTGAATCCATACAGCAAACAAATGCATGTCCCTGGCATCTGAAACTAGTGAATATTGGCTGCCAAGGAGATTAGGTGCCCGGTAATAGTGTTTTACCCTCTRTCCCTTTGTAATCGGCTCCACAGAGGTAACTAGGTCTGAACTAAGCCTTACAGTTTTGGACAGCAATTAATTCTCTAAATGTGCCCTACTTCTTGACTTGTTTCTATACACATACACTGATGCAGTATCTGACAGCTCTTCAACTCCAGTGTGTAAGTTCAGGGCAGCCTACATGGTTTCAGGTACTGTCTAGAGCAGAAGTACTTACGCAACAGACTTTTATCAAAAGGCTCCAAATATGTGATCATTTCTTATTTTTCTGCTGTAGCTGACAGAAATATCACATCTGGTAGACCCACRGGCACTGAAGTCAAGATACTGCTCTCTGCTTACTAAATTTGGACAAAAATGATGTAGCTTCAAAGAAAATGCCCACTGAAGTACCTGAACAGTCCTATTTTTAGGGCTGTAATCTGTGTGGATTAGATACCTAAAAATATCTAGTAAAAAGTTCACTCTTACATAACTATTATTTTGTCCAGGTGGAACTGCCTTTTATATATAAACTTTTGAGAAATAAATCTCATATTAGATCTTTAAGGCTTGTTAGAGTGGCTGCTAAATTCTTTCTTATATAGTATTAACTCTGGTCTAATCTGATGCATATTATCAGAGGGCACACTGAGATTAAATATTGAGAGCTCCAGGTCATTTCTCTCTATTGGGGAACAATTCTCTTCCTGCTTTCCCTTCCCTATATTTTTCTTCTTCTTTTGTTGGTTAGTGAAATCTCCTCCTCCATACCTATTTATTTTGGTTGGCAAATAAAAATGGGAGTACACTGTGTCTCCCTCTTCCCACTTCCTACAGCACAGACCCTTCCTAAACAGGCCCTGGMAAACATCTACAAAAGCAGTTGTGAACCCCATCCACAAAAGGCTCTTGATCTGACTCCAATTTTTGTCAATTATTCACTATAGTGAATAATTCACCATTCATCAGTGTTCTCAACATGAACATTAGTAGATAGTTATCCTAGCATACTGGAGCGGCAGAGTAAAGCTGCAGTTTTGACCACTTCGCGGAACTTAAGCTCATGCTCCTATTAAGAACCATTTGAGAAGGGGAAAAATGATATTAAGCAGTTCTTTGAGTGATTTTTTTCCTTTTTTTTTTTTTTTATTAAGTACCTATCCTTAACTTCTTGCTGAGCAGGGTTTTCTGTTCTGCAAAAGAAGAAATTATTCTCTGTTGTGAGACTGTAYAGGAAAATGGAGGTTTTCATAGCTTTAGGTCTTGTCCTGGGTGCCCTCTTAGGCACRTGTAGCCCTTAAAGGTACTAAATTTTGGTCATGTCTCTGCAATTTTAACATATATATTCAGATTACAGCTTTCATGTGTCATAATAGACACTGGATTTTTTTTCTCTCTCCAGGGCCTGAACTTCTAAAAGCAAAACTTAGTAAGCAGAGACAGAACAGCCCTCAAAGAAAGCATCTCCTTTACACAAAATATCACCAAGTCAACTTAATTTTATACTAAACTCTTAAGTTATCCAGAGCATGAGAGGTCTACAGGAAAGATATTAGTGTAATAAGGAAGGAGAGTGTGCTCTATATGTAGCAGTGGCTATAGGGGAAAAAATAGGGCATATGGATCTGCCTGTTTTGCACGTTCTTTCATTTCACAGGAAATAGCTACAAAAAAAAATAGTCACGTTAGGGAGTTATGGTGATAATAGATGGCAGGAAGATAAGACTCCAGTGGGAGATAAACAACCACAACAAAAATGTGTGCAAATGGGAAATAACAAAGTCTGCTACTGATGATGCACAGTAGATAGCTTGAGATTATCTTAATTTGATGCTGTCTATGAAACGCACACAGCATGCCAACCTGCTCAGGTTTATTCCCTATTCAATTTTGTTGATTTCAAAGAGATTGCCTGTGGTGTAATGCTGAGCCAAATATAGGTAAATGCACTCTGTTTTTCAGATGTGTATGTGAGTATTCAAAATACTTAGGGTACTTATTTGTGTGAGGAACTGTTCTTTTAATATTTTTCTTGTAATTGGTCTGAAATAGAGCCCTCATCAGCACGGGAACTACTGGATGTAGCCACATCCAACACAATTCCCAACAGGCTGGGTAGGTGGGGTCAAGAAGGCAGAGGGCAGAAAGACTAGTTGATCATCAGGTATGCCCACTGTAATGCACCGCCATCAATACCCTCCACAACATGACCTTGGGGTATTAGAACAATTTTTATTTTCTTTAAAATATCTGTATACACAGTACACAGTTTTAGGGTTTGTTCCAATCTAATCTCTGAGCTGGTCTTGTTAAGAAAAAAAAATATAAAGCAGCCTAGTTTGTTTTAATTAAAAAGGTGATGCAAGTACCTGCTRAGCAGGTTCTTTCTTTAGTGTTTTGTATTGCTTTGCTTTCTTTACATAAGAACTACATGGGAACTACTGTAAATAATGCATTACCCTCCTCTGTATAGACAGGAGCAGACTGCATCTACCAGGTGAAGTATTTGAATCAATATCATTACTGAATTGTAGTAGCTGTTTGCATTGCATGTTATTTCATTTGCTGATCAAGAATGTGAATGGACAAACAGATTCTACCACAAAAAAAAAAATGAAGGGGAGCTAAGAAGAGAAAGAAAGCATCAGGAATAATCAATAGGAACATTGGGTTAATGTACTGGCAGCAGAGAAAGTATGGCAAAGAAAGTTAYATCACTTACTGCATCTACTTATATTATTAACAAATCCACTATTGAATAACTCAATGAATTATTAAACAAGTTCATCTGATTCAGAAGGTGTTTATGAAAAATATTTTTAAGTTGTTGCCCATTTTACAAATTTTTGTCTTGATCTAGTATAGTGGAAAATAGTATTAGTTTTAGAAAATAATATTAGAGAGCAATCTGTTACTCTGGAGTATCACTTTTTGCTCCTGATAAGATTATTCTGAAGAATAACACTGCGATAAATTTAAAAGCAACAAAGCAAGTAACTCTTAACAGAAAACCCATTGTCATAGTTGAAGTCCACATACTCTTGGGAAAACAGTCCTAGTCACACTTGTATAAGTAATAAGGAAAATATTCCTTTCATTAGAGACATGCACTACAAAAGAAAGAGAGAGATCTTTTGTAATTGAGTTTTTGAGCAGTTCTGCCTGTCAGTCTAAAACTTCTTCTCATTCTAGCACAGGTCAGCAATTGGCTGTCAAACCTTTCAACACTTGAAAGGTCTGTGCYTTGCTAGTTCTGGGAAGATTCAATTTGCTCTTTGGCAAAAGTTTTCCAGTACTCCAATTAAATGAATTCTACCTTCCTGAACGCAGAGGGCCCAARGCAGTGCCAACATTAATTCGTCTTTCTAAATGAACAGAATGTCATGGAAATCCAGCTCACTCGGTCATTCTCCCAGAGATTACACAACTGTTACAGCATTTCTAACTGGTTCTTTTCCTAGTCTAGTTTCAGAGCTGAATCTTGTTGCTAATTGCTGTATATGTGATAAGAATGTGAAGGGAAAGCTGATGCCTGCTTAAAWTTTTCCTTAATTTGCTTAGTTTTACATCAATGGTCACAAGATGACCATTGTCACGCTGCATTGAACTCCACTCTTATCACTSAAGTAGCTCAATGTCAAACCCAGATTTGAAATAAAACTTGGCTAAAACTGTATMCTCAACTCTGAGTGATACAGAAGGAACTGACTGTAAACTAGGAATTCTTGTTTGCCAGCCCAGTTTTCAGTTTGCTCAAGGAGAGTAAGAATTGAATATTCAAGAACTCTAAAATAGAACCAAGTCAAAATTATTCAACCAAGTTTAACATGCAGATTTTTCTTCCAAGAGAAGAAGGCAGGGACAGGGCTTACTGGGAGACTGGGACATCTTGTTGAATCCCTATGCATCCTCCCACAAGAAAGATCTACAGTTAGACACATTTTTTATTTTACTTTGCACCTGATCTGAACTAGCCCTTGAAAATTAAGATGAAAAGGGCCTTCCATGCTTTCAAGGACTAGCTACCGTGTAACTTTTTCTTTTTTAAAAATCCTTATCATCACATTTTTGCATGAGTAAAAAATGGAAGRCTTAGCTCACCATGTTGAGGATATTTATTTCTATGGTGAACAAAAATTGGAAAAGATGCAGTTATTAGGTAGTATTGATGTACCAGATACTAGCTTATGTTTTATCTTTGTCAGTGTCTGCTTGTGATAAAATCTATTTTTTTTCTTCTTCTTTCGGTTTATACAAATAGATCTGTTTGGTATAAGTTGTTTTGTTTTGGAAGAAAAAGTAAGTGTGCATAATGACARTGATGGCCTAGCATAAATAGAAGGGCAGAAAATTTATCATAGCACCTATTACAATTTTTCACACAATCCTCAGATGAATGCATTTTACAGGAAAATAGTGTTCCAAAGTCCTAGATGAAAAAATTGATTGAACTGTCTTTTTTTTCTTTTGGATGCTATAATGTTGTATTTTGGTGTTCTAATGCAGAAAATTTGATGCTCCATTTCCTCTCTTCCTTTCTACTCCCTCGTTCTAGTATATTAGAAGCCACTTCTGCACTTTTTTAAGCAAGGAAAGTAAATCATCCCCCAAAATAAATGTTCTTATGGATACATCTATGAAGAATCTTAAGAGAATAAAAAGAAACCTAAGGAAAATAATGCTGATAAAATTTCAGTTCATGTTTTTGTAGAGACAAAAATTAGAGCTGAAAAAATACGGTAACATGATATAATATTATATATTATACGATATATAACTAACTATATGATATATAACTAACTAATTATATGATATATAACTAAATATTATATGATATATATAATTACTTTAGCAAATCGGTTCTAATTGCTGCAGTAGCAGAATCAAAGCCTTCCTTAGGCAAAACCTATCATGTTTCATTCATTTACCTGGYTTTTTTTTAATAAGCAGTATTTGGCATGATGATATATTGGCTGTGTTGTTCCATTCCTACTGTTTTCATATCATTTGCYAAGTAATCTTAGCTTGTTTAATTGATGCTGGCTCTGCTTAGCCTCAGCAGAWCATTTTGAGTGTTTTTCTGARAAGCAACTTCACAAATGGTTTTATATATCACCGCGTATATGCAACTTCTAGAGTAATAGTGTCATTCATTAACATTTGGTTCTCTCATACTACACAAAATACTTCTATAAGGCAGTATATTCTGTTTTACCACACTGCAATACTATTTAGAGTTTTCTGTGTTTCACTGTTATTAAYTTGTTCACCTTCTAAATCTCTCTAAAAACACATAGTTGTGCATCATTTCTTCAGTAGCAGAATCCTTCTGAAAGGCCTTTAACCTGAAATAGTTAAGAGGAAGATAGTGTTAGAGTCAGCAACTTGCTCATGGCTGTCATGGTTAATGGCTGTCATTACAGTGTTTGGAGAGTTCTTCTGTCTTCCTAAATCAAGTGCCCATACATTAATTCCTGCCATGTTTTTAAGGCATGCAATCTGTTAGTGTTGTCTCCCAGTTCTGTGCCTGGAATCTGTACTTTTGCAGGTCTTTGTTAATATATTTTGCATCAGAAGGTGCTCATGTGGATCTATAGGAACTACATTAATTTCATCCTGGAACTGAGATGTCTGTTGATGATTTAAAGGAACATGTGTTCAGAAAAYAATATTTTCCAGCAACCTAATAGGTTTATTTCCAAGCTTCCYCTCCCTCTCCTCCTCTTTGTCTCCTCTCACAATTCCTTGAAATGTGGCAACATTTCTAGTACAAAATGTAGTACAAAAAATTACTTCTGTGTTTAAAACTGGTTTTGATGCAGCAGAAGTGCAGCCCAGTTAACTGACCACGTCCAAGTTTCAGACTTCACTGGTAGATTTGTAACAAGGTTATTCAAATGTCAGTTGTATATATTTTGGCATCCTGCAAAAGTTATCTTCTTATTGATGGGAAAATTACTTTTCTGGCTACAAACAGGGAGGAAATAGTTTTCTAAACAGAGTCGGCATTTCTTCTCTGCCGCTCATGAATGCGTTGCTAAGAAACAATAGTGATTTTTACTTTCACCTATATAATTTCATCAAGTCTGAGCAAGAAGCCTAATCACTCTGGACATAGTTACTGCTCTTTAAACGGAATTTAAAGTCTTGTTCCTTCATGGGGGCCTTCTGCCCACTTCAGAACTAATGGATTCAAAAATAATGGTGATTTGAGTGACATGGTATTCCTATCTCCCATTGTTAGGGGGCAAGGGAATAAAATGAATTTTTCAACAGTATGATGAAAAACAACAGGATGTATGTCTAACGCGTGGGTGTCTGCTTTAATAAATTATTATTGCATCGTTCCTCCCTTCAGACTTGATTAGAAACAAGACAAATCCTTTCACTTATKCTTGTTGTATAGGAGACCTCTGACATAGCTAATTCCGTGCTATTCTTTTATTGCCTTAGTCTAATTTCCCTTGATAAAAATCAGTTTCTTCAAATGACAGAAAAAGTAATTAAAAATGTTCATAACAAACTCTTCTCTCTGGCAACAAACTAAATAGCTAAACAACTGTTTAAGAATAACAACAATAACTACACTTCATGAAAAATGGAAAATTGGTCTCCCATTCTTTGTCCGAGTAGATGTGGCCATGGTGGTACTGACTTCCATATGTCCAAACAGCAATGATGCAAATTTACAGCTTTACTAACACCATTGCCCCACTGCATACTGATGAAAACATAAATATACAAGACGTCACTGTATTCACTTAACTGCACTGGCCTACTGCACTAAAATGACTAACAACAAAAACATCAGATGTGTATAAGATATGTTAACCTGCAAAAATAYTTTGTAATTAAGTACTGATTTTTACTGAATACAAAGAACAGAATACTGTGGCTTTTTAAAGGGCATTCAGTGATCAATCTATACATTTTTTTTATTCCTACAGATGTATGACACTATGAAAACTGTTTTCTTGATCTTAAAGGCTTGGGTTAATGCTTAAACTTTACTTAACATCTTTGTCATCACATTTCAGAGATGGCATTTACCAAAATCAGTATAAGAAAATTTTGGCTGTGTGTTATCTTCAGAGAATACAGCATACTCTAAGTAAATGAAAACATTAGACCTGCTCAAGACTGGRGCTGAACAGGTACCCTAAGAATAATATTTCGTCCCATTGTAAGGTAGACAACATCCATAGAACTATCTTAGGTTTGCAGCCATCACAGTAAGTAGAGCTGTTGCATGCCTCATTGAAATGTATATATCCATGTATGCAACTAAATGACAAATGAGTTATCCAAAATCTTTATCCCTGCCAGTGTGGCTGTATTTACTGGGTGAGCTGGAGCAGGTACCAGTACTTTTCTCAGGACTCTCAACTCAGAAACCTGGTAACAACTGGAGCTCTGTTTTCTTCTACTGTGCTATGAGAATTCATTTCTTTACAACACTAAATAATATGCCTCCAATTTGTGGGCTTCAAGAAAAGTCAAAAATGTATTAGTAAGCAGTAACCAGTTATTCTGTCTCAAAATTGGTATGCCTCTCCTCAGAAAATGTTCATCTTGTTTCAGTTTGTCTTCAGAAAGTTTATTTTCTTAGGATTAGTTCCTATTTCAACTCAATGACACTATCCACACCACATACTTCTTTTATTTATATAAAAAGGTACACAAAGGTCCTTGACTCCAAAGTCTCAAGGAAGATTATATAATGCAAAAAAAAAATCATAGTAAGTGGTGTAGATACTATAAGCTGCATTTTACTCTCTTTTGCCCTATCTGAAGACAGGGMACATGAAGATAGGATAGTTATGAGGAAATATTAATTTTACTTTATRAGTTTCCAAAGATGCATACATTTTTGAGAACTTTCCAGGCAGTCAGTTTTGAAGTATGAGTTTCAAGACTCTATAATGATGAAGGAAAAAAAAATTTTAAAAACCTGAGAAGCTCAGCAATAGCACCATACTTTAAAGGCAAGGCAAAACTTTAGTGTCTTCTGTGTGAATCAAAGGAATTTGTAACAACAAAGGAAGAGGAAGCCAGGCAAATTTGAAAAGAAAGAAATGTCATCATAAAATGAAGACTTGTCACTGTAAATACATCTTTTTCCTTCTGTTTTTATCTGTTCTTTTCCCCGTCTCTTGAATTTCAGATTTCATTCAGTAAAGACTTTTTTTGTTATCTAGTAGCAAATGTCTTGCCAATTTTATTTTTGACCTGTTTCATCCTGATTTGTAGAAATTTAAAATCTTTGCAGGCCATGTACCTTATAAATTAGCACCACTGAAAGTCAAAAGACTTCTGCAGTTCAAAGCTCTGGACTACAGCAGGGGTTAGAAGCTCTTGACGCTTCCTGCTGACTGTTGCTAGGACCATAGACAGGGCAGATAAAAGAATTAAAAGTCTGGAAAAGGCAACGGCACAAGATGTTAAAGTGAAGATTTGTACTGATTGAAGGGAAGTGCAATATACCATGTTGCTGTCCTCCCTCCCACCCTGACAACAATCAGAATTTCTACGTGAGCCTGAAAAATCATGCTGATTTTTCAAATTCTCAGCTAACTGTACCATTCCTTCAATGCTAAGGTTAGCAGAGCCAAGTAGCAATGAGCTTTCTCACTCTGCCTACCAAAGGCTTCTCTCTCTTGGAAAGAAGCCTCTGTGTGACAGCCTCTCTCTTTCCTAGGCTCTCTCTAAGTTCTGTGGCCTGGTATGTTTCAACAGCACAGCTAATAGTCCTAGGAAATTTAACTGCATCACTGTAAGTAAATTTTGGCCCAGGAACATCAGAAAATGATACCTAAAGCACAAATACCAATGTGTAGTTTTCATCACAACTCTAAGGGAATAATTATGCTCCTCTTCATGATAGAAAGATTTCTGGAAGATTTTTTAGTCGAAATAACTTCAGAATGTTCCACAATAAAGCAGCAGGTGTTGCCTTTCATTCCAGAAATTCTGTGATGGTTGAGCTGTGTGGGGAGAGATCCCACTAAGGTCAGTGTCTAGCCAAGATTCAAGGACTTTTTAAACAGGAATCTGATGTAACTATTGGAATAAGTTTCAGCAGTTCTGGACTTCTGTGCTTTTTTTTGGTTTGGTTTTTTGAGAGAGAGTTTTTGTCAGTGCTGGGAATAGAAGAGGTTGGCAAAAGGAAGCAGACAGCATTAGGCCTCCTGACTCCTGTCTCAGTAACTCCCTGCTCCCATAAATTGCTAAGTCAGTCTTTGTTTGTCATATAATTAAGTGCCTGAATTCTACTGAAATAATATATTTCTAGCATATTGATGAGTACAAGGGCATTAGTTATCCCATATCATGTTTCTTAAAGTCCCATTAATATTTCTAAATATTTCATAGCCTCTGATATACATCTGAAGTTCCTTTTAGTAACGTATTACTGCAACAACACTAAAACAAAAAAAGCTCCATAACTGTCTCTTTAGCAATGATACAAGCTAGAGGTGTTCTCAATGAAATGCAACAAATGTCAAGGGTAGGCATCAGATTCTAACAGCACTAACATGACCCATCCAGTTTGTCAGGTGCTGGATAGTCCATGCCGCTTTGCCCATTTTTAGGRCTGCTCAAATTTCTTCTTAAATATTGTGATGATAAAGTTATGTCTCAAAATACTATGCTGTGTAACACTTCTGGATGAAAGGCTATGGTTAGATTGATGTTGTATTATATGATTTCTATATGCTTTAAAAATGGTTAAATATGTCAGGTATAACCTTTTTTAGGTGTGACTTAATATTAATTATTAATATTAACAATTATCAATTCCTTCATTAAAGTGAATCTGCATTTAGATGATATACATTCATATACTGGACTGAATTAGAACAGGAAAGTAATTAGGAATCTTTTAGTAGATATACTTTCATTGATATAATGTGTCTCTGCATCTATCTGGAGTATTATTTTAAGCATTTCATAACAGTAAAATGGACAAAAAAGACATGGACATCATCTGGAAGGTCAAAGCATAAACTGGTGCTGTTCGGAGATTATTCAGTATGTAATTCTTAACTGGAAAGCATGTTAYACTACTTATTTAAATTCAGTAGAAACCAAGAAAGTAACTAAAATGGCATTACCAAAAGCAAATTATGATCCTAAATTCTTTCAACAGAATATGATAGATTTTGTGAAATTTGTGTCTCCAAAAAGTTTTGACAGTTTTTTTAAATAGGATTTTAGACACAAGACATGGAAACTTCTGCAAACTGAGCTCAAAAATGAGCAGGAAGCTGTACACCCTGTTTCACCCTGTCAAAACTCAGATGTCAGTGAGTTTCTGAAAGATCCTGGGTCCGGTATCATTGCTCAGTGTTTGGTGAGTGAGAGAGAAGTCAGCTGCAGTATCAAGCAGAAGRCTATTAGCGCAGAACTGAGGCAGAAAGCAATTTTGAGTTGGAAGAAAAACTTGATGTAATTCAACACTGGGAACTCTAAGCTGCAGCAGGATTATCAAATACRCAACAGATACAACAGGTTTGGCAGCAGTTTTAGAAAACTGTTATAATTTTTTATATTGCAAAAAGTAATCCAGTGTACCAACGTGGCAGTGGCAAGCCCTCAGCTGGAGCAATGTGTCCTCTTCCATACACCACACTTCCAGAAACAGTGGAAAGGGATGATTAGATACCTAAAAATATAGCCTGAAAGAAAGGACAGAAAGATATGAGCTTGGTCAGTCTAGACTTCTTAGTCTAAGACTGAGGGGAGAGATGGTAARCTGGGTAAGGATAAGCTGGACACTGCAAAAATCCAGCCATAAAAGCTGCTAAGTCTAAAAATAGCATGGGTAGATCGTCAGCCTAGTTACTGGGACTGTTTAAAAGAAATTTACGCCAACAGAGGTGATTCTGTCTGGACAAAGTGTATGACATCCTGAGAACTTCTCAGTGCGTATTTTCTCTGATTCTGTTACATAAGTCTGGAAGACAAAGATGCATTGCCAAGAATGATGGCAGAGGTGCTTTAAAAGACATATGGGAGACAGGTATATTCTGTGGAATRGGCTACAGTCATTTTCTCTGAGTGCTTGATCCTTCCTATTGCCGTTGGTCTGATTCTGCCCAGTGTTAATGCTGAACTGCTGCAAATAAAACAGGTGCCCTGACCTTTCAGTATGCTTCAGGATGTTCAAACAATGTGGGCTTTTTACTCCTATGGTAAGTGGAAAGGAAACCACACTACAGTCAGTAAAGCAGAATGAAAATCAGTTTTGTGTCAAAAGCCCTAGCTTTTGACAGTATAGCACATTAAAACTTCCTGAAAAAAAAAAAAAAAAAAGTCTAGTTCTTTTTCCTGTTACTATTTAACAGCATATAGAAAACTGATCTTTTTTTCAGTGGAGCACTAGGAGGATAATATCAGCTGGTGATATCCAACTTTTCAACCTTTCCAACTGTACATAACCTTGAACTTCTGGAAAAAAAATAGTATTGCTCCTGAAATTTTCTTTAGTCTCTTTAAAGAGCACGTTAGTCACAGCAGCAAGCTMAATGATACAAGAGTTTGAATGGTGCAGTTAGAGAACAGAGTTTGCGCTGCATAGTTATCCCACTCCCACTGTTCTGCTATTTATGAGTAGTTTGTAATTTGAACATAAGTGGARCAGCTCAACAGCACAAGATACACACAGAAAAAAAAAAAAAGCACAATTTCTACACTGTTTTTACCCTAAGAAAACATGATTCTCCCTTGCGATCAGCCCAACTGGACCTTACCTATTGACAGCTCTGTTAAGGGAGGGCAATAAGGACAGAAACGATGCCCTTCCATAAAGGAAATATTTGTGTACAGATAGTAAGTCTTTCCCCATATTAAACTAGTATATAGCTTTTTAAGAATAAGCCTATAGATCATTCTTCCCTCTCTTTTTTTGCACTTCACATGTTGTCTACAATGGATTCATCTGAGTGTGGCAGGGAGAAAAATGGACTRTGCTAAAAGAAGCAAGATAAGAATGGGAATAAAAGGCAAGGGGAGTTGTTTTTGTCAAGGTCTGCAAAGATGATTAAGGGACTAGAGCATGTCTCATATAAGCAAAGGTCAAGGAAGCTGGAAATGTTTATCCTGGAGCAGAGAAGACTCAGGGGGATCTAATAAATGTGTAAAAATAGCTGGTGTATAAATGTCTAAGCCATAGTGAGGATAGGTCCAGGAGTCTTTGCAGTGGTGCCCAGTGACATCAGAAAACACTTCTTTAATGCGAGGATGGTTGAAGTTGGAGCAAGTTGCCCAGAGAGGTTCTTGGAAACGTTCAAGACCTGACTTGGCACAGCCCTATGCAAGCTGCCAAGTGGGGACTTGGACCGGATGATCTCCAGACATCCCTGCCAACCCCAGCTATTCTGTGAATCTGTGAAAGTTTGCAGCTCTTAACTAAAACAGGCCTTCTCTTGAAAGTCTTCCCCTCTCTTGGTATGCAGCACCCTGTTTTASTGGCATGTAGCAAAGATATTTATGATCTAAGGGAATAAATGATTCTGCGTGATGCTCAAAACTGTGTAGAAATCTCTTTTCTGTTTTCTCATGCAGAATTATTGAGACTTCACAGAGGGCACCATGGAGATTTTCAATTTCATAGAGAGTATGAATAATGTATGAACAAGCAGAAGTTGACTAAATTTTAAAATAAATCTTAATCACTGAATTTTATTTAAATTTTGCTAGGGGCAAAAAAAAATAGGATATTGCATCATACTTATAATGTCAAGCATATTGTTATGTGCATCTTTTTCTTTAATTGCTATAGATTTTTTTCTTCTTTCCTTACATAAAATGCCAGCTATATCACTTTTGAATAGCCCCCAAAATATTTTTTGTAATTAACTCTGACTGCTTCTCTTTTAATATGCACTGATAATGTTATTCAGATTTTATTACTCATGCAGTACCTTAGGATACACTGCAAATCATCATAATTTATAATCATGTGCAGCGGCAACTTTTACATTAGCTAGCATGTTCTTTTAAAGTCAATGCATGTGTAACAGTGCATGTGTAACAGTGATGGACTCTGTCAATTCATTAGTTATATTAGACTGGCTTTTTGAGACTGGAAAATTAGGCAGTCTACCATACACTTGATGGGGTTGTGAATAGAAAGTGAATTTTCTCTCGTTAAGTGTTGAGATTAGGTTTTGTGAAATCTCYGCAATTTATTGTGGATTCCTAGGGCCCGCACAACTCATGAGTGGTAGGATTAGAGGTTTGCGTGAAGATCTTTGTGTCACAAAACCTGCTGTGTTTGTCATGAGACAAAGATGAGTTTTCTTATTCGCTTTAGCYCCAGTTATCCTGACTCTGCTCTGTTTCTAGCCAGAGCAGGTGGGGAGGCAAAAYAGCTTCCTCCATTTCTTATATCCAAGGAAATATTTGTGGTCAGTAGAGGAGAGGTTGTCACAACTCCTCCCATGAGCTGAGGTGTTGCCCCACTGAAGTCCCTGAGGCTTGTGCAAGAAATCCTCTTTGTGTTTCGGCTTGATTTGAGACTAAGCTAGGATTCACATGTRGCAAAAGCCTCCTGGAGATTGGCAAGACCATGTCTCTAATGAAGAGGTATTGGGAGAATTCAGAAGCTTGACCAGGGGAAAGCTCAGGTAGCAGTGCTCTAAAAGCATTGCTCATGGAATATTAAAATATCTTTCTATTAAGAGATGTTATCTTATGTTGGAAAGCTTAAACAGAAGGAGAAGTATTTTATTTCTTGTCTCCACCTGTGAATAGCCCAGTATTCAAGGGTAGAAGCAACTCAGGACTGAGCGTTCCTACGGAGTTTAAAACTAGAGCCTTATTCCCATGTAGAGGTGTATTTGTTTTTGGTAGGTTAAGAATGTTTCATTTTGTTTATAGGACTTCCTGGTAAAGACGTCAGGCTTTCCCCATCTTGYAATGCAGTCCTACGTGCTATTTCTTGGCTGTGCTGTGCACAGTGGTGTTTTGGAGTGGTCACTGCTGTTTCAAAAGGGAAAGGACGGAGAAGCAGCATTCACCAGCAGAACAGTTTAATCCTTCACCCGTTACTAGGAATTTGCTTTCAAATGACTGTGCTGGCYGCGACCAGTGGGTTTTGGCTGCAGGTGCCCATGAGTCCTGCGAGCTGCCCCATGCCAGTCACAGCCCCTTCTAGCTGGTCTAGCTGGTTCCAGGTGGTTCTAGCTGGTTCTAGCTGGTTCTGCCTTGGGCAAAAACCACCAACAGCTGCTAAAACTAATTAAGGTGAGACTGGAGACAGGTATAGGGGAAAGTGAGGATAGGCAGATGTTTACTTAAGTGCTTCTTTGGTTGTTGATGTGCTTCTCTTCTCAATGTCCACATTGTTGATGAGATGTTTCTGTTACCTGGTAATAAATCAAGAGAAAATTTCGCACATTGAGAGTGGCTTACCTGAGACCGTAAATGGAGAGCTTTTATCTTTCATTTCCTTGTATACTGTTGACTGGATCTGTGTGACCTTTTTCACTTTGCTTTTTTTTTCCTCCCCTCCTTCTGCCTCCTTTCATAATTTCTTTCCCAAATCCTCCCACAAGAATGCCCAAGTCCCCTTCATCAATGTGCTGATGTTGGTCCTCTTTTTCAAACCCGTGCTTTGTGTATAAATGCTTAATGTGCACTCTCATTTGCTTATCAGCTAGGGATTTTATGACTATAATGGTAATCGAGGCATATAAATGTAATAACATTTRATTTTGTGAATTGTGCATTATGCAAAATTATATCTACTGCAAAATGCTGTTCATAGGATCAAGATTTTAAGTGCAACTTCCTTCAAGGTGCAAATCTGACAGCAGTTTTCCAAACTATCACTTTTTTATTTTTTTGAGTGAGTTCTGGCCATTTTTTGAATTATGCTGCAAAATCACCAAAATTTCATTTGAGTCAGGAGTCTTATCTGCATTTGGCCTTTCCTGTCTTTGTTATGCTATAACACTTACAAGAAGYACTCTGATTTCTCTGAGTTTTGAGAAATACCATGTTCTTAAGAAATTCCCTTATTTGTGAAGCTTGCAGAACAAATATTTCTTCTTGTGTATTTTATTACCATTYGTAGCAGTGCTCTGGTAATAGCTATTTACTCCATGTTGTTTCTTGCTTAACTCCTTTTCAAGTCAAATCACACTAACTGTGAATAGTTTCAAAGTATTCATCATTAGGGATTTGGTTTTAATTGCAGCTCTTCTTGGAAATAACAGCTCTGTCTGCACACGATCTCTCAAAACTTCTTCCGTCATTTCTTCCAGTTGTTTTAAAAGGCTTTATCTTTTTCTACCTGGTACACTAGAGAAGTGGTTGACTTATAATGCTTGATTATCTATCAATCAAAGTCTGAATACTTAACTAATAGAAGAAGCAGTTAYGTCTCATATTTTCCCTTCCTTTTACTAGTGTGAAAATCTTAGAGAAAATTTTCCCATCATTCACCCATCGACAAATTTTTATACAACAAGAAAGTGATGGTTATTCTAGTTTTCCCCACATCTGCTGGAACTGACCATCCCTTGTCCATTTTAAAAACTTGTCCCTGCTGTGAGGGGGAATTTGAAGGATGGAATGAGAAGGAGCCAAGCACAAACATTAAYTCTAAGTACCCAATATAATCCAACAGTGGGTTGCAGTACTACTGTTTCTGCAGCAGATCATCAGCATATGATACTTTCCTTAGGAAGCATTTAAACAKCCTGATCTTGTAATTGTTACGTAAGCAGGACAAATTTCTTTAAAAACCAACTGTGCTATTRCAAGTAGTGAAACGTAGACATGACAGAGAAATGACATAGTCCTTTTGATTGCAGAGCAATTGTATGAGSTAGAGTCTGTCTTGGTGCTGCTGAACTAACCATGCTTGACACAGCATCTGATACTGAGGATATGAATAATTTATAACTTGAATAAGAACCTTCACCCTGATATTAAAGCAGGGGACGGCTCTGGTGCTGTTCCAGTCAGTGAAGGAGCTAAGGACATATCCTCGGGAAGAATCTGTTTGTCCCTTTCTGTTCCTTTACCTCTGATTCCTAATGTTTGCACAACCTGACAATCAGAGCTAAATCCTCTCACCTTGTCCTCTGACACAGCCATGATAGACTCCCAACTTTACAGTGACATTGTATTTCAGGAGTGAAGTTCTAACTGACAGGTGTTACCATGCTATCTCTCATGGCAATTCATAATGCTACATTTTTTTTCTCATATTTTTTTTTTTTCAGTTAAAAGCTAGAGTATGGTGGATATTGGTAGATTATGCTGAGAGAKATTTTCTCAAAGGCTGTCATCTGGCATTAGGATTTCTCAGTATTTCCAGATAACTGTTCCACATGGTTTGTATTCAGATTCCAGGCTAGTAGGCTACATGTAGTACAGTTTTCTCTTTTCTAGAGAACAGGTAACATGCTCTTATCCTCATAAATAAGATATGCATCAGTTTTTTTTGCCTTAACATGTAGGAATAAGAATTTAATTTCCTTTGAAGGAAAATGGGAATTTTATTTGCCATGCAGCCTATTTTTTTTTGATTGGCTTAACTACAGACACAGTTTTTGCAGTCTTCAGGGAGCTTTTAATGTCCAACTGGGAATGGTCCATTGGATTCTTGTTTTAATTGCAGGAGTTCTCTGTCCCTCTTCAGCATCTGCAACTTTTCGGAATATCTCATCCTTGCCCAGTTATCCTTCACCAACTCAGTAACTCTGTTTTAATATGCTCTTTTTTAGTAGAAAACTGTGAAAATCACTGCTGCTAGGCGTACACTAAAGCCAAACAAAAAGTAAGAAAATAAGAAGTTAAACAGGCATGAAAGATGCTTTTATCTTGAGCTCAATTATTTTACAACAATAACAAACCTCAGATTTAATTCTTTCCCTAGAGAAGTAAGCCTCTATCATCCCTTGTAATCAAGTCCAAATTCATTAGACTTTTTCAGTAAATGATTTCAGGACAATTTCTTGCATACTGATGGTTGCTATGACAACCACAGTTTGCCCATTCGGGTTATTTTCCCAAAGAACATAACAAAATTCTCTCTTTTGCCTCTGAAATTCCACAGTATGTTTAGCTCTGAAGCATTATAGATCTCCTTAATCTTGTAATCTTAGCCTTTTTTTTTTCCACTTTGCTTCTCAAGTCCTACAGAGTTACGCCAGATTTGACTAAAATCTAATCTCTGTGGCTCGTTTAAATAGTTGCTTCACTATAGGTAGCCTCTCCTAATAATTTTCCTTTTCTAATTTTGTGTGTGTTTAATTTTACATTACCAWAGTATACTTACTATGTACTTACTATTTTTAGAAAAGAGTAAGTTTGGGCATATTTCTGTCCCTTTTATTTCTGTCCCTTATATTTTSAAGTTCTTATCTCCTAGAAGCAACAATAAACATTTCATAATCTCAGATTTCCTGTCCAGATAAACTTAATATAAAYTGTGTCTGTCAGCTTTTATTTTCCTAGTAGGGAATATATCCTGCATTATTTGTTGGTAMCTATATTTTCTCATGCTATTCAAGAAGGGCTAAAGCCTCTTTTTTTGTTACTGAACAACCAGTACTTGTCATTTTAAACTGTATCAGTTTTCTTTTCCATTCCTTCCTGCCACTAAGTGCAAGAATACCCTCCCCTCTCAGAGAATCTACTGTCCCCCACCCAGGTTCCTACTATTCAAGTGACGGGACCTCTTTTCTGTGTAGGGCTCCCAGCAGTTCCTCCAACTCAGCTGGCTGCAGCAGAACCTCTGTTCACTTGTTGCTTCCAATCTCCGTGTGCTGCCTTTCTCTTCCTCCCCTCTGTTCCCTTTCTCTTGCCTCTATCTATGTATAGTTTTCCTGACTCTTTGGTCTATTTTAGCATGGGTTTAGTTCAGCACTACCCCATAATTCTGGCTGTAGAGTAGCAGCATTAGCRGGACTGAATGAATAATATAGATGGAAATAAGCAGGATCTTTCCAGATATTGTACTCATGCTTATCACAGAATCACAGAATGTTGGAAGGGACCTCTAGAAGGGACCTCTAGAGATCATCTAGTCCAATCCCTTGGGTAACCCCTGCTGTCCCTGCAGCAGGGACACCTTTCATTAATTAATTTCAAATGATTGTGTGCTCTCTATTCATGTTCTGCATAAATTGCAGCAGAAAAAGTATGTCTTTAATACTTTACCACATAGGTGTATATGTAATCAGCACTTCTTGTTGACAAAGAAAGCACATTTCCCCTGAATGTGCCTCAGAATTTCTCTGTCCCTTGTTTTCCATTCATTTCTACCCAATTCTGTGTTTTGAAAGCAGCTGCCATGTTTATTCTTATTATGAAATTTCCTTTTGTAATAGCTGAGTACCTAAATAGCTTTTGTCAGCTTTCTGCATCAGCTCTCTATCATGGAACATCTTTATCATCATTAGAGAGTTATTTGGCATTCTTTCCTTACCTTGTACTTCTCAATAACTTTTTTTTTTCCATTTTGTTCTGGTTTGTATGAGTCTGTATATATCTAGGACAGCAAGATTGACTTCTTTGCTCTAATAACCTAAAAACAGTTTAATGCGACATATAATCATTTTTCGGTCTTTTCTCCTGTCAAGGTGCTTTAGGTTCTTTTTGTTTTCTTTTGTTTGTTTGTTTTGTCTTTTTATATCTGTGTATTTTACACTATATAGCTAAGATATTTCCACTGAATTAGAGTTATTTAAATGTCAGCTTCCAATCTGACAGCCACTGTAGATTTTATATCAGAGCAACTGCAGTAACTAGGGCTGTAGCTCTTCTTTATCTTTGCTGTTAGTGTATGCTTTTAGAATAACTGGAAGTTTTTGCAGCATTTGTTAAAAATATATTTGTTATGTTTTTTTTTCAAGTACTGGTTCCTAAACATAAACCAAAACAGTTTTCAAATACACAAGTGCATACAATATGCACAATATGCACTGAAGTACTGTGTTCAGTTCTGGGCACCCCAGTATAGGAGGGACGTGGAGCTTCTSGAGAGGGTCCAGAGAAGGGCAACCAGGATGATTAAGGGAATGGAACATCTCTCGTATGAAGAGAGGCTGAGTGAGCTGGGCCTGTTTTCTCTGGAGAAGAGACGGCTCAGAGGGGATATGATTAATATGTATRCGTTCAGGAAGGGAGAATGCAGGGAGGAAGGGGACAAGCTGTTCTCACTGGTGGCCAGMGACAGGACGAGGGGTAATGGCCACAAGCTGAAGCACAAGAAGTTCCGTCTCCAGGTGAGGAGCAACTTCTTTACTGTTAGGGTGACAGAGCAGTGGAACAGGCTGCCCAGGGAGGTTGTGGAGTCTCCTACTCTGGAGGTCTTCAAAACCCGCCTGGATGCCACCCTGTGCCACATGCTCTAGGTGTGCCTGCTGGAGCAGGAAGGTTGGACTAGATGATCTGTAGAGGTCCCTTCCAACCTTAAATATTCTGTGAATCTGTGAATATGTGTGTATATTACAAATCACATATCTCTTTAATTATATAATCCTATCTATGTTTTATACTGCAGTTTAAGCTAAGTTGTAGGGGGGAAAAAAAAGSTTGAAAAACCAGCTAACAACTGTTTGCTAGTTCCTAGGTAGCTAAACTATAACAAACAAACTATAACAAGAGAAAGTCCCTTGCTGAAKCTTTTTCAAAAAGTGAATATTCTGCTAGTTTGAATTCATTCAACTATGTGTCAATGAACACTCACAGGCAGCTGAGTTCTTCCCCACCTGAATTCCTCAATAATCAGAGTTAATTGTATTACCATGTCCCAAACTTCTACTTTCTTCCTTTCCACTGCTACTGGCAAATAAGTAGGAAGAACTCCCAGAATGGTTTGATCTTTTAGATTTTCACATTAGCGAAAGCCCTCCATTCATTTTTAAATAATAATATACCATTCATCTGTTTAATTATTTATGTGTGCCATGCTGCTCTGCAAGCCAGGAACTTTCCAAAGTGAACAGATGGAACGGCCCTTTTCCCAAGAAGCCAAGGTTTTGAAACAAGTGGTGTTAAAAAACAGGCATGTATGTTCTAAATATAAGACTTAACACAAGGTGTAGCCAGTTATTTTGTGCTGTCTATATACTTTYGCAAGGGTATTCCCAATGTTTTATTGACTCTGAGTTACAGAATCACTTAAAAATCAAAGGTAAAATGATGAGATTGATATCACCAAAGAAAATAAAGTTTCTTTGCAGATTTATAATATCTACCATTACCAGATGTTTTAAAATTAGCTTATTATGGTTGTGTGAGCATCACCAAGTACTTTTGTGATTGCTGGCAAGAGGTTTGCAACATTATATAGAAAATTGTCAATAGTAAAAATTAAAATGCTCTATGAGCTCACCAGAGCTGAGCTCTACTCAGCTTTATTTAGGCTGAGCTCTACTCAGCTCTGGTGAGGCCGCACCTGGAGTACTGTGTGCGGTTCTGGGCTCCCCAGTATGGGGAGGGGACATGGAGCTCCTAGAGAGGGTCCAGCGGAGAGCAACAAAGATGATTAAAGGACTGGAACATCTCTCATATGAGGAGAAACTGAGTGAGTTGGGCCTGTTCAGCTTGGAGAAGAGAAGGYGCAGAGGGGATGTGATTAACATGTGTAAGTTCAAGAAGGGAGAATGTAGCTCTTCTCAGTGGTGGCCAGCAACAGGACAAGGGGAAATAGGTATAAGTTCCATAAGTGCCAAACACAGGAAGTTCCATCTCCATGTGAGGAAGAACTTCTTTACTGTGAGGGTGACCGAGCCCTGGCACAGGCTGCCCAGGGAGGCTGTGGAGTCTCCTTCTCTGGAGGTCTTCAAACCCGCCTGGATGCCACCCTGTGCCCCATGCTCTGGGTGTCCCTGCTGGAGCAGAAAGGTTGGACTAGATGATCTCTAGAGGTCCCTTCCAATCTTGAACACTCTGTGATTCTGTGAAAATGCAATGTATTTTATAAATAACATTTTTTTGAATATGGAGAACCTGAGCATGTAATAGAATTTTATATGAGAATTATCATACCTATAGACTCTAGCTCTGACCATGTCCAGATGCACTGTATTAAAATACTGAAAATGGTGAGGCTATTAGTACACCTGATTACCACATCATGTTATCATCTAACCCATGCAATTGGGAAATAAGTTAGGAAACTAATACATTTGCATARAGGTAGATGTCCCTACAGGTGCTGAGACTTTGGATTAAGCCTAAACAAACTGCATCTAATGACAAACCATASTGCTGATTTTGACTCAATATGAAGTCAGCTGAACATATTTTATAATAATTTCAAACCAAAATTACTTGAGCAATGGAAAATTGCGTAGAGTTCTGACCATTGTTCCAAAGAAAAAAGGGAACTGGAGCATAAAACAGTATTGGTATTGATCAAGAATGGATTCTGTATACATTAGAATAAATAAATCTAAGATTATTTATCTAAGAGAGATAGGAAGGTGGGAAGGAAGATTGGAAGTTGGACAAGGCATATGAGGCTGGGTCGCAGTAAGTGAAGAGGAGAGCAGTACTGGGAGTGAAGGGTATATGTGGTCTTCTTGCTGACCATCAGGCTTGTCCAAGAGCCAGTCAGAAACCTAAAACAGAGTATCTTGGTCTGGCAAGTTTGCATATGGAAGAATGAACCATCCCATTGCAGTAGCAGTGGATCAAGAATAGGAGCTTCAGCACTGATTTCAGAAGGCAGGGGCTGCTATATGTATTTTTTTTWAATGAAATTCCACCAATTTTAGTACTCGTGAATTCTCAGCTTCTTTCCCGTTCTAAGATATTCTTAAAATCAAATCTTAAAACATTCTTGCTGATAAAATTTAAATCTGCACAATTAAATCTACATTTTAACTTCTTTTTTTGTAATATTAAAATATAAAACATTTGGGRAAAAAAAAAACTAAGACATTTTGAATAACAGGAAAGACCAGAGTTATCAGGAACTAAAAGTCAAGCCTGAAATACCACACTCCACTGGCCACTGTTGACTCTGCACTGCAATCTGACAGGGTAGGCAGGTGAATGATCTCCTCTGAGGTTTGTGTCACTACATAAGGCAGCCTAGCCGAAAATGCAAAGAAAAAAAATCTTATTTTAAGTTTAAGACTGCTGAAGTTGTGTGAAAAGCTGCGGTTTGACACGTTTCTTTGAATGTGATTAAACATAAACCTGAGATGTCACTCTATTAATATTCATTTTCAATTATAAAGTAGACAAAAAAATAACTGAGGCAAAACAGGTGTTTTGAATGTTTCAGAGTGAAATCTWCCATCTGTGAACAGGTCTTCAATGCACAACTGAACATTATGATTATCTTTGTGTTTTCAGCTAATAACTTTATCAATTCTTATATGACATTTAACCTTGATTTAATGAATCCTAATGATAGAAAAAAAATGACTATGGCCTTAGGTAACTTTATTTAAAAGATTAACTCTTTTTTATTTATTTATTTWTTTACTAGTTTGGCTTTATCTGTAGTACTTGCTCTTCAGTCTAAGCTAAAAATTCTAATTTCTGTTTTATCTCTTTMGGGGAATCTATAGACAATAAGTAAAATACATTTTAACTTATTTTCTCATTGTAGTAGGCTAAACTGCTTCACTCCATCATTTCTTTTTCYTGACTCTTATTCCACTATAGATTTTGAATAGTTTTAATGTTTCTTTTCTGAGCTGTACTCAGTACCRCAAAGAAAATGATTCTGCAAATGCAACATAGGAGCTGGCTTTTCTGCACTAACTGTAAATAAATACAGTTGCTAAGTTAGATTTCTAAAAGCTTAAAGATAGTAGTTTCTCTACTCCTTGCGTCCTTCTGCCAGCTATCTGAAATTACTCTGCATTGTCTTATTATGGAAATTTAGAAAGAAAATAAAGGTTATAAATAAGATTTCTTAGTGTACCATTAAAACAGAATCTTGGAAACTTTCAAGGGAGGGAAGCACAGTGATCCTGGATAAGTTTCTGGGGTCTACCAAGCTTGAAAGCCATAGCTGAGGTGCCAACCTAGGCATTACAGAATCACCTCAAACATTTTAAAAAAGCAAAAACAAGCAAAACCAAGGGAAAAAAAAAGGAATGACCTCTAATAAGGTAGTGAGGTAGTGGGCTTACATTACTAGTTGCAGCTAGTGTCTCAGTGAAGTTAGAGGAGCAAATAGCTCTTGGGGAGCCTGGCTGGCTGCTCCATTCCCCTAGAGGATAGTGCAGCTGTGGCCCTGGAGTAATTAATGAACTGGGCTGTATGGGAGCTTGATCCACAGGGCTGCCTGGGGGATTCATTAATTATTTGCTTCCTTTCCCATCCTGATCATGTTTCCCTCCTTCCTGGCCAACTATGTTARCCTTTGCAATGAGCCTCTGTGAAGAGGGAATGTAGCCACTTTTGGCTTTCTGCTTAAAACCACATCTATAAATACAGGTGGAGCAAAAAAAGAAAAAAAAGTAAAAACAAATCTGATSCACTGGTTTTGCTTCTTTCTCAAGAAATACAAAATCAAAATGTACTTTACTAGTCTGGAAGAATATCTCTATATGATAGTTTACTGGATTGTTTTCATAGTATGTTTAGACCTGCTGAAAAAAAAACCCTTAGGATTAAGCCTTCCCATCAATTACTCCTTTGTTTATGCTTTTTTCCCACTCTTTTTTTTTTCTGTCATCCTTCCAAGATGCCAATGAGATGGCAGTTCTTTATTTGCAACTATGTCTTGAATATCATACAGATGAGGCATTTAGGGACATGTTTTAGCAGGCCTGGTATTGAAGGCCTTACACTGGGACTGGATGATCTAAAAGATGGATATTTAAATAGAAGGCAGCTTGTAATTCTTAGAGATAAGCAGCTGACCAGGTCTGCAACGAGAGGGAGAGAAAAAAAAGAAAAAAAAAAAAAGTCTAAATCCGGTTAGGGTGGTGTTTCTATCATGTTCTTTTAGGGCAGGTTTTAAGACTCATTATTTTTAAGACCTTTTCATTCAAAACTTGGAACCAGGAGAAATAAAACCACATTTCTTTAGAACATCTAAGTGACTCCTTTCCCATTCTTACTGCATCTTTCAGAGGTGACTTTTGCCTCAGCAAGAAACAGGAACAATGTGTAGTTTATGAACTGTGACCAATTCACTGATCTCTGAAAGAAAAAGTTACCTGCCCAGTAAAGTCATATAAGGATCAAGATTTTAGCTGCAGATTCCCAAAACTTTTGAATTTGTGGAGAATTTCTACTGCTCAACTGTGAATATGCCATCTGGGAATATCTACAATACAGAGCTATATTACCTTCTCCTTCAAAGGCAAAATCCATCTCAGTTTCATTTGCTATTTTATCTAAACCCAGACCAAAAATCCCAAGCTTGCCTCTACTATTGTATACTTGTTTTAAAAAGTCACAATACTTTTCAAAGTAGAGAAAATTATTTTTACATATAATCAGCATCCAAATAGGAACAGCACTGGCTCACCCATTGAGGAAATCTTGTGCTCTCTTTCTTTTCAAATATAATCTGACAATATTATTTCTGCGAGTGTTTCTATAATTTACATATAGATTTCCAAGCAAGTTCTTCATTTTCTGTGTATTGTTAGAGTACAAATTTTTTCTTTTTTTTTCCTTTTGCCACAGAATAATAATTAAATAAATAAATGATACCAATGAAAAGCACAAAATATATCCACAGCAGTACCTTCTGTCTGGTATCAAACTGTGTGTGAACAATCTGCTAACAAGCAGGAAAATGAAGAAGAGGCCCAGAGGTCACATCTAAGTTCAGCTTTCTGCTCTTCAGTGAATGGTCCTTTGGGAACCCACTGGATTTCAAAAGATAGTTAACGGCTCAAAGTGTCGGGGTAAAGAAGGAATAAAAATACGAAAACTGAGTAAAAGCCCGAAAATTCTGCAAAAGATACATAGAGATGATAGAAAAAAAAAAAAAAAAAANAAAAAAAAAAAAAAAAAAAACAGAGCTGCCGGACTCTGGGTAGAAAGGACAATTTAGATTGAGCAGAATTTCAGAAATTACATAGTGATCCCTAATTCTCACTGTATGCTTGATCTTTTTCATCTTGAAATAATGTTATTTATACTGTTGAAATGCATTTTCTTCAGTATCTTCTGYAGAGCAAGGCTGCATACTCTGTAGGACAAATTACATAAATTTATAGGTATTTTGTGAGAAATGAATTGAAATTCATTTCAACTTTAAGACATAAGGTGGGGTAAAAATGTACTTCAAATAGAGTTTTTGAAAATTTCTGTATACTTTATGGAGCAGAGAGATTCTGAAAGGCTGTGCTGGGAGGCAGCATCTTCTTGGGCAAGGGCTTTCACACTTTAGTTCCTGGCCTGCTCTCCTTTGTGTGAAGAATGGAGGACGTGTTGCAGAAGTGGTTGAAAAACGTGATGTTTTCAGAAAGTTTTGAAAATTCAGTTAATGAAACTTGACAGTATCTCACGAGCGGCAGTGAGGGATGCAGCTATGACCAAATCAAGCAAGACCTGGTGCGAGGTGCTCCAGACAGGGCTAAAAGCACAGAATTCGGGCTTAAGCCTGCATCACATGTAATGGGCACTGCTTCTCAGCTAAGATGTGAAGAAGGCTAATGGGTTCCCCAGCAGCACTGAGATTCTGTTTTGTTTCTTTTAGTGAATCAGCAGTGATGCAGTTTTCTGTTCCGGAGCAAATATTTTGCTTAGCCTTTCAAAGACCAGGGCACTATTCATTTTGAATCCAAGGAAAGCAGGATAGTGCTCATAGCTTCTCAATTTGTTTTCTGTCCTAGTGCTATTAGAGGTATGGCCTTTCAAAAAGAGCTTTTGACCAAACCAGTCTGCATAAGAAATAAAGAGGAAGGATCTTGCCTTTCAGAAGTGATCAAGAGTAAAATCAGTAGGAGAATAAAATGTTATTTGCAAGCTTGTAAGATTTTTAAAAGAGCTCGCAAGTGCTGCACTACAAAGAGCAGTGTGACCACAGAGCTGTTTGCTGCAGTATGAAAGCCCTTGGACTGTGTATTTGCATGAAATATTTTCAGAATCCTATATGGCTTCTGCAGATGAGAACTATTGCATATGGATACAGTGATTTTCCCTTACTAAAGCTTTTGTTCCTTTTCTTTCCCCACACAAAAATACAGCAAAATACAATTTGTAGATATTTCTACTAAATCATTTTTTAAATATATGCATGTCTGTACACATATAGAAACCCCAGATCTCTTTTTGTATTCATGAAATGCATCAATCTCGGTAAAATAAATGCTCRTATTTTTGGTTTACCCCACTGTAGCTGGATTCTCTTTGTGACAGGTGAGCAAATAGCTGGCAGCGGAGCTAACCAGGCATGCTAGTTTTACATCCATCCTGCCTGGGTAGCGGGGTCGGACAGGAACCCTCCATGAAAATACAAATTGCATAAATTATGTTGCTGACCCAGCAAATACCCTTCAGCCTGTTGCAAGGGCTTCACTACATTGATATGAGTGTGTCAAGACACAGGTTTTACCATGACTGTTTTTAAGATGTAGAATAAGTGTAAAATTGTTTGCAGCAGTGCAAGTGTTAGCTCAGCTACTTTAAGTTCAAGCTCATTTTGGCTTAAGTTTCTTTCCTTTTTATTCCTCTTYCTATATGGTGTGGCACTGTTTCATCAATAAATGGTTCTCCTTTCTGCCCCATGAATTCCTTTTTAATAAGAATGGGTTGGAAGATTTTTGGGTGAATTTCTTCAAGATGCGCTCTGAAGAAATCAATCCAAGGTATGAACGTGATGGCATAGGAGGGCTGCGGCTGCTGTTCTCCAAGCTGCCGTCTGTCGGAGTCCTGCTGGTGCTCCGGCGCTTCCTCAGTATTGCTATTGCATTTCAACTCCTGTGGTTGATATGGGAACACAGATTTACCTGTGAAGTTTTGGTAAATTTGCACAGAAATGAGAACATAGATTTACCTTAATGATTGATATATATKCAAATATTAGGCCTCACTGTTCTAACCTGCCTGTTTGCTTCTACTTTGTCTAATGGCTTTGCCTCTACGTACATTCTCCCGTGAATCGGAAGAGTTGTCTGATCTTATATACCATAGCAAGGTAGCATATCACTTATACAGAGCAGGGCTGTACAGCTGTAAAGMTGTATAATCCACTTTTTTGATGTCCATGGACAGTGTTTATAAATCCTGCTTAGATAAATGAAATGAAGTTCTAAGTGTTAGTTACTTTAAAGATCTTTTTTTAGTCCAAGTGATAAAAATCTATGGGCTTTTTTWAAGGATATTAGAAGAGCTTTGATCCTCAGAGAAAGAATTTAATCAGATTGAGACATGATAGCAGTGATGAACAGAGTTGCTTATTCAAGGCTTTCCAGATTTGGGAAGCATCGTGGGCTCCCTCTTTAGTAGCACAGACCTCATGGAACTGAGCTCTCTTCTCTAACAGAGCTGGTACATGCAGAGGGAGCAGAGAACAGCTCCAATCTGTATTGCCAAGCAGCTTTATTAGATTTACATTTAATATCCTAATCGCAGGTTCCTTGACTTTTTCATGTGATTCATTTATCTCTTTCTATTCGCTTTTGAAATGAATCTGTGCCTTGTAAAGGCTGCTGGCAGACAGTTTATTTCGGAACTGAACGGCCGCCCAGAGGTTTGAGAATTGCAGGAGCACTTGTTCTAGTCCTAGCACTGTGACCCAGGCTTTCAGTGCTCTTTAAGTTTGTACATTGAATGTAAGTTCATTTTGCCATGTTACGAAGYCTAGCTAGGCAAAAAGGAGTAGAACAAGCACAAAAATAAATAGCATTGGAGATTCAGGCAGGGAGATTCTGTGCAAAGAACTCATGTTTGTTTGTCGTATTAAGTAAAGCTTGAGAAGGTAACAAAAAAGGAGGGGAGATGCTAACTGAGCACTGTATGTGTGGTTTTGCTACTTTTTTTTCTACTGAACTTCTTGGAGTCAAGACCCAAGATGATTGTTTTTGTAGACTGAATTGTAGATAACCAGGCGGAGATTTATATGTTTTATTGATAGGAAAAGGGGTTTACATTTCAGAAAACTCTAAACAAATAGGGTCTGGCAAACATAATTTCCAGAAGGTCCCAAAGAACTAACTTGCACTACAGTAACAGAATGAAATTTCCAGACACATATTTCTATCTGAAGTGATTAAAAGGTTAGTGACTTCCTGCATCCATCAAACAGGAAAAATACATCATATCTAAAAGTCATTTGCAGCAGACAAAAAAACAGATTGAAACTACTGATGCTGTTCAAATGAAATTTTAATTAACACACTTTCTTGAGGTCAGTAAAAAGATCTAATTCAGTTTTATGCACTGAGTTGTTTTTCATCCTTTTTTTGCCTGCCTGACAAACCCCTACATTGGTCAAAGCTTTGAAGAGATGGCACCATCTTCTTTAAAAGTGAGCACAGAACCCACCAAAAAATTTCACTTTTTAAAGCTAATTTTTATTAGAGAACAATCAAAAACAACTCTGAAAGCAGAGAAAAGAAACACATATGCCAGGTAAAAGAAAATGCAACCTGACACGAGTTGTAAGCAGCTAATCCCTGCCCGATGCGCCTGGTGTTCTTTCCATGGTGCCCTGCTTTGCCAGTTCCATGCTCACTGAGTTGTGTTGGTGGTGTTTGTGGGTACCTGTCTGCATCTTTCATTTAATTGTGCTGAATATCCTCACTAAACTAAGAGTCATAGTGAGCAAAACATTTTGGGAGAGGTCAACATGTGAACTCCCAGATATAAACAGTGGTGTCGATGGCCCTGTGTTCTCTCTTTGTACTTTGACTGCTTTATTCTTATGTGCAAATTCAATCTTCTTTGCAGATATTTTGCAGGATAAACACAATTAGAGAATTGATGTTTTAATTACTGAATAGGACTAATTTGGCTCCTGTGTTAAAGGTTAAGAATTAAAATGTTTTGTTGACTMCCTAAACATTGAATGAACAGGTATCTACAACAGTTCACTTACAGCGTTTTGATATTACTGCTTCTTTTTGATTGCAACAGAATGTTTTGCAGAGTTCTTCTTTGCTTCAAAAAGAAAATTAATTCTGTGTTTCATGTTTGCCCTTCTTGCTAAGCTACCCTTGCATAACTTCCTGGTATTGATTAGAAGATTAGATAAGTGTAGGTCCTTCCTGTTGAGATTGGACTACAAAGGAACATGAGGATTAGRTTATCCCAGTTTAAAGATCTGTTGGCAATGGCTAGTGCTAGAAAAGGGATTATCTGTGCATGGAAATCCTTTAGATTTCTAAGAGCTTGAATTGCTGCCGCAATATTACCATGACCTTTGAGTTTATCAGCACGCAAGAATGAATTAAGGGTCAAACGCTGCCAGTATTTGAATGAGAGATTTTAATGAAAGATCTGTATTAAAGAATTAGAGATTTTCTTGTCAGAAAACTGAGGTATCCAGATATATTTATTGGAACAAATCTGGCAACAGGTAGATTTAGATCATACAGTTAGTACTGCTGCATCATATATGAGAATTTTTATTTTCTTAAACTGACCTCTTGAAGCCATTAAAGAATTCCAGCTGATGAACATGAAGCAGCCTCTAGCCCCACTTCCATATTTGAAAAAGGTAGGCTAGATATGGAGTAGAGGAACAGAGCTCAATGAAATGACATGGTTATTCTACGTGTTGTCAACCGTGAGACTGGAGACAAAATCCCAGCTGATCCCAAACTGCTCCTTTAATTCATAAGGAGAGATACAGTCTCTGGGAACCCRTAATCTCACACATGCACAGTTTGAAGGGGTTGTACAGTTATGGAGAGTACTCTGATTTTGTGGAAATTGGGAGATCCAGCTGCCTCAGAGCATTTGTGTTAAGTATTTCCATTATTATGATGGGAAAAGAGCAGACAAGGAAATGGCTGCTGCACTGGGCAGAAAATGCTCATCAATATGAGCAAACTATTGCAGGCCAGGAGTCTTTTGCCAGACTGTACATCAGCTGACACTGTCTTGTCACACTCATCCTCTCCAGCTCCTTTACCCTCCAAATAGCTTTAGCTGTTCAGGGGAAATGCTCATACTGGTTCCTAAATAGCCTTGTCTGAGAAAGCAATAATGGCCAGAAAAAGAAATACTTGTACAGTCCTGTGCATCTGATCAACAGAAATTATTATTTTAATAGAAGTTAGTCATTGTTTGGGTGTATTGTTTTAATTTTTTTTTTTCCTTTGAATAATTGCAGCTTGTCACCCAGGTGTTACCCAGTTTCTGATTTAGGAAGGCCTATGATCAAATTGGAGGATTGTTTCCTGTGAATCTGATGCTTTGCACGGACCCAAAAACTGCCACAAACAATTTTTCAAATCAAGTTTCTGACTACAGACAGGCAATGTGAAATTAGCAGGTTTAAGACATATACAGACAATGGTAATACTGATTTAATCCCTGCAAGTGCAAGTAAATATTAATTGAATTCACTGCAGGGTATTATTTAATAGTCCTCACTCTGGGGTGTTTTAGGAATAAAATCAAATACAGATAATATTAGGAAAAAGCCATCAGAAAATAAAAAGGATAATTTTCTTCTATGTGATTACTCAAAACCTTTTCTGAAAATTGTTGAATATTTTTTCTCCAGGTATACAAGCCTTGAGAGATGTATGATCCAGAGACGTTAACAAAAATTATCACGTGCTCAGTTGTGGGTACAAGATAGTAATTACATGAAGGATTTTTTATTGGGTCATGTTTTTCAAGCAAGCTTCCAAAAGCAGGACATTGATAATGTCATTTAAAGTCAGAGTTAGCTCTGTGGATCCCAGTGATACGTACTTTTGAGGAGCTAATACTCATCACTGTCATTTCATGGCTAAAACCCGGAATGGTATCTGACCTTCTGCTCTATTACTTAGTGTCATTACAGGCACACTAACTTTATTTGGCCAGGGCATAGCTGTACGCATTTAGCAGCCTGTCAGTAGGAAGCGGGCAATGAAAGAATTAAATGTCAGACTTCTGAGAACTACAAGAAAGGCTTTCTTGCTGCAGGTTAGAGACTAGAATAAGGTGTCACTCAGACACAAAGCTTCTTATGAGGTAAAAAAAAAAAAAAAAAACTTTTTACACTGAGAGTTATAAGGAAAGAAAGGGTTTGCACATCTTAGATGTGATTTACAGTGAGCATGAACGATCTTTACAAAGGAAGAAGAATGTTAGGCAGAAAGACTTCTTTGTAAATCAGAATTTAAAAAATGAGGAAGGAGAAGGGGAATYTGGGGTGAGGTCAGTTTGATCAATGATGTTGAAGGTGAAAAAGCATAAAGGTATTCTTATGTTTTCAAAGACAATCTTTGTATATTTGACTTCCACACACTGATTTTTTTTTTTTTTTTTGCCAGTTTATTATATTCTGCTGATGTTTGATACTGAAGCATGGTGAAGTTAAGTTGCACATGTAGCATAGGTTACAGCTGTGCTGGAGAGCTGGTCTGTTCTTATGCAATGAGGGAGCTGGGAGCTTTTCTTGTTTACAATGTGTCCCTGACCAACTTAGCTACCTAAGCTAATGATGAAAGGAGGCATTAGGAGGCAAAAGGCCTAAATAGCTATTTACCAGCATAAACATGTTTTACAGTTTCCCCAAGCTTGGATGGGCTGAGACAATCTAGGAAAAATTAGTTCYTGGAGAAAGCAGAAGTAGGCCTGAAATCAGTGCAGATGCACTTGCTTAGGCAGCAAAACCCTTTAGTCCTCCTGGGGCCTGAGYCTCGAGCCCCACATGGACCCCAACACCAGAGTTCCTACTCTTGTGCTCTCATGGATCCTCAAATGAGTTCCAGCTGGCCCAGCTGGGGCCTGGAGCTTCCAGTCTTCGGGGAATAGCTGACACAGGTTGTTTCTCTCTTTGCAAATCAAGCTGGCCAAGGGAATGACTGCATGTCCTTTTCCTGTCTCCGATGTGAGGATCTCCAGCATCAAGAGCTGGCAAAAAGGGAAGGGGTGGAAAAAAAAGCAGGGATTTTCTTGTGTTTGGGAGATACTAACCCTTACTTGAGTATTTGTCCTTAAATTTGTTGGGGAAAGGCTGTGAGTTTATTACTCACAGAACTATCTGCTTATGTCCTGAAATAGGTAAGTGAAAAGTAAAAGTGAAAAGGGAAGGAAGATTTACAAAAATGGGATTTTACAAGTAAAGTCAGGCAGCAAGTTAATATCTTTACACTTACGACAATGTGGTTTAAAGCCTTTAAATGGGATGCACAGATTCGCAAGGCAGACTTGTCTCAATTTAATTAATTATGTCAAAGCTGTGAGAGGAAAAAGATGAAACAGTTTGGTGAAAACACATTGTCTGTGTAACTCAGGTACACTGAATTCCAATTTAAAGCCATATCCACAAGTCTGCCTAGCTTTTTCACTCATATTTGTCASGTATAGCAACTTTGGAGTCAGGCTGATTCTGAAGCTCTTTTTCTTATTACTTTTTTCTTTTTCACTAGATAGAAATCTGGCATTCAGGGCATGGAATGGAATTTGGCAGGATCCTTCTGAAGCTGAAAGTCACTGCAAAATGGATGGAATGTTGTAATTGTAAGTACCTGGGAAATGGATGGTGCGATTATAAGACATACATTGAAGATTGTAATAGACCCCATCAGAACTGAGCAAGACATGTATCRGGAACAGCACTGTTGCATAGGTCTGCATTACCTAGAATGCTAGAGTTACTGAACTCAGCATTGCTTGACTATTTTCATAAACCACAGTGTGAACCAAATCTGCTACACATGTTTGCTCATTTTTCTTTATAGTATCAAAAAAAAATTACAAAATCATTAAGCAAGGTAAGTTCATACAGAAATTAGGAGAGTTGATCTGTGTTGATTAAGCAATCATTAATGTAGAGATCTTATTAGATCAGATCACCTGTGATAAGATTAAGTTCTACAAAGATTTTTAGTATCTATARCGAAAGTAAGGATTCTTTGTTTGCAGTATTTGGTTAAGTATCAATGTTGTCTTTAATTAGAAGTGCTTATAAGAAGCATGTTAGAGTTTTTTTGAAATAAATAAATAAGTGGCATTTCCTAGATTTCTTCTGTAGGAGTCTCATCTTCCAAATTCTGTGGTCCTTTTTTACTTGGTTAATACTTATTCTAGCAGTCCATTTTGGTTGTTAATTCTTTGGTTTGGTTCCTGGCAAAAGGACAAAAAATATAAACTTAGAAATGTCCTTAGAATGAGTGAACTGAACAGTAAAACTTCAGTAACAAACGGTAAACAAATGGCAAAAGTTAGTTGATCAGGCTGGAAAACAAAGGTACAGTAGTTCTGTCAAATAAGTCTCTTCAACTAATAAATCATGTGAAAAACTARGGCTGTAATAATAATATAATCATAGTAGTATGGTAAGTGCTAGCATAGGTTTTGATAAAACTGTAATATGTGAAGCTAATAAGACACAGACAAGCTAATCTATCAAACAGGAATGGTGAGKCTTGTTTAAAGGATGCTTGAACTTTAAAATAATTTGGTATGGGTTACCTCTTGGAACTTTCTCCGAGGTAAGTTAGGCTGATATTAGGCCATTTTATTTGCTAGATCTGGAGACGAACTTTAAAGTGGRTGATAAACTCCAAGCAGGAAAAGTAATTTCTGTCCATTTAAAATCAGGCAAATCTGAGATTTGTAGTTTTGGCTAATTTTAATCTCCGTGTCTGATGCAGAATAGCATTAAGAAACTGCACAAATACTGTTTTTCTCAGAGTGACAGAGCCCTGGMACAGGCTGCCCAGGGAGGTTGTGGAGTCTCCTTCTCTGGAGGTCTTCCAAACCYGCCTGGATGCCACCCCGTGCTCTGGGTGTCCCTGCTGGAGCAGGGGGGTTGGACTAGATGATCTCTAGAGGTCCCTTCCAACCTTGAACATTCTGTRATTCTCAGAAGGGCTATGTATTCCACATCATTACTTGATTACTGCCATCTTACACTCAGGTGTGTAAGACTTTCAGCTAGGAATGGCTCCTGAGTCTTGCTCCTATCTGCCAGTTCTGGCCTACAGGCCCATGGGTTTATGGACCTGCAATGTCATTTTCAAGTTTGTTGGCTGAAGTCTACCAAATGTGAAAGGACGATCTAATAGCAAAAGACCCCAACACAAGTAATGTGGAAGCCTAATTTTCTGCCAAACCCTTCAGCCAACTCCACTGCACATAGCATTGATTTAGTTTAATTTGCTTGTTGGTAACATCCCATTGACCCATGAATATAAATATGATGAGAAGAAGAAACTGTATTTGAAATTATGTTAAGGAAGTGTGATGCAAGAAGAAAGATTCCCTCCTTCTTTTATTCAACACACATTCGTGGAAGGAAGAAAAGGTGACACTGAGTAATTTATTTGCTAATTACCTGTTCCTTGTAGATTGGAGTTGTTTAATTTACATTTAGCAACAATTCTGTGCATGGATAAACCTCTGACCTACATAGAACACACAACATATCATGTATTTTTCCTAATGTATTTACCAAAACCTTTTTAAAAACAACAAGAAACAAAAGTAAAGCTGATGTTTTCTCTTTTTTTTTTCCTGTTTATTATCATAAATAACATAACTTATCTTAATATCACAATATTATAAGTTATTGTGCAAATCATTTCCTCAATTGCATAGTCATTAGCAGTGTATGTCTGTGTTAGGTACTGCCTAACTGGGATGAAAAAAAAATAGATATTCTTTATTATTTTTGCAAGACAAAAAGCTGTTGAAGTTCTGCATGAAAATGAAAATACACTACTTACAGTGAGATTTTCTACATTAAAAAGACATAAGTAGGAATAGAGTTTCTCTGAATCCTTTGAAAATGTTAAATACTGGAAAGTAAAATGATTATTCCCATTACAGCTTTATTGGTTATAGTAAATGAGTAAGATTATGCGTAAGACTATGTTAAATGCAGCATCTGCAGACAAACAAGATAACTTGTAGTTTCCTTTTTCTCACAAAATTTCATCAGTTCTTCTCTGAAGAGAGATTGTTAGAAGAAAGATATGCTTACTATCAGAAGCAGCAAACATTTCTTATAAGCGTGGTGCCATCATAGAAGGGAGTGGYAAAATCAGTTATTGTTCCATTTTAAAATTTCTAGGATACCATAGCTCTTTAAACATCTAGCACTTCTGGTTTTCAATTTTCTTTCTCAGTATTTTAGTTTATTATTAGAGTGACTGTTTCCATGAAAGAATTTTATTTCGAAGTTAAACTACTGCTTGTTCTTAAAGCTGATAATTTAAATAATACATTTTWGCACATCACATCTGTGGGTTTCCTTTGAGAAAATATCTTGAAGTACCGAGTCCAGCTAGGTCGTGATGAACAGCAAATTTTTATTTATAAAAATGGTGTGATTGCTTCCCCATCTTTTACAGATTAACTATTTGTGCACAAAGCCTCCCTGATAACTCTCATTCTAGCTGCACTTGCCTTGGCAATAATAATTTTCTCATCTTTGATGCAGATGTGTAGCTTCAGTAATATATCCACAGATGCATGGGATGGACAGCTTTAGAGATACCTTTTTCAGTTTTTCACATGCCTGCACAAACATGTTGCTATGGTGTGGAATATTCCCCATTTTTCTAGTTCTAGATTAACAATCTGAGAATTAAAATACTAGCAATAAAGCAAAGATACAAAGTGTTTATTGGTTGTGAGATGATGTTGTAAGATCAACTTGTATTTGAAATCTACATATAGAAAAGATTGAGGGTATAATAGCACATTAGTAGAGGCTTTGCTGGAATACTTTACAAGCAATGAATGCTCTTACTCAGATGCACAAAATAGTAATGAGGAATGAACTCACCACAAGTACAGTTACTCCTACAAACCGTTTAGGGTGTGAATTCCCATGTCTGTTAATATCTTAAACCTGGAGTATCCCAGTGACCTCATGAGCTCAATTCTTGAGACACTTACTGTAAAACATCTCAGCTAAGAAGAAGTTCCGTGAACTGCCTATAAAATGCTTTACTTAAATTAGTAAATCTTTATCTACCGTCTTATAATGACTTTTATTCCCGATAAAGCTACATAAGCTCTGTAGTATGATGTTAAAAACTCTAGTAGTTGTTTCATAAAATAAAAAATGAAACAAGATTATACCTTTAAAATTACTAAAATGATTGCTYTTTCTAAAATAGGCATTAAAATCTACTTTGTGGATATTGGTAATTTTCAGAGTAATGCAATTCAATTTAGATTGTAGGACTCAGATGCACTTTATAGGACTCCTTTTATAGCTCTTGCAGACTGTACTAGTATCTAGTTGACCACACTGTAGAGATAAAATGCTGTGAGATATAATGTTATGAGTTCTATGAACTTAACTGACTTTTCTCAAAGCAAGAAAGATGGAGACTCAAAGCAAAATGTATATAGATATATTTATTCTTATTATGTATTACTTTTTAGAGCTGTGATCAGACTACAATCATTTAAAAATGAGAAATATATTATAAGGTAATTTACAATTAATACTTCTTACTAAATTACTGCTTTTTTCTACCTTCTCTTTTAATTATATTCTGGCTCTGTTGTTAATGATGTGGTTAATCATTAACTGCAAACGAAACACTCTAAAGTGAGTTACAGATCTATAAAGGAGAACATAGTTGGCAAAATCACGCTAGGGGATACAGGCTAATTCCTTATTCCAGCCAGTATTTCAGATACACTATGTTCAAAATACTGTCCAGATATTGAAGGACTTTTTTGAAGTAAGAGGAAAAAATGTTGATTATTTTGGAAAAATAGAGAAGCCCTCAGTGAAATCTTAATTCTCTTGGTTATTTGTCATCTAAAAGTTCCTGCAAAATATCTGCTCACWTATTGTGGGATGCATATAAGTAAATCTGCACAGTGAATTCTCTTTCCCCCTGGTGTCTGTTTGCGTGAGTGGCAGAGATGTGAATCCAAGTGACTCCAAGTCTCCCTCTTTCTCCACAGGGCAGCAGACAGTGCTCAGCGTGGCTCTCCAGGGTTGCTTCAGAGAGCTTAGGAGTAGTGCTGGGCATGTAGCTGGTTAAGATCTTGTACTGGCAGAAGTGTGACGCTAACTGAGGAATTGACTGTTACTTATCTGCCTAAATAAAAATACTGATATTAATTCATTTTCAAGAGAAAGGGATTTTTTCTCCTTTTTTTTTTTAATCTTTATTTAGAGAGGGAAAAAAAAAAAAAAAGGTTATCTGTTTAAGTGCTTCCTCTTCGAGAATTAAGAAGTGAAGGACTCATCTTAACACAGATTRAAACAAGTGTTTTTAGTAGCTAAAAGAACAGACATAGTGTGGCTTCTAACTTGATGGGGCCAGGACCATTTCCAAACTGAGCTTCGAGTGATGCCCASAATGTGTGAGGAGACTGAATTTGTTCTTCCTGCATTGCTAGAGATACAATTTAGCTGTTCTGTGGTGGGATCTCTCTCTTATTATTATGCACTAATTAAATATTTGGTGAAGTATAAGAATTGAGTCAACAAAATATTGCAAAAACTAATTGTCTCATTTCCTATTTGCTACTTCTGGYCTTGTACATCACACAGTCCTCAAGAGTGTCAAACTTGAGGCATGCTTCCTATCCCTTTACACATGCCAGAACGATGTCCTGACTGTCACCTGAAGAAAACTTTCCCTCTGCAGATTCTAGTGGTGCCAGTTCATGATCCAACATAGTGCAGTTTCTGTAGAGCGTATTGGAATTTCTGGGAGCTTAATATGGTTTATAGATGTGCCTTACCTTTGAGTAAGGAATGTCTTACTGCCGGTCGGTGTGAAGTCACATTTAAATCAAGCCAGGTTAAGAGCATGTATTATTAAAAATATATATTACTTTCATTTTTCCCAATAGCAGGATAGTACAATCCAGTTAGACTATAAATATAGATGAGGGGGAGTGAGCGAAAGCAATACTTACCTTTTGGATCTCATCTTAGGGAAAAACAGGCATTTAGCCCTACATTCATCTGASTTACCCTAGACATCCGCTCATCTGATGCACGAATATATCATGTCTGAGGTTTTAGTCCTAGGGCAGACTCCACTCTTGCTAAAACAAATCTAGTAGAGGCTATCCTATAGGGACTCCAATTAGATTGAAAAATTTTCATACTAACCCAGCCTATCAAGCCCTTATGTAGCAAATGCTTCTGGCAGCTCTCATGCCAAAAATAGCTTCTTTGGGAGCTGCAGTTTTTACCTAATACTCGGCTAACCTAGAAACAGCTTCTTCATTCAAGCAAGATAGATCCTTTTTCCCTTGCCTGCTACTTGATGGCTAGCATGTATATATATATATATRYAYGCWMKYTATWTATATATATATMTCTCACTGGAAAGGGAAAATCAGTGAGTCTTATCTTTCATATTGTCCTGTATATGGACAAATTAGTCTATGTATCTTTTTATCAGGTCGAGACTGATTCAAAAATGAGAATCATTTCCTTCCTGAAACACACACTTTCTTTTTTAAACAGACACTTTTCAACAACTTTCAAAGTCATAATTAGAGATTCATGCTAATCTTCTTCTATACATCCTTTTTTTTTTTTTTTTCTATCTCTTTTGATGAAATAAGCCAAAATGCATATCAATTGCATAACTTAAAATATAGTCTGAGGTTATGGTAAAGCAGAGTAAAATATTAGGCTGTTTTTCAAACAATGGAATAGTTTKGGGGCTTTAAAAAGAAAAGCACGGTGTTCATTTTTACATAGACATCTACAGCARTACTAAAAATCACTTCAAACAATTCAATCCAGTGATGTCAGATTCCAAASTGTTTATTTCATGCATACTCTCTGGAAGTGTTTACCTATTCATACACAGACAGTTTATCAATACTATAGATTTAGAAGTCCAATTAGTTAAAAAAAAAAATTACAAAGCACTTCATACAATAAATGCTTGTTGCTATGCTTTCCATACTGTTTTTTATTTTATGAAGTGAAAGGTTTTCTAACGAATTTCCAATTACTTGTCGGAAAGACTTAATAATGTGACCTCTTGAGATGTATTGAAATTCTACTCTCACTGAAAGAATTAGAAGAGGTAAATGCTGCTGTAGATATTGTCAGTGCTAGTAGAAATGCATTAACATAGTTGTTTCTGCTTCTAGCAAGACTGAGCATGTGCCTAGAACATGAAAACTAGTTCAGCTGTGCTGAATCTTGATCTTTTCACTGCTCAACTTAACTATGGACAGAGAAATTGTTGAAAATCAAACATCTTAAAGCATTCAGTGGATTGTTTTTATTCAAACCCTGAAATCACCATTTTTGTCTGACTGTGAAAAACCTTCAATAGCTGATTTAAATATTAATATATCAAAACTTGTAATGTGATTTATCTTAAAAAATCTCACATCATTCTAAGTGATATATCTTTTTAGAATAAATTCCATCTTTGAAAAGGGAAGCACAGTTAGAAATATGTATTATTTTAATAAGCATCAGAAAAAAAATATGAGAGAAGTCACTGCATAATTATCTTGTTTTTTGAACTCATGCTCTACCATCACTCTTGCTTGTGAAAATAGAATAGATATTTTAGTAACAGATGAAACATTTTAGTAACAAAATTTTCTTTTCTTGAAAAAACTAAATACATATTTGGATGTAGTGATGAATGAGGAGGATAAATGTTAAAAGCTGAGAAAGRAAAAATGCTGTTGTCTTGGAGTGGTGCACTAACCTAAAGAAATTAACAGTAATTTGTTGTGTTTGGGGGGGKGTGTGATTTTTTTTTCATTTTTCTTTTCTTTTTTTCTAGAGCTTATTAAGTCTAGAGAAATGAAATTGCATTGCAATATGAGGAACAGCAAAGCTTTGTATAACTATAGTAAGCCCGTAGGGCCAAAAGCTAGTAAATTATTGATTTATAGGTATCATTCATACTCTTTTTTTATCTATGCTTCTGAAGATCACTGAAAACAAAATTTAAATTTTAAAGATTTTATAATCTCTAATGATACCTATAGTTGTATCCCTTATTAAAGCAACAAAGTGTTTGTTACCTGTCACACAGGCACTCAGGTACATTGACAATCCCCGCTGAAAGGCTGTCTCGACCAAGATCACTAAACTCTTATTTCCCTGAGCACAATAACTAGGAGGTTCATCGTGGATGCTTTTCACAAGAAAAGGAAAGCAAAGTGATGTCCTACAGACAAGTTGGATAATCATCCTGATGGTGGTGTGTTTGAGAATGGCAAACTGTTGTATCAACTGAGCACTCAAGCTGTTGATGGTCTTCATTTATTTTTACTTGTGACTTCTTGGTGGAATATTGCTCTATAGTTATCTAAAAATAACTCTAAAATATGGGGAATATCCTGATTTTATTTCCAAATCCTTTTTTTAAGATATTTCAATATTTGTTCAAATATGTTCAAACTCTAGTAAACRTTGCAAAGTGTGTTTCTACCAAAAATGAAAGAAATTACTTTCATTGTCAAATACCATCTCTGTATTTGCATCTTTGCAAATAGAAGAGAGTTAATTAGAGGTGACCATACTCTGATATTACTAAAAATGGATGAAACATTTTCTTTASGATACCTAAATGGGTCCCATAACAATAATACTAAACACATTAGAAATTTATGTTGTCCTTTCAGATCCTGAGATGTACCTAGTCGTGGTCTAGTTTCTGATAATGTTTCATGCATTTATGGTTAGCATGACTAGTTCCAGCCAGTGATGTGCTATTAACTCCTGCAATACTGAAGAGGTACCTGACTGAAATTCTTAAATGCTGCTCTTTGGACTGCAAAACTTCCCTTTCCTTCACTGTCAGTAGTGTGTGTGTGTGTGTGTGTGTGTGTGTGTGTGTGTGTGTGTGTGTGTGTGTATGAGTGAGAGAGGAAGGGAAAATCTCCCATCTCTCGCTGTAGTTTGATGGGTAGCACTTTCTGCAGCAAGGATTTTATATAATGATGCTTCACTTTCCTGAAATTCTTTGGTTTTTTTTTTTTTTTTAACCTTAGGGAAAAAAATAAATTTCTGACACTGCTGAACTGTGCAGAGCATGATAGAGAGCAGAGATTATCAAATAGAAGTCAATCTCTAGCAAATAATGTGAAATGTAAAATGACAAATTTCTGTCACTTGTGCAAAACACAATGAATGCTGTATTGTAGGCTTTACAGATTGCTGCCTGTGTTTGTTTTAAAGTTTTCAGTGAAATACAGATATTGTGCTGCTGAAAACGTTTGTAAAGGCACGTCTTTAGAGCATGTTAAATCTGTGGTTACAACAGTGCTACGGTGTGAGATTGCTGTGTGTCGCTACTTATTCTCAGGGGGTACTTTAATATACATTGAGTACTTTTAATTACCAAATGGCATGAATTTATTTCTTGTTCCTTGTGACCATATAAAATGTCTCAGGACACTGTTGCTGTGTCTGCTTGCTCTGAAGGCAGAGAATACTTCCTTGCAGAATTTTGAGCAGCTCGTAAATGTGTCAAGGCACTGTCATCCTTCCGTGTTTTGGAAAGAGCATAGGGAACAGCACTACAGATTGGGTCTGTTTTTCTCTTAACGCTGGCAAGCTCTTTGGTATAAGTGTTTGAAAAGAAAGATAATGTTGTGTTCTGGCCCCACAGGAATAAGGAGTCGTCAAGCAGCTAGATCATCTCGACCACGTTATGCTAATAGAGCTGGGACTGAAGTAAAGCTACTGGCTGGTTTGATGACTTCTTAATGTGATTGTGCCATTAGAGTTTCATATTCCATTAATCTCAGTTCGGAGCTGTTCATTTCATCATATCTTGCTCTCTAGCACTTTCTCCTTCCCCAAGGAAAGCTAAGTTACTTGCTGAGATCAGCTGAACTGTTTCTCCCCTAGCTTGCAGCACTTGGTTGCCTGTTTTACCTGTCAAACTGGTTAATGGAGACCAGTAAACACTGGTTTACTGATTTGTTTTTCCCTTTACATAACAGCATTAAATTATCATATTTCAGTCTTTCTAAAACATTTGAGAAGAGCTGCATTATTATTGTGACCTGCAAAAGCAATAGCACATTAGGGATGCATTAGTACACTGGGAGACTACATAAAATACTTTGTATTATTGGTAGTTTTACATACTAGATAATTATATGAATACTTTGCCTTTCATATTATTAAARTTGAAGTTTCTAAGTCTTCTTAATATTATATAAACAATATTCTAAAGAAGAAAACGTGGAGAGAATGAGTGAAGCATTGGATATACTGGTACAGAGATACAGGTTTTATCTGCGTGCAATAGATGCAAAGCTTTGAAATGTCAGACAGTCTTTTGGAARAAATAAAATATTACTTTTTCCACAAGATTAAAGAAATAAAAGAAGGCAGCTAACAAGCAGGCAATTGCATATAGCCTTCTAAGGAAGTCTTGAAATTTGGTTGGAAGCTTGCGTATGGAAGAAGTGGTTGGCTGCACTGCCACCATTACCCCGGTGGAGATATTCGTTACCCATCTTCCCTGGCATTACTATTCAGGCTTTTAACTGGTGCTAGGCAAACGTTAATATTTTCCTGCAAAAACGAAATAAAATCCCATCACTTTGACTAGGTTTTAGACCTTATCTGTCTAGAGGGTAGGCTGTATTGTAGCCATTCTTCCMTTAGGGGTTTCAATTTCACAGGGCACATCAGTTCTTGATATCATGTTATAGCTGACAGGCAAAGACCTTTTCCCCAAAAGAGCTGGAGGAGGAGGGAGGTGGGGAGCCCTGTGACCACAGGCAGCTCWGGGATGCATACCTGGATGTGTTTTGGCGGTCTGAAGGCACAGCAAGGTGCCCCTGAGGCCTGCAGGAGACCTTGAGCCCCATGGGCAGGTGCTGGTTACCTTGGTTCTTGCACTTTTTGGTGCTGAGACTTTCTGAAAGCCAAGAAAATGTGTTCAGAGCTCTCTCAGCCTAATAGAAATGTTACAATTACCTTTCAATTCCATTTCTCACTTCCAAAGATAACCTAGTCCAGTGATGTCACACACCACGGTGTTATGAAATAGTATTTGCTTTATTTGCTCTATTAGGATCTGTGAACAGAAAGAATATGAGACCTTTAAGGATTGAGAAGGTTTTCCTTATGTGTCTATCAAAAGATATCTGGGAGTAGGCAAAATCATCATAAGCTGGGAGTACCTTCTGCTACTCAAACTTGCATGCACTATTTGGAAGTGCAGCTACTTCAGTGAGTTGGATAGTTATTCTTGGGAAAGAAAAAAAATGAATATATGTGTATTTAGTTGATAGTATTTGTGCAGCAGTGTTGCTTTTTCAGAAAACCTCTTTTCCTCAATAGATTTCTAAGTGCTTTGATAATACATATGCTTMATTTATCTTAATGTGATGGTGAGGCTGAGGCAGTGTCTGTTTCAGGGAGCAGCAGAGATATTTTTGCATGCTGAAGCAGACACCCAAGATGCATTTTGCCCACAATTGAATTGAATTTCAAAACACTGTAAAGGTCTTAAAACATTTAATGTTTTGAGGGCAAAGCATATATATATATATATATATTTTATTTTAATGGCTTTTAGATGCCACATTAACTGTTTTATTTATTTATTTATGGTACTGTGCAATGCCAGCATCATGGGAGTGCAATAACTTTCATACTAGTACAATATCCTGCTKTCTATTGTAATATTTTTGTTTTTCTTTCAGCTCCCAAGCCACCATTCTTTAACAAGCCATTAATTTTTATAATACATAGCTAGCCTTTGCTGTTGGTTGCTTTTTACCTCTTAAAATTTACAGGAACAATACACTGAATCCGAAACAATTTTCATGTGCCTACTCTTGATAAAGAAGCAATGCTATATCTATATTCAAAAAGAAAATATTGAAGATGTCACTTGAAGAATTACTTCTAAAGACATATAGACTTGTTCTTTCTCCTGTTTGCCAATAACGACACTTGGAGCTTAGCACTTCAAGAGTGAACAAAGACAGACTTAGACTTCTTAAGAACAGAGAGGAAGACTGAAAACTGAGATAATTTATATCAGTTCCATTTACCTTAAATTCCTAGCAAATATTATAGCGAGTAACTAAAACTAGTTGTGTGAAACCTTTTATGATCATTAAGAGCAAAATTTGAGTGTTCTTAGCAAAATTTATGTGTGATTAATAAAGATTGAGATACAACAGGTGCAAGAGGAAGATACAAGTAATCAAATTCAGAAAATCAGTGGAGGAAATTAATGGGTGGGTAGTAGTTTCTAAATAAGGTGTTTAGAAATAATATGCYAGATGTGAGACAATGGTGTCATGCAGCCAGACTGGGGTAAAACAGAGCAAATAGACCAGAGCCTGCAAGATTTATAAAATACCTGTTTTGTTCTGCTTGTTTCACCACTTGCTGGAGTTCTGCTACCTGAGGCTTAGTCCAGTTCAGGGCACTGCACTCCCAGTGCAGACATGAACCAACTAGAGAGAACCAACTCTAGAAGAAAGTGAGAATAATCAAAGTGCTTGGTTTTTTTGGACCCCCTGAGGAAAGGCTGAAAGCATTGGAAATCCTAACATCCTGAAAGAAGAACAAAGGGAAAGAACTTGAAATAGATCAGAAGTCAGTTAGCACTTCTGAACTCGGTCTCTGCTGTGTAAGGATGTTTTGTATCTGTTTGCTTAAAAAAAAATAAAGCTGAAAAATCAGGATTTCTCATGGTGTAGAAATTCTGTTTAAATCAGCTGTTCTCAGAAAAGCCAGCCTATTCAAATCAAAAGGGGAAGAAGGGGCTGAATTTCTTTATGTTTTCCATTTGCAATGCTGTATTTATAGTGAGCAATATCTGCTGCATTGTATCCATTCCCGATATGCCAGAGCCACATTGCACAGATGTTTTGGAGAAATTTTAAATGCACTGTGTCTTTTGAGTATGTGCTCTTATTTCTTYGTGCTGTTAGAAATGCAGCGTTTCTGAAGCTGCTCCTCCTTGCGCTCATTAACCAGCTCATAACTGGATCCTTAAAAGAAACTCTTATTCTTCCGTGTGGTATTTGTGATGGGCCCCCTTGAAATATCCTGCGTTCTAACCACCATCCAATATCACATGTGCAGTTCTACTTAAAAAATATATATATATATACATGTAAAGCACAGTAGCTAATAATTGCTTACTTTATTATCAAATTTGTGGGTTAGATTAGGTTAATTAGCAGAATACCATAGCTATGTCTTTTACCTTTACCAGCCAGCTTGGGTTCTCTAGGAAGGTGCACCCTCAGTTTATTCATCTTACCTTCAAGTTCATTTCTCAGTAAAGCATGTAAAAACCTATTAACTTTCCAGAGTTTGCTTCATCATTCCCTACATCCAATTTAAATTAATGCCGGATTCAGATCATCAGCCCCTTATCAAGCTCATAAAGGAGAGAGGATAGACATTTAAAATGATTGCAAGCCAGGCTGTTCATGGTTCCAGTGTCTTTAATTCCCTTATATAATTATATGGGAAGTGTGAATACTTATAAGACGCCAGTCAGTTTAAGGTGACATAGGCTACTCATTGCATGTTGCTTTATAAGGAATCCTTTCTTTTGAAGATTACTTTGCATGATTGGTGCTAGCATCAATTCTAATAAATCTGTGCTTTAAATTCTGATTTTTTTCCTATGGAGTCTGGATTTCAGCATCAATTACTACCAAAGTCTTGTCTTTAAGGGCATTTCTAGAAGCTTTGTGAAGAAAAAGAATTTTACCATCATTTTTTCTGTACATAAGAAGCTTTTTTATTTCATTTCATTGTAAAAGTTCACAGGTCTAACCAACTYGCAGAACAAATACTAATTTGCAATCACTATAGTATGTTTGTTGTATCTGATGGAGTACACACTGTCAGGAGAAAATATTTGGGCAGTGATCAGTGGGTGAATATAAAGGGATAGTAGCAGAAATAAATTGATAAGAAAATACTGCTTTTGCCAGCAGATCTCTGTTTTGCAATATAAACTAGATTATATTTAGGAAGTAACATAAATACAGTGCATTTCATAGTATGATTTTCTTCAGATAGATTTCTTCAAAGTATGCTAGATGAATACAATGCTGTTCCGAGTAAGAGTTCATAAGTAATAGAAGAATTAAAGTACTCATTTTGAATCATGCATGCTTTAGTCTACTGAAACTTTCAAAATAACACTGAATAACAGTCGGATATCTGTGCTGTGTACGCTAGCCTTACCAATATTTCAAGTTTGCTAGCAGCTATTTCTCTGATGAAATTCTGAGATGTTATTTATTTTAATGCAGTTTGTTACAAGATTCTGTAAGGCAGTTGTTTTTCATGCTTTTTTTGCTGTTGGTAATAGTAGTTGTTTACTATTCCTGCCAAGCCATATGACTCAGTAAGACCTAAAACTGCTGTGACAATTTTCTGTTCTTCTTTCACACGTTCACCAAGCCAGTGGATTGTCTGTGGCTCGTCCTGAAGTGGCAGCCTTCCCAAATGTAAAAGTATTCTTTATTTCTTGAAGAATAAACAGGAACAACAGAGCAATAAATATTCAGAAAATAGTATGCTGCCTATCTAGGTTTAAAAAGATTGATTAAAATATTGCAACCGAATGAATAACAAACACAGGAAATATGATTTTTTTTTCACTGCATGCAGTGAAAATCTTTATATCTTATTTACTCTGCTCAGCTTAGCACTTTAGCATTTACTTTAAATTCAAGAACTACCATAAATATTCTAGGGTGATACCGTAATGCAGTTCTGTTTTCCCTTGAAACGAGATCCTTGCCTTTTCTCTTTATGGAGCCTCTGTTCTTTAAGCTACCGTGTTCTTTCCAAGCCAGGAGATGCTTGCCTCAGCTAAGCAACCAAAATTTATTTCTCAGAATGCAATCAAGTGCAATTTTTCAGTCTGTCAAAGGCTATTTTTTTGAGATTTCTTGGTGCCACCAAAACAGTAGCATCTGGCTCCAGCTCTAATAAGCTTGATCCTGCATCTCATGAAGTCAATTTAATTGATTATTATATTTCCTTTTGAAACTGCATAAAATCAAGCCATGCATAGCATCTGAGCTCTCTATTCCCTTCTTGATATCATCCTCCTGCAAAACMAGATTCTAATGCTGAAATTTTAAGATAAAAACAACTGCATCATTCTTTTTCTATATAAAATATCTACTTTTTTTTTCTTGCTAATGGAGCATCAAGTACCTGTATAACTTTAATGCTTGTCATTAATCGTGCGAGTTTCAAAAATACCATTATCTAGCCAGAGATTGAAGATCAGTGGTCTAGTCAGCAGCCTCAGAGTTCTGGGTAGACCTCTATTGATACATGAACTAAAATAAACCTATATGAAAGCTGTATTTACTTGCTAAAATAAACCTACATGTTTACTTGCAAAGCCAAAAAGGCGTTGTATGCTGAGAGTCATTTTTACTGCCTGTTGTGAAGAGCAATTTAGTGTTTGCTTCTCCTTTTGGTTGGTGTTATAAATACTGCAGTTCTCTATGTCGTAAGAGATGTCATTATTACCAAGCCTTAGATTTTTAACTTCTGGATTTATTCCTCTTTTGTTCCTGCAACATGTAAATTTTGGAATATGTCATTTCAATATAGTCAAATGTAAATATCCTTTTTTATCTGAAGATATTTCTTCCATCTCTCTCCCTTCCAGTTAAGTATACAAAATCCCATGAAAGTTTAGATGTAGGTGCAAAACATTATTACTTCACAGTTCACTTATATACCCAACTRTATCTGGCTGGTAATAGCATCGAAAGCTGGTGCTGTATCAGGAGACAGAAAGCTCCCCAGAAGGGAAACAAGCCTATTAGTTTGTGATGGCGTGTGCTGCTAGTGTGGCATATGCTCCTCCATCAGGAAGGCTTTTGGAGAAGGAACCATCCTTCTTTCTCTTTCCCTCTTAAGAAACTGCATAAAACTGGAGAATTGGAAGGTCATTAGGGTCCATAGAGCTTGGAAAGAAGGTTTAGGAGATTTCAGTATTTATTAGTGTGCTTCAGAGCAAAGATCTTTGATAGTGTGGAAAACTTAAAATAGCTCCACTGAATATACAGTGAGTGAATATAGAGTGAGTTGTACTGTTCATCTGTAACGTGGTAAACCTAAAATGAAGTTTCTTCTGTGTCTGATTTAGACAAAAGTCTTTAATCATCTCTCCGTTTCCCAGATGGATTTATGCTCTTAAAGAGCGAAGCTACAGGATGAAGGGCTACAGCTAATTATTTTGTAGTTCCTACCTCAGCTATTTAAATAGAAGACTGATCTCATTAATATTGCTGGAAAGAAGCTTTCTGCAGGCCAAAAAGTTCTCATTTTGAAAAAAATATTTCAATAAAATCAATGCAATTCTACGAAATATTTTGGTACAATGATTTTTGTTCCAGAGAGAGCTCGGTAAAAAAAGATTTTATTGCCTCTAATGAATAAGCAATACATTAAAAATAGGAAAGTCAGATAAAACTTCTGAAGAAGGTGTGAAAAATGGAGACAGAAGGAAGCGTGTATTCCTGAAGGTTTCATAGAATTACTTGTTAGTTAATATTACCTTTCTCTAAGATCCGGAAGAAGCTGAGCATCTACTGAAAATGAATAAATAAAAATAAAAAAGACATAAAAATAAAATAAAAAGCCCAACAAACCTCATCCTAAACTCCCTATGTGCTTAAAAATTTAGTCTCCTAGAACCCTATAAGCTAGAAGGGACAGTAAAATGCAATTTCTATTCTGAAACTATTTGGACTGGAAATCATTCTTACATATATATATATATATCCAACCCATTTTAATTGAACAAGCTAAATGATTTAGTGTTCAGTTCGCTGGGAGGGTAACAGACCAAAATAAATAAGCGAAGTGAACCAGATATAAATAAAAATATGATCCTTGTTTCTATACCTTTGCCTTTCCTCTTATTATTAGCTACCAGTTATCCCTCTTTATCTGATAGTCTTTCTGTATTTCTCATTCATATGGATATGGTTGTGCATTTCCATATAGAAATGAATTATTACTGAAATTGTTGTTGGAATARATCTCTCAGAAGCAGGTAGTGTGTTTGAATAGAGAAAAGACTGAATATATTTTTTCTAAGTGTAAATTACTCTGTCTGGAAGTTATGTAATACACCTTTATTTGGGGGTCTGATTAGAGCTATCATTCAGTGCTTTACCAGTTAAAACTTAGYTTTGAGTTATATAATCATTGCGGTCAGAAAAGACCTTTAGGATCATTGAGTCCAACCATAAACCCTTGCGCATGATGCCTGCCAAGCCATGGCCCCAAGTGCCTCATCTACGTGTTTCTTGATAACTACCAGGGACGGTGACCCCACCGGTCATTATACGTTTTGTTTCTTTGGTGAGTTGCAGAATGCTTTTTTTCTTTTTTTTTTCTTTTTTTTTTTTTTTTTGAATAAGCAATGAAAGTGGAAAAGTTCAGATGCATCCGCAAACCTAAGCTAGCAAGTGTTTGCCTCTCTCTCTCCTTCCAACAAACATATAAATGGTATCAGAAAAGTCTTGTTCTTCCACGTTCTGATCTCCTGAGTGCTGTCATCTGCAGGAAACCTAAGGTTATACCTCTGAAGGCTATTTTTAAAACAGGGATTGACATGATGTAAACATACACTGTGACTCTGGATGGTTCTGAGGGATCTTTGTTGCTGTGAGTGTGAGCCATGTGTTATGTTGAGGAGAACAAAAATGTACCATGTAGATTTGCTGTCTCAGGGTGCAGCACAGCAGTTCATAAAAAGAAGGCTCTTAGGCCTTAAATAAAAGCATATGGAAGCACAGGTGTAATCATTTATAGTGAAATGCTTCCCTTTCTGCACCCTCAAGAGCAAATATACTATACTGGTTGCAATATTTTATACAATATATTACCAAACAATTCTTTCYTGAACATCAGGTGTACACTTACCACACTATATACAGAAAAAATGGCTATCTAACAACATTGTAAATCCTTGTGATTGCTTCCACAGTGGCAATGAAGCACTTTACGCCACATCTTGAAGTAGATGCTTAAGAAATGATTTGTTTCAATATGTATAGCAAGAATAATTCTCTTACTAATTCCCAAAAATACACAAGTATTTTCTGTTGAAATACTTTTTTTCACACATGCATAGTCTTACTGTTTAAGCTGTAAAGATTTCCTTTTAAAAATCTGTTTCTTGATTTTTTTTTTTTCCAGAAAATAAAATAATTCCATTGAGCAACAAGCTGGGAGATATCTTGACGGTGAAGGTCTTTTTTTAATTTGCAGAAGTACTGTGAACTCTCTGTGTACTGCTGTCCTAGAAACAGAGAAATTCCTGAAGATTCTGTAATTGCAGGAGTTTGGACACTAGCCTGTTCACTTATGTTACTGATGCTAAAGCAGTAAGGGGCAAGTTTACTGGTCCAAAAGGTTCTTAAGAGTGGGGTGACCTCGTCGATAGTCGGATCTTCTTCCAGGGTATGGGGCTGTATAATACTACTGCTTAGTGAAAATAATGGCCATTTATCTCAGTCCGGATCAGGTGCTTGACATTATTACATTTAAAATCGTTTTAGAACTCTCATGACTGCTTCCTGCTGGGTGTCATCTTTCCATATGTGCACTTAACCAGAACATAAAGATTTGTTCTGGGTAAAGAATCTCTGCGCTTAAATAGGACTTCCCCTTCTGTAGTGTTTAACATTATAATTAAAGAAGGCACATCTTTAAATAATCTTCCTTGTTAGTCTTCATTTTGCTGGGACAACAAGGTACATTTTAGCTTCTATTCTAAAATGAATCACTTGTTCCAAAGGTGTTTAGATCTTAGTTTATTTCAAATCAGCATCTAATGCTTCTGCTACCAGAAGTGACTAATAGCTTATTTTGTGCATCCCRTGTGTTAGTCAACTACATGCTTTCCCTCTGCCTTGTACAAGTGCCTCAAGGATACTCTTTTATTCACTAGGATACACAATTCTCACTCTAATAATACAATGTATAGCAGAAACTGTTTGTCCATGAGTGCAAGATCTTTGCACTTTCTGACTTGATATTTACTCTCTCTTTTCTCTCATCATTCATTTAGAATAGAACTTCATGTTTCACTCTCAGAATGAACAGTGATAGCCTAAAATACTAATGTTTCCTTGCAGTTACTAGTCTGAGTTTCGTCTTAGCCCAGACTTAAAATTAGACTAATTCTACTTCCTGGACTCTGTGTGTGTATGTGTGTGTATTTGCTTTTTTTTATTAATATACTAACTTTGCAGCAGATTCTTTCTGATTTCACTAACTATGGTGCTGGTTTGCGTCAAATTTTTTCACTAATTGAACGGTGTCATATGAATTATGATTTTAATAGTTTGGTATATTTTTTTCATGTAAACAATGTAAGCAGAAAGTAATTTTAACTTCCTAATATCAGGATCTATAAGATAAAGGAGTCCCATGGTATTCATAAGGTCACTTTCTTTGTCTTTGCCACAAGATAAGCAATCCTTTATCCACAGTGATAAAAAGTCATAAAACTTTTTAAGGCTGCAAACATTACCAAGTGAAAACTGCAAGATAAATATTTCAAACAAAAAAGGTATTAAAGATGAAAGCTTATTAACATCCTAACAATAAAAAGCTTAGACAACTCGATATTTCACTTCACTTTATGACTTTCATCTTGCACCTTGATTTACATCAGAAGCTATCGTAATCTTGAGGCATTTATTACTCATACTTACTTGTATCTGAAAATTTCAAGTATTGTAGAAAGTAGTATACATCTAAGAGTGCCGAATTTTGAAATGGATTTTCTTTACCTTAAATCAATGTAACAAATTATGTATCTATCCACAAAAATTAATGAGTGTGTATGTGGCAATAAATATACAAGCTTCAAGCAAAATCATACAAGATTACTCATTTTTAGCATATTGTAGAACTCATAAATGATTTATGCGAGAAACTTGTTATAAGTTTATATAGAAGAGGTTTTATTTCCAGCCTCAGGGATAGCTGAAAACCATGAATGTAAGAAATTTTACAATTAATCAAAAAATAATTTAAGGTGGAGGAGCTGTGTTTTGCCTACCCACTGCTCCTCCTACGTTACAGTTCTTTGTATGTAAATTGCCTTGTTTTGTGAGCACTGAGAGGAGCTCCCCGGATGTGCTGAGTTCTTCTCCCCCATCTATAGTCTGAATTAGGGTTCAAGAGACCACTTTCTTGCCAGGACTCCATATTCAAAATATTAGGAACTCTCCACCATTATTACCTATAGGTACAGTGGTTTTTTAAATCAAGAACAGCAGAGAAATTAATAAAAACAGCCCCTAAATATGATTAGAAGCACCAAAGAAAACAAAAATAAAGCTTGTACAATGTTTATATCATATTAGAAGGTATTGGTACTGATGAGAATTACCTGCTAGTGCCGTGTTTCTAAACACATTGCTGTGTGCCAGCACAATAAATAAATAAATAAATAGACAGATTTTCTAAGGGTTCAATATATTTRGTATATGTAAAACTTGTGAAAAATGACTATAAAATAAAGAGAAGGTCTCTGAGAAAGCAAGAAACTTTCCTCTGGAAAGGAAGACACATAACTGAGAGTGCAAAGCCAAGTATGAARTCTCTCAGTGGTATTACAGTAAGTGTAATACAAAGCCAAATGCCATTTTCTTGATGAATAATCTTAGGAAACTTGTTAGCTGCAAACTGTAATCTCAGACTTGAGACAGTGCAGAAGACTAGACTGACACATCATAAACTTCCGTTAGAACCACAGGAGAAAAACACCTGAGTCTCAGCCGTATGAAATAGCAGGAATGATCAAATCCTTTCTGTAAGTAACAAATCTTCCTTTGTACTTTTCCATGACAACACTGAAACTCTGTTCTTTGCCTGTATGTAGTCACTTTTTAGTGAAACCCAAGCCAAAGATCAAATAAATGCCAGCGCTCAAACTGACTTAGATATAGACTTAGAAATAATATACAGATCTCTTTCCCCTATATCATTTTTAGCTGATGAGGCAAGATCTTCTGGCAGAATTCTTTTGTGCATTAATTCTCTCAAAGTTATTGAATTTTATCCCATTTCTGTTTCTCAGTCACTTGAAACAGTGTTCCCTGCACATTGTATTACTTGTGATCACGGTGCCTTTCAAATGTTGGGCTATTGGCAATTTTCATTGATACTGAAAACTTTTGGTTGGAAATCATTAATGAAATGATTTTGTTGCAAATTTAGACCTTTGGATATGTAACAGATTGCCCTCAGTTCTGTATTGCCCTCTATAAATATTGTTGCCTTTGTTTTGAATATTCTTTCCTTTGTTATAACCCTTGAGCTGGTACTTAAGTTTTATGCAAAACTAGAGTAGATTATAAAGATAATAATGGAGGTTTATATCTTTTGTTATGGAATCAAGTGAAAGTAGCCATCAGAGCAATATAAAATTTTAAAGACGGCAGAAAGAACCTAAATATACTGAGGTGAAAATTAAAATCAAAGTGGAAACAAAATGTCTTGCCGGTGATGTTTAATCTTCATGAGAGCAATCCTTCATCTCCAAGAGTAAGGCACTTTTCCCRGGTGAAAAGCTCTTACATTTTACATACTTTCTAGAGCTAATTTTAAGATATAATCTTCTGTATGACAAAAAGAGGAGAAAAAAAAAGAAGTTACCAAGTTTTTAAAATATTTAGGATACCTAATTTTTTAGAAGGAKGACATATAGTTGAATAGAGATATATGCAGACCTGAAGTATATTTCCTATGTTTTTAACTTCACTTTATTATCCTGAAAAATAAAATATATGTTTATATGTGCATATTTAAAGATGCGCATTATATATAGGCACTTAGCAGTTAGATGCCAAGTAGTTACATGAGTATTTGTTAAAGGTACCTGAGCTTGAATGCCTAATGTAGCAGCAAATCCCTGCTTAAGCATCTAAGTAGCCTAATTTTTCAGAACATGACTTAAAATTCCTGACCTACAAGTAAAAAATTTACGAGTGTGCAGGACACCTGCATTTAATCAGTCGAATATACCTTTCAAAACTCAGATATTTACAGACCTAAATGATCCAGATTTTGCCAAACCTGCCTTGTGTGAGGTAGAAAATAACAAAATATTATCTTCATGTATGTTTATCAATTTTTTTGTACTGCATATATTTACTTTTATCTTCTGAAGTCATTGTGAATAAAAAGCATTGGAATAGCACACAAACACAAAGTTTTTAGGTAGATGTTAATTATCTTTATGTGTTTTTATATATTGATATATCAGTAACAGCTAATATATGCTCTTAAATATCAAAGGACTGCCTGTATTGCATGTTGTATTTTTACGTGAAGCTTAAATATTTAATTGATAATTAGCACTTTCTTTGCTTTGTGGAGTGTTCATATGCTGCCTTTTAAATTGCATCTTGGTTATATTTTCTTCAAAAYTAAGTTGCATTCAGAACAGGGCTAGCAATCAAGAAACAGGCCATTATTTTCTTCAGAAGCAGAGGTCCCCCTGCATCCAGCTGTAAAAAAATTGTTTGAAACCTGTTTGCCACCAATGTGTATTCAACTCATATGAATGTGCACTAAGTCCTTTTTTTTCTTTTCCCTGGTAAGCAATTGCAGTACGAGGGGTAGGGACTGAGATACTTCATGTGATTGAGAACAGTGGGCGGTGTTACCATCCGTCAGGGAATTTATCCCGGACTTGGTGTTTCATATGAGAGTGTCTGGAGACTCCCAAGGTTCAGCATGTCCATTTCTAATCAGAAAAGATGAATCAATTTACTACATCAGGATGGATTCTGTATCACACGAGATGAATTTGTTCTCTCCATCCATCATTCTGGGGGACAAGTGTGAGAAGTATTTTTGCAACATTTTAATTTGTACTATCACAATTCTTGTAGGCTATAGTTCTGAGTTAAGATACTTTCAGTAGTTTATCAGATCTAAAGAAATTCTTTTTTATTCCAGCTATTTTTTTTCTTGCTTGTGAGTATCATATGTGGATTTTTAAAAATTATTCCACTGAAAATCATGAAAATAATTAAAAACATTCTTACTGGTGATAGTTCAGTGGATAGTAGTTAGCCTTGTTGCATCATTCCTCTCAATAAAACATCAAGTTAGTTTCAAAACTAACATTATTTTGGGCTGGTTTTCTCATTCCATCTGTTGGAAAACTTAATGGGAAATCCACCACTTTTTTTCAATTCTTACTCTGTATTTTTTATGGTCATTTTATTTCTGTTTGGTTTTCTGTCCATGCTTCTCCTTAAGAGTGAATATTTTTGCTGAGTTACTCTTTTAATTTAATTCCCTTTTATTTTGAAATTTATTAGTTCAAAACAACTATTATAAACAATTATAAGTTATTTTTTCATCTTGTATAACAAACATTTTTCCGCATAGCTCTAGTGTGAATTCATGTAATAGATGGATGACAGGTATTATACATGAAAGTATCTAAACACTAACACCAAGTGGATATTGTTAATTGCTTAATTGTGAATCTGTAAAGTACATTAGCAGATTTTTAAGCGGGTGTTAATRTACTTTATAAACTGGTGCTCCCTGATGAAATAAAATTCATGTATCAAGTGCTGCAAGTGCACTCAGGCAAAATTTATAATTGAAGCAAGTTTGGGGGCAGGAGGAGGAGGAGGGAAATTTATTAAGGAGAATAAATTCAGTTCAACATGAAGAAAGAAATTGTCCGTAGAGTTTATTTTCTCATGGTTGTTGCTTTAATGTAGCAATAGTAATGTTTTTATCACTTACCTTCAAACACTGAACCCTACTAAAGCTGATAAAATGATGAATAAAGCATCAAGTGACTGCAGTTTCTAAGATGTAGCACTTGSTCTTGTCTGGAAATGAATCGCAGTAATAGCAATTACTTTTTCATTGCTGGAAACACTGCCTGTTGTTACCTATTATTCTTACAACAGTGAGAGGGCCAACTTGTTTTGTTAGTTATAGCRCAATAATTGCATGTCAAGTGTATAATAATATACAAGTAGATCACCTTAAAATTTGAAAGGCAATATTCTGAAACTGTGCCAAATACCACCAGACTGAAAATGAAGTTGTGTTCTGGCTTTCCAAGTAGGTAATGTTAAATTAAACACTTGCATGCAATACCTACTGCAACTACAAGTGCTATATGTGAGAACTGTATTTTTTAGGGCAACTTGTTTTATACCTGTTGCCCCGATGCTCATACTCTGCATAACCAGTTAGAGAGTTTCCAGATCTTGTTTTTAGTGAAGTGGATAAATAATGTTTATTTTTGAGATTACTGGAATGGGGTGGTATTTACAAGGGCATGTGGAAGCAGAAATATAGCTCAACTTCAATAATTTATTGCTGTTTTCAGAAATGGTTCAGTCCGTTTTCAAAGCTCACCAGAACATTTAAATTTTAAAAACATAAATCTCCCCCCACAAATAAACAGCTGATGACATTCTTTGCTATAAACACCTATACTTTTCATATATTTCAACACTTAAAATACCTGGAAGCTTTCTATACTAAAACTAAATACAAGGAAAGCTCCCCTGAGCATTTTGTAAAACTACTGTAAATCCTCCATGCTACCTGTATCATTCCACTTAAGCTGGATTAATGATTTCTCTGCCTGCTTGTCCCCCAGATTTATTGACAGCATGAGTTTGCTGTGACCTCCTAGTGTGGTACCAGAGCAACCAAGATGCTTCCTCCACTCCACCTGCGATAGATGTTCAGCTCCAGGAGAGAGCAATAACCTCACAGCACCAGTCRCAGCTGATGAGAACTTGCAGATTTGGTGTTTCTTCCAGCTGGTAAGTTCCTTACACAGCCTGGCTCCAGGCTGACACGCTGGCCTACGTCAATAGGCCAGATGGGGAAGCTGCTCACCTTGCCAAGGAGGCTGCCTGGCCAGGGAACATCTGCCAAAGCCCTTTGGGCTTTTCCCTCGTTTTCAAGTTTCTGTGTTCTGCACTTTCTATCTTCCCCCTACCTCTTTTATTCAATGTGATGATGGAGCYATGTTAGAAATCAGCTTAATTACCGTGTTATTCCGTTAGAAATATCCCAGTAGAAATAGCACACCATAAGTGAACCAGAGTAAGACAAAAGTTAAAAGAAGTGTGATTACATTGAATGTTCTAGATTTTCTTTTGTTTCCAACCTTCTACTGTGCTGCTAAAATTGTAACACTTTGTTAAATAGAGCAAGGACAGCTTGAAGWACAAATTATTTTCCAGCATGCAACATAAAATTTCTTAATAGGAAGCAAATAAACATTTGATGAGTAACAGCCTTAGACTGTTTTGATACATGTTAAAACTGACCTTGGCTATAGATTATTTATGTGATCACTGGTTAGATGTAAATAATTAAGTATCATTTATGAATACAGTAAATTATAGTGTGGCATTTAAAAAAAAAAAAAGAGAGATGTTGCTTATTTATTTTCTTCTTGCTTCTATTTCCTTGCCTCCTCTTGCTTTTTTTCATTTTATTTTTATTTTTTTACCACTTGACTGCAGCCAAGGTCAGCTTAAGTGAGAGGGAATCTTAAAACATATAAGGGATGACAGAAAATGCAGCAAACCCAAATTATATAATAAGCTGCTCCTGGTGATAAGTAATTTCTGATTACCAAACCAGAAATTGTGTTGTGTGTAAGCTTTTGTCTGTAATTTAACCATTGCTGTATGCCAAATAAAAATATAACATTGAGGTGATACGAATTGGACAAAAAAGATGAAAAATAAAAATAATTCTAAGGTTAGGCAAATAGTTTAAATGGAGATGATGTGTTGGCACAGTAATTTGACTGGCTAAACTATTATGAAAAATAACACTAAATTCAGTATAACATCGATGATCTTATGTACTCACTTTTAATGTAATAATTGTTTTATTACATAATTTTGTAATTACATATTACATATTTATTACATATTTTGTAATATTTATTACATTTGTAATATTATTTGTATATTTGTAATATTTATTACATATTTTGTAATTACATATTTTTGTAATTACATAATTACATATTACATAAACAATTGTTTAAGTAATAATTGTTTTATAAGCCAGTAGGTGATCATAGATTACAAAAATAATAATATGTTCAGAAATCTTGAYAAAAATTAAAAAGGTAAAAACCTTTCTTCACATTATCACCTTATTCCTTGTTTGTAGCAGAAAGGGGTAAAAGTAGTACGTGCAGGAAACCACAGSAGATAACAGAGCTGCATAGCAGTTTGGTGGACTGTGAAGTAGGGAATTATTTGTGAATTAACATTATTTCAACATTGTTTCATTTACATTTACCTGCACAGAACAAACATACAGTAAGACAGAACTGCAGTAGYTGGATATCATAATGCTCTGCTTTTTAACTAAGTGTCACTATCTGCAGTTAGCACTATCTGCATTTCAGTCCCCTCGCCATCCCAGTGCTATTGGCTACAAATCYCTTGTACTACTTGGTTGAAGACCTGTTGTCCATACGTTTCTCATTCATTTTTGAATCTGCTAATAATACCTGCATCTACCTCCTGTGGCAACAAATTCCAGCAGTCATCTTTTTGCTGTAGAATAGAGCACTTCTTTCTAGCTGTTCTAATTATGCTGCTCGTTTCATCAAGGGACCCCCTAATTCTTTTATTAAAGATTTGGTGAATACTGTTTACCTTTTTGCTACCTTTCTGATTTTGTGTAGCTTTGTCATAGTCCTCTTCAGTCATCTTCTCTCCAGGTTGAGAATTCTCATGATTTTTAATCTCTTTTCTCATCTACATCTCTTCAACTGCTCTGTCCCTTCAGTCATTTCAGTTGCCGTTCTCTTTCTTTCTAACTCTATGATTTCCTCTATTATCATATTCTTGGGATATCAATAATCTAATTGGAACCTACATRTGAAAAAATTAATTTATATTTTGGTTGGCATAGCTTCAATATGACATTCTGAACTGATGCATCAGTTTAAGCATTAGATAACTGAGCAGAGGAACATGTCTTAAAGCACATTTAGTACCTAATGTTTTCCTTTTAAAATTGCTACTGAAATGGACTAGAAGGAAATGTAATAGTAGTGGCTGTTTAATTACTTGAAGAGTGTAAAGCAGATTGCAAGAATATCAGACTGTTTAGGATACAAAAACAATTATTATTCACGCTTGTGACAATTTTATTTCTTTAGTAGGCTAATTTTCATAGACATATGAAATATGCCATATTTGATATCACCATAGCTAATTTGCTGGAATGGAACAAAACTCCGGCATTCTTAAATTGTTATTTCACCTTCTCATTCCTACATCTGTGGTCTCTAATGGGCTACTTGTGTTGAAGGGTGTCAGGTAGATAGGAGAAAACATGTACTCAGCTGCTTTTTTGTTTTGTATTGTAGCAAATGTGACACTCGATAGACTGATTGCAAAGTCATGCTTTTATTTCAACATGTTATGAGGCAGAATTAGGATCTGGCTTCCTTTTTTTTTTCATTTTAGTAYGCTTTATTTTTTTCTTAATGCTTATTATAAAATAAAAATAGCACATTTTTCCTTGAAATAGCAGATGCAACTACCTGTAAAGATACTCTCATATTTTTTTGGTCTGGAAATAGTGTGCATCTATTACTAAATATTTGTTTTGAGCATTCAGCAGTAACTGAGAATAGAATACACCAGTAAGTACATTAGTGAAGGCTAAGTTCTGTCCTGCCTCACTACTGTGGCTTAGATTCACGTCTTGGATTTTATACAGTTGTATCTTAATTGAAAATAAAATCAGTGGAATTGCATGGGTGTAATACTAGCGTAATGAGTTAGTGAAATGGTCTCCRAAGTCTCATATATTCCCAGAAAGCTTTTTAGCAGATGCTGCAGTGTTGGTTTTACAGAGGTTCTTGATGAAATCTGCTAAACACAATTTTTTGTATCACTTAAGTACAGTTCGGTGAGCCCCTCAGGGATGCATCTTGACTAGTGAAGTGCAACAATACAGGTTGCTGAAGGTATTTCTAAACATCAAGTCTGACAACCTGACAATAAAGCAAGCACAATATTTAAGTGTTCATATTCCACAGGGACCAGATGAGCAGCTTTCCAAACTCAGTGTGCGTGTTCTATTCCAAAATATATTCATGTGTCCATGCATAGGTAAAGGCAGACAGTTGGCACTCAGTCTCATCTGAGCATGGACTGTTTGCCCTGGAAATTTTCTCTCTTGAATTTCTCTTTCTGACTGGTAGCATGGCTATTTGCAGAGGCTTACATCGGCCTGCAGCTTACAGTATGTCTGCGTGGTCCTTGGAGACTGGCTCGTGCTCGCTCCTTCTGCTCTCTACGCTGGCGGGACACCAGGCTGCCCTGATCTAAAGGCCGCATGCCTGAGCTAAGGCCGTAATCTCTGCTGCGAGCGCRGTGGTTTTGGCCTGGAGCTGCTGGGCACCCAGCCAGCTGGATGGGAAGACGGAGCAAGTGCACGTCTGTCTGCCAGAGACAGTGGCGACAGACCTGGAGACTAAAAATCCCTTGGTCCAGATACAGACCTGAGATTAAAAGATGCCTAAATATGCTTGGAGCCCACATGTGGGGCTGCAGCCCGTGTTCAAACAAGAGGGCAYGTGGAAGTTTTAGGTAAGCAGTCAGCCAGACGTGTATTACTGTGTAGCAGGGTTATTACAGACTTATTTTAAGCAAGGAGAATTGGTAATTTAATCAAGGCTATTTAGAAAAGTTTAGATTTTCAAATCTAAGTCAGTGCAATTTAAGTATATATTGTCTGTATAAAATTCTGCCACCATAAGGGAGGTGATGTGTGTGGTGCATGTGTGTGTGTGTATATATATACACAGATATATATCTCCAAGAAGGAAAACCACCTTTAGCCTAGCTTATCCTTGTCCAGAGTTATGACTAATTATTTTATCTGTTTTGAAGTAGGTGTGATGACTGCAGAGGACGCTCTCTGCAGAACCTCTTTTTTGTTTGTCTTTTTGTTTATCAACTGGTTTCTCTTTTAAAACAAAGAGAATATACGGAATAATTTGAGATAAAGGCAAAATTACACAGGTAACTGAATCTTATTAAGACAAGTGTTTTAAATGGGGTTACCCCTCCAAAAAAGTGAAAAGTTATTTTCTGTTGAGGTAGGAAATGGGAGTCTTGATTTTGTTTTGTTTTAAAAAGCAAGAATACCTAATGAAGGAGACAGAAGTTAAAAAAAATAATAAGTTTTAAGTTACTGGAAATGAAGAAATTGAGAAACTTGATCTCTTTCTAAAACTGAAAACATCTAGTATCCTGCATAGGATAAAAAAAGATCAAATTTCCTTTTATTCTGTTTAATGGGCTATGATCACTTGAACCATCCTTTGGTTCCCACAAAACTAATTTAGCACACTTAATTGCATTACGTGGTGATGTGAAAAACATATGTAAATTGTCTGGAAATGAGAGCAAATCTGGTGTTACATGTCATGAGAGTTTGCAAAAGTGAGAGATTGCAGAGTCTTCCAAACCCACCTGGATGCCAYCCTGTGCCATGTGCCCTGGATGTCCCCGCTTGAGCAGGAGGATTTGGCTAGATGATCTCTAGAGGTCCCTTCCAACCTCAACCATTCTGTGATTCTGTGTGAAAAGTCGAAGTACCTGTTCAGTAGAATGGATGCAACTCTGAGGAAAATACTGAAAAAAACAGCTGAACTGAACATTTTAATAAATACTTTTSTTAAAGTTGTCCATCTTTACTGTAAGTGTTGATATATGAGGAGCCTCCTGAATACTAATGTGCGTGCACACACATCCACACACGCATTCCCACACATCACTGTATTTCTTTAAAAACTTCCCTACCTCGTGAGTCAGTGGCAGGAAGCAGAACCCTGGCAGACAATGATAGAGAACACAGCACTCAACTTTTCTATCCTTACAGTGAAAGGCTGTGCTCTTGACCTAATGCAGCAACATAAATGATTAGCATGAGGTGTGCAGTGATGTAGGTTGACAATGGAAAGATGTGTTTAATGGAGGTGAATATCCTCTGCAGGAATGCAAAAAGTATATGTGGGGAGAGAGAGAAAAAAGGATGGTAAAATTCCCCACAAAGAAGATAAAGAAAAATGAAAAAAAACTCAGCAAGCCTCTGAATTAGACTTTCAAATAACTACAGAGACAGGGTAATGGTGTTTTTGGATAAAAAAAATTCTAAATCTTTTCTGTCATAGGTTTTTTGTTTTTTTTTTTATTGTCTCTAATCCCCAAATCTTGATTTTAAGAAATATGAGAATTAAAAGAAAATAAATATTGTATGGAAGTATTGAGACATTGAAAATTTAAATAGGGATGGGGAAATAGTTTTGTTAATAGATCAATGAGGTTTTTAGTTTGTTGGTTGCAGTGTTATACATAGCCGAGCATTTGCACATATTCTACAACTCAGTTTAGATCTAGGAGCAATTGAAAGATTTAAGAGTTTTGCCGATGGGRCCAGTATCTCTAGCCCCATATATCTTTAAACCTTCTTATCACTAAAGCACTTTCATCRTGATTTGTACAAAGATTAATTCTAATTAAATATTCTCCATGCAGTGCTTGCTGAAGAATCTGTTAATCTATTGCCTTTTTAATGCATCATGATCACATCTGAAAAGCTTATGCAATTAATCAGGGAAGCCTTGTCCAGACTGCCAAATCCTGGCCAYTTTGTGTTATTTGTGCTTGTGACGTGCTTTAGCTTTGCTTGCTTTCTATTTCAAATTATCAGTAATTTGTGACAGGGTAAAAATGCCCTGGTTCTTTAAAGCATTTCTCTCTGCTGTTAGCTTTTTGTTATTATTATTTCTATTTCTTTCATAAGGTATTTTTGCTTCTTGTAAAAAAAAAACTTGCTTGAAAATTAGCATCTCTGATGTACATAATGATTTAAAAATAATAAKCTATTCCAGATTTAAAGGTTAGTATTGAATACTTTCAAGATATAGACCATAAATTCCTTCTARGATAGAAGACATATTGATGTCTGCATTTATTTGGTAAACATGTTAAACTGTATAAAATTAAGCTAAAATTTTGAARTGTTCTGGATTTGTATAGAATGGAAATAATAGTGCACTATTGATTGGGAGTCAAATAATTTTTAATGTAATTTCAACAAAGTATGCATTGGTCACACCAACAGATTTTCCAATTAMATTTTAAGATTAATATCTCTGATTCACAAATTATTCTCACCATTTGTAGAAATTGAATAAAATAGAAAAAATAACAGGCTTTGAACGAGGGTCATCTTATCTTTTAGTTTTCCAAATACTGTATAAAATATAATTCATTACCTTACTAGATCTCGTGGGTACTTTAAATGTCACGCTACTGTTGAGATATCAGGACATGAATTTGAGTCATTTGCCTATTAATCAGGAAGACATGTTCAAGTTGCTATAATATCAGCCACAGGATACTCAACTAAATTGCATCTTTTATGGAAAAGTGACCTCCTAGTTCTTTTACCCCTTGAATCCATATAAAGTGAAAGCTTTAGATGGACCTTTCACCTTGTTTTAAAAACAGGTTGTTCATGGGGCTAGAAGCAACATCCCAATTTCCACATTATATGAGGAATTTATCAACAAATTAAAAAGCTCTAAAGACCTCATATATTTACACAAAATATTTGATTTTGTTGAAAAAGAATCTTCAGCTGGTGTGGATTATGTACCCCTTTTTAGAGGTATGAACTTCCAAATTATTTGACTACATTTGTGACAAAAACATTATACACAGTTATGATGTGGTGTAAGTCTTGCACAGCAGTTTTGCTGCTGGCATAAGTTAAATCTTACTTAACTTGTTCCTTAATGATCTGGAAAAAAAAAGCAGAAATAACCATCATATTTCATTCCTGGAACATTAAAAAGATTCAGTAGATATATAGAGATGTAGTTTTGAAAAGAGTTGCTTTTATTTGTAAAATATGACAGTTACTTTGCTACTGTAGGAGCATCCTTAAAKAAATAATAATAATAATAATAACAATAACAATAATAATGTGTCTRTGTTCAAGCAATAAAATAAGAAGAACTTGCCCTGTAGCAAATTCTTGATTTTATTCACTAGAGAGCAGTCGCAGTGAACAGGGGCCAAATGTAAACATGGGAGATCATAATCAGTACTTGGCATCAATTTGCAGTGAGAATAAGCCTGTGAAAGAAGGACTTGAAGGAAACATGATGCTAAAGACGGAGATGTGAGTTAAGACCGAATAGGACCAAAAATGTGATCTGGGAGAAAGCCTGCTTTGGGGAAAAAGGGGAAAAGAGTCCTTCTTTGAGATGTGCCACATAGTTACGACAYAGCTTTGGACTCTGCTGTTTAAAAATGCTTTGAAGCTGTCAAAGTTCAKAGAGGGCGAAAAATAAGGTTCTGTCAAGAATAATTTGCAGATCTGAATATGTATTCCGCCATAGTTATATTGCTAGCATTTAGCACTCACAATTGTCCTTACTGTGCTGAAGTCTCAGAGGAAGTGTGACAGCAGATCCAATAAACTGGCACTGCAAGAAAGATTACTGTGATCTCAAGTCATATTCCCTAGTGATGGGATCTGCTTGTTTAAGCAAACAAGTTCTGGAAGCTACTCATTTTGAGGTTTTTGAAACCTATGAGTTCAGTTCTCTGAAAAGATGAGAAGAAACAATAATTTTATYCTTTCTGCACCATTTCTGGATTAATTAATCCAAATTTGAAGCGTGTTTCCAGAAATTGTATGATAGGGAAATCAAATCTTTTTGAATCACATGACTTTAAGTCAAACCTTCAATCTTAAAATATGACTGAGATGCAGCTTGATAAATCCAGTCTTACGTATCCAAAAAGTATAATAAAAGGAAATAATAAGGGAACAATGATTTTGAATTATCAGTGAAGACCTAATGCCTTTTTAAAGAACTGTATCAGGTGTATGAACCAACAATTTAGTACTAATAGTGTTTCTTCCCACTGCCAGACTCAGGTGAAGTGCTGTATGTCCAGTAATACGGAATAAGGCTACTAAGAGTGATCTTCTCTCTCAAATTATGTTCATTATTCAGATAACATTGAATCAGAAGTTTAGAGTAAGGTGACAGTCTTATGACCAAAACACAGCTATTATACTAGCTGTAGAAAAATACAGTATGTAAGTAACTGGTTCTTTTATTGCCCTCCTCTTCCCCCTAGAAATGGAAAATTATGGGAGCTGGCTGCATTTGCACATGAAACACTGAAATAAACTCATATCTTATACAATTAATTCTCTTCACGGTGAAGGCAAATACTTTAGTCTGCAGAATCATTATTTCTCCTTTATAAAGACTATATATTTTGGATGGCAATATTTAGGACAGAATATTAAATTCTAGTTTCATATTGCCTTGCACCAAAGGGGGCATATGCATGAATATACATGACTACTCATGTCATAATAGGTTTTTATATTCAGACAGAACATCTGTAGCAACTTTCCTGCTATATTTGGAGAGTGCCTTCCAAGACTTGTATTACAAAGATATCTGTGGATCTTTCATATCCTTCTGCTGTCCTGTGCAATGAGACAGATCTCATTTGTACAGAGGGATGGAATTTGCAGAACACCCAAATGGACTGGGTCAAAGTAATTTTATTATGTGGCATCTTCCTTTTATTCTTTTCTTACAATACTTTTCTTTCTTTTCATGTATGCTTTTATAAGGCAGTCTGATTGTAATGCAGAGAGAAGACTCTTCAGTGACCTTGTGRCATGCTGGTGATAGCCCAAGATAAAATAGCATTAGGTATTAAATGTAGCCATTGAAAAATATAGAAAATTTAAAAATTAGAGCTGACAAGAAGCTACAGACAGTCTCATACCTCAGATGCAGGCATCAAGCAACTTCCTAGGGAGATTAAATGATCRGTATGGAAATAGATCTTATGGTATGCAAAAGTGGTATGTGAAAAGGTTCAAATGTATTTTTTTAAGCTGTGTTACATATAGAGAATTGATRAATGAAATAGATTGGAAGAGACCTATCTTTAAATGCTGTGCTGCATTAAATAGTTTTGTGTGACCAAAAGGAAAACATTTTAAGCTAAAAATGATTAGGACTCATCTAGTCATAAAAAACCCTSATGTATAACCTAATGATAAGCAGACTTTTATTTTTATGTATGCTAAAATTCTAGAATTTCTGATAATCATTTTTTGACTATAATTGCAAGGAGACTTGTATATGAAATGGGCAATAGCATAACTAAAATGAATTCAGGAAATTTCACTGGTAGAATAAGTGCCTAGAACATACAAATGGGATAAAAAGGAGATGTAATATCTCAAATTTTGTGTTAGTGCTATTAGAGAACCTTGCCCCACATATTARGTGAATTCAGATACAGAATTTCTATTTTTGCTTCAAATGCATTTAGTGTAAGAGGCTGTTACCCTACTTTGTATTATGGTGCTTAAATTTTGATTTTATAAAATAGAGCTGGCTTAGCATGTTTTGGGGATTTTTGCTGTGAGTGGAGGTACTCCAGAGAGTTCCTTTATGCTCATAGGAAATTTCAAGTTCACTTTTGTTGATTTTTATTGCATAAAGTAGTAGTGCTGGATCCCATGTGATTTATGGGCTACTGGTGCCGAGATATTTACTGCTGTTGCAAACTGATGAGTGCAAGTTTCGTATGCTCTATAAGATGCCAAAACAGGTTTAATCCCACAAGAGGAAGAAAGACAAGAGAGAAAAACTGAGGTGCTAGGGAAGAAAGGAAGGAAAGCTTGCCTCGTCTCACCTTGGCTCAAGCAAAGATGTTTGGGAAGCGGAAGGACAGTGCAGTAAATGTTGTTAAGACCAGGAAACCTTGCCTGAACTGTGGGCAGYTGTAAAATTAAGCAGGGAAACCAAGCACTTATACTAGAAATCAGAACTTTAGGTTAAAAATTCAGAGCTCAGAGAATCCAGTGCCAGCTGACAAGAAGTAGATTATGTGCTGTGTAGCTGGGAGGGGAACAAGGGGAACTTGGCCTGCACCAAATCATTTCAGTTTCATGGTACACCCATGACCATATTCTGATTACGTCCTTACACGAAGCCAGGGCTTAAAGAAAGTCAGCAGGATTTTCCCTTTTTCAAGCTTTGAGGTGAGCTTAGTAGGAAGGTAGGCTGTTTTTACATATTCCAGGTCTTCTGCCACAGACTAGTTGCAATATTACAATGACAGATACAGACTGGCCTCTTCTGGGCCGCTCTTTAGAAGTTAAATACACTCCTTTCTGTAAGTGTTTTTGAGCTATGAATATTTGAGAGCTCATTCACCATACTTCACAACTTCTAAATTCTGTAGCTTGCTGGCTGTTTTTTCTAAATTCCAGATAATACATACATTTCACTATTTTACTAGGATGAGTTTGGAGATTAAAGTATTACATTTATTAAATGTAAATTTTTGGCTTGGTCACCATTTTTACTGTATCGCTAACTTTCATATCTGAATTTCAATATTCATTTCAATGTTCACTTTTAGTTATTACTAAATTACTATTTAATTTTTTTTTTTTTTTTTTTACTATTTATTACTATCTATAAATTGCTATTACTGCAGTTTAGTCTGCAGTAATAACTGCAGTCTGCAGTTGAGTCACCGCAGAAAGACAGGGAAAAAATAACAAAATCAGAACAGGAGGAGGAGAAAAAAACACCACCTTTTCAAATAAAGGAGTGCAATCAGTGAAAAGATAAAGAAAAACAGTTATATGAATATAGGCAGCATTAAAATAAAGAGAAGGAAAAAGAGTATGTTAAATGCACAGATTGAATATCTCTGGGAAAACTTCTCCCAGCTGGATCCTGTGTCTTCCAAAGAAAAAGGAATGGTTTCTCTATGCTTTCTCTATTCTTTAATTTGATTTGAAAATTGATAAAAAATTATAATTATAAAGAAAAATCACAAAATTGTCACAGTATAGGAAGAGAAACTCTGATGGTGAAGATGGAAAAGTTAATGTAGTAAATCTCTTGGCTGTCCAACAAATCTTGACAATTCCATTTAATTTCCAAGTCAGAAATATAGGATGTGATTCCTATATATCCCCTACACTATTCTCCTATTCCACTTCCCTATTGTCTTCCCAGCTGGAAAAGTGAGGAGACAGAAATAAAGCACTGAATGGGAAAGCAGCACAGACAGAGCAGTTAAAAATAGTCTATGTGACATAGAATGAAATGGCACGTCCTAAAGAAACAGGCTAGCCTTTTTAAAGGAAGTCAAAATAGAGCTGARTGGAGTACATTTATAATACCTAGATTCTAAGAATGTTCAAAATACATCACATCAAAGATCAATCCAGAAGGTCAGCAGGAAGGTGGTATCCCAGGGCGTTCAACCAAAGACAAATGGCACCGCTGAAAGAAAACGTTTTGAAACTTGAGCGTGTGAAGCACCACACAACCAGAGACCAGCTCGCTTGCTGAAGTAGAGACACACCATAAGATGAACCAATTGTGTGTTGTGGTAAAAAAATGCTTATCTAAAGCCAGAAAAAGATTGGAAAAGGAAAATAGAAAATAAATAATAATAAAAACACTCTGACTGGTTTTCTGTGGAGAATTAAAATTACATTCCAGAAAGAAAATCTAAAAAAAACAGTTTTGCATTCAAGAATAAAAGGAATATACTCAGAAATTTTCCATGGAGGAAAAACATAAATATTTAATATTTTGCTTAATATCATGACCAAATTAAAAAAAAAAWYTAAATATTTTCCTTTGCAGATGTTAAAATTAAATAGTCCTTGGAAGCTAGGGACCAGCCAACCTTAGTATAAGCTGATGAATTTTATTTCACGTTGAGATGAACACAGTTTCATGTTATTTACGTTTTCATGTAATAACTACATCATGACCTCAAAGAGATGAAATAGATGAAGCTAAATGTGATTGCATGCTTGATGACTGTTTAAAAATCTATTTCTTTTAGCCTCTATGTTTGTAATTTGTTTACACCATGGAAAATGGGGAAATTCCTATGCTTAACACATTTTTTGAGAAAATGGTTGAATGATCTGTCTGAAATTGAAATGACTTTAGAAGAGATTTCACAACTTACTGACAAAATGAACAATTAGAAATCACGAGGAACAGATGGTATTTATCCAGTAAAAGAACTGAGAGATGAAACAGAAAATTTAATGTGAGGTGTTCGTAATGTCTTGTTTGAAAATATCTTTGGTAACTRAAGATTGAAAGATACTACTCATGTTTTTATTAATTCTTGGGCATTTATTACTAGCCACTGTAGATGATATGATACTGTGCTACATGCGGCCTGTGTCTATCTACTCATCTGCTTTTCTGCTGCAACTTGCTTTTGTTAAATTGATTATTTCTCTTGAGCTGTCTGGGCCCTGCCTGACTAAATTGTACAGCATGTGTATATTTKTCAGTTATTTGTCAGCTGGAAGAAGCATTAGTTACTGATTCTATTTGAAAAGAATGTCAGGTCCTGAAGTGAGGTGAGTATATTTTTTTATGGGCCATATTAAGCTCAGCTATTTCTCCCTACTTCTTCCTAGTTTATGAAGTTGAACATGGATATCGTAAAAATAATTTGTAAAAGCTTTCTAGTGAGAAATAGAATTCCTCTTTCTCTAAACTTGTTGCTGGTACAGGAAAGTGTAGAAGTTCTGCAAATTATTTTCAAGGTAGGGATAATTCTTTAAATTATTTTTGGAACTTGAAGATACAAGAAGTTTAGCAAAGGTGGCTTTGGCCTCCAGTCACCAGTTCATGTTCATTTAATGTTTTCTGAACAGAATGGCTTCCAAAGTCTGAGAAACCATTGGACCAAAGTCCAAGAACCGGCAGAATGGCTTCTGAAGTCCAAAAAAACACCTCCAGTCATTTCATATACTCCTGAATCAGGTCTGGGTTCAGTATAAGTAAATGAAATCACATGTAAAATATTTTGGTTATTTTATTATTTTAAAGMAAATGACCATCATAAGGACTAAACTGGTAACAACATTAAGCCAGAGAAGCTAAAATATTTATACAATGGAAATACAGATTAAGCATTATAATTTCAGATTGTTTCCATGGACATAGACATATCCTTCAACTTCCTTTCATTTATGAGGCTTTGTTAAAGTTAGATCAACAGAATTTTCCCTTTTCATCCCTTTATAGGAAAACATTCATTCAGCTCTTCTAGTATGCTCTGTTTTCCAGATTTTCCCCTGCAGTATCCAAATCCTCATTCTAGCTCCCTGTTAGACTGTTCCCTCTCTTTTTCCTCCATTCTGTCTCTGTAAGTGAGGAAGAAAGAGGAGGGAACACATTCCAGAGATAGGAAAGGGTAAAATAACCCTTACCAAGAGAGCTTTAAATATATTATATATATATATATATATCCCTATCTGTTTGACCTTCTAGGCTGTTTAGTTTTGCACCTTTTCTTTTCACCATACCTCTCTGCATTTTGTTATATTTTTGTATTCCATGTATATGTCATAAGAATTTCCTTTTTTGCATCTCACACCTTTTCTACTTTCTTACCTCTGTTTCTTGTCCCGCCACTCTTTCAAATGTTTCCAGGAGGATATATCCACTTCAACTGCTCTCTTCGTTAAGTTGCTCTGTGAAACTTTCTTACTGCAGTTTACAAAACTCTTGACTACTCTAAATTTCCTTTGCCCTAATCTCACAAATTTAATTTAAATTTGGTGTCTTATTCTGAGCAGAAATAAAACAAATGGCAGAGTGTCTTTCTCTGCCCACCTGGCTACTGTAATGAGCAAATCTGTTGTCGCAGCATCTGGAAGCATCCGTGATTATTGTTTTTCAATAGGAAACAAATGCTAAGAAGCTTGGGTGCTCTGGGGTATGTACACGTTGAGAGTGCTGGTGCTCCGTAAGTGATGCTGCGAACAAGAAAACCCCTCAGAGGCAGCATTAGCCAGTTGGATGCACAGTGCCAGGTTTCTGTTGGCAAGCAGTTAAAAAATGTTAAATTACTGTACAGCCAGGAACGTTTTCATGAATCTTGAATGAATAATTCAACACAGATAGCAGATCTATTGTAAACATTATATAAATACCAGTTTTTAAAACTTYCCAAGGTTTTCTGTTCTGACATAATGCAGCAGGCCTGAGGAGTAAGTCATTAAAGATATTCTAAATCCTAATTTATTTTACTCGTGTAGAACATTCAGATTGCGTGCTTTATAATTTAATCTGCTGCTGGAGATTAATGGCAACCACTGTTCTAAATAACCTGAATTTTGAGCAGAATATCAAAACTCAGTATGTTACGGTACAGTTACTCTCTCCCTGTTTGGATCTTTTTCCCTTTTACTGCTTCACGTGCTCAAATTCTCTACAGTTCTCCATCTCCCACTCTGKCTGATTAAATTGTTTGTATGGTTCTTGTTTTAGAAGATCCTTCCTTCAACTCAGTCTCTCAAAGTGTTCTAGTTTACCTTTTTTATATTGTTAGTTTAAATATCTTTATTTCTACCATCGGCATCTGACTTTACTAAGCGCATTACCCATCATTATGGAATCTTAGCAATCTTTTTTGCAATCTCCTTCATGATCTTTTTGTTGCTTTTGCTTTCTGTTTTTTTTTTTTTGAAGTACTGTTGTTGTGTAAAAATTTCCATTTTTTTTCTTTCTGCTGTATTTTGTTTACCCTTCTTAAAACCTTACTATAATTTGCTTTTCCTTTTTTAACTTTTACTTCTATTTTTGTTTTATTTTAAACTTGTAGATCTTCAAATCATTTTTATGTAGATGGAACACAGAGGCACACAGTTTCTTAGACCAGCAATGCGATCATCTTTGCCTTTCTTT